>NC_133325.1:280892110-281213777 GCF_042186555.1 Aquarana catesbeiana
ATTCTTCATTTAATCTCCACCCTGAGCCCCTTGTACCCGTTCCACCCATTTTTATTTGTAAACTCACGGGTGCATGATCCGAAAACATCATGTTACCAATGGATGTCCCTGTGACCTCTTCCAACATCCTATGTTCTACTAAAAAAAAAATCAAGTCTCGAATAAGTCGCATGTACGGGGGAGTAGTAGGTGTAGTCTCTTACGTCCCCCTGCTGGACCCTCCATACATCCACAAACTGAAGCTGATACAACTTCTTCTTGAGTTTTCCAGCCCACATTCCTCCCCTCCCCCGGACATGTGACGAGCAATCCCTATCCAGGTCCAGACACAGGTTAAAGTCCCCTGCCACTATAGCCCTCCCTTTCCTGAATTCTTCAAATTTCGCCAATATACCCATTATTTTTCTGTGTGTATTTTTATTTGGCCCATAGATACTTGCCAGGGAGCAATTCAAACTGTTAATCTTGCCTTTCAGAAAGAGAAAACGGCCCTCTGGGTCGGCCAGCCTCTCCTCATATTCAAACATAGTCTCCCTGGCAAACCCTATTGCCACTCCTCTTGCTCCTCTGATTGGTGAATCACCGTAATACCAGACCGGGAAGTCTCTGGAATAGATTTTTTGATTCTTATTGAAGATTAAGTGTGTCTCTTGAAGCATTGCTACTTCAGCCTTCAAAAACTTTAATTCCCCTAAGATATTTGTTCTTTTTACCTGGGAGATCAGTCCCCTAACGTTATAGGAAATAATTTTTAGACTAGACATCATCACTCTCTCTCATTTGTTTTCTGCTTTCTATTATACAGGCTCCTAATACCTTTCCCCCCTTTAACCCCTCTCTTACCCCCCTCCCCCTCCCTTCCTCCCAACCCCCCCATCTCCCCCCCCACCCCCCCGTCCCCTCCGGTTTCTTCCCTCCCTCCCCCCACCCCTCCTCCCCTTCCCCTTCCCCCCCGGTTTCTTCCCTCCCTACCCCCACCCCTCCTCCCCTTCCCCCCCTTCCCCTGACACTTGGGGGTAAGACGGACCTTGTCAAGGCCCCAAAAATAACCATGGCCCCCCTTCTCCACTCGGGCACCCGGTTGTCCCCCACAGGTTGAGCTCGGGGTGAGCTCCATTCGAGACCACAGATTTTTCGCTCGGAATGGGGGGTTTCCTACCCGATCATCCCTCCCGCACACCTCCCATCCTCCCTCCGTCCCCACCACCCTCGCCCCCACCCTCCATCCCCATAGGAAGGAAAAGAAAAGAAAAGAAAAAAAAAGAAATCTGACTACACATGATACTAAAAGGCATCTCATCTGAGATCTCAATGCTCTCTTCTCTTTATGCGCTACTAGAATTTAATACTGGTGTCCAGGTGGGCAAACCCCTGTTGGCTCCTGGCTGGTATTTTTCTCCCACCAACCCGGGATTTCTATTGCCGGTATTCCATTTCTATTGCCTGGAGGCCTCTAATCCGGAGGTTCTTTCTTCTGCTGCGGTTCTCTTGGTCCTCCAGTCTATATCTTATATTTCTTTGTTCAATCTGCATTGCTTCCATCTGTTGTTTCAACTTTTGGATTTCAACTCCTTGCTTGTCAGTTACGGATTTCACCTCCTCCAATCTTTTCAAGATGTGACTCATGTTTTCATGCACGATACTGATCTCTTCTTTGATTGAAGCCTCCAACCTTGCAAACATTTCTGCTATTTCTCCCTTGGTAGGGAGCGATCTGTCCTGCTGAGTCTCCACTGGCATTTCTGCTCCTGCTTCACTACCTGGGGGTCTTGGTTCCACATCTGCCATTTGTCTTCTTGTTCCTGTTTTACCTGGGCGTTCTGGCGTTTTACTTTTTGCCCCTGTTGCCCCTGTTGCCCCAGTTGATTTACCTGGGCTCTCTTTACTACTATCATTCACCATATATCTCCTGATAGTGCCTGGGCTTGTGCTGGTTCTGGGTGGGTTTACTGTAGTCCCGCTTGTTGATTTGCCTCTCATTTCTACATTCCCTTCTGCCCTTAGGCAGGTAGACCGGCTGATAATCAGAGGCAAAGTTTACCTAATATTGGTATGAAATAACGTGGTACGAGTTGTCTCCTTGACCTTCTCGCGAGGCCCTTAGGGTCGCTTCTATTCCGCGGGGGAGCCTTCTTCCTATTACAACCTTAGTTGCGTTCCCACCTGTCACCTCCACCCTAGATATATTATAAGGGGCAGGGGAGGCTTTATTTGATTGCTACCCTTGGTCCCAGAGAGGGATGCCCCTTTTTCTCCCAGGCCTCCCGGTGTGGGTTATTCCCCCTGCTAGGCCGTTCTTCCCTCTGTTTCCCTCTGTTTCTTCCTCTTTACCTCCGACCGCCCTCCATGTCTCCTCTTATACCCAATATATCATACAGTTTCAAACATTATGTGCACTTTGAACCTATTGCTGCATTAAGACTTAGTGGCACTACTTAAAGTCATTGAAGATCGTAATCACAAGTAGCAGACTCTCAAGAGGATATTCTCATGTATCATAAAAGGTAGCTGAATAGCTACTTACCCTCCACTCCAGGCTTCGATTTTAGCAGAAAGTCTTACCCACCATGCGTCCTTTGTATCACACCTTTCAGACCTTTAAGACTCCTGGAGCTCCCACCTGTGCCTGAGATAGTTGTTATCTTTTTTCTTTAGCTTCTAGTAAAGATGCGCTGTCCTCTCCTTTGCTGAAATATGCTTACTTGCGGAACTCTTTTCCTGTCCTCTGCAGCCATCAGCATAGGCCGGGGGGGGAGAGCACAGCGATCCCGGCTGAGCTCCGGGCTATGATAGCCCCTTGCCTCGCTACACGGGAGCACCGCTCCCACCGCCCTCACCCCTCGTAGCCGATTCCTGGGGATGAAAGGTAGAGCCGCCAAGTGTCTAGAGCCACTCACCGCTCATGACATGCAGCTCTTCGGGACGGGAGAGCGGGGGGGCTAGCGTGCGCTCCGTGAGCTCCTGTCCTGCATCATGGCTGGAGAGACGCCGGGCTCCCCGCTCACCGTCTCAGCAGCCCGACCTCGCCCACATCCGGCTCCTCCCTCTGCAACTGAACCAAGCATTTGCTAGTGTTGACCTTGTAATAGGAAACCCGTCCAAACCTGTGTAATAGGGAATCAAGAGCGGGTAAAGATGAAAGTGGGTTAGTTAAGGTTAAAATAATGTCGTCAGTGAAGAGCCCTATTTTATGTTATTCATGTCCCGCCTTAATGCCCTCTATCGCAGTATCACTTCTTACATATTCCGCTAGTGGCTCTATAATCAAAGAAAAAATTATTGGCGATAGTGGGCATCCCTGCCGGGTGCCGTTAGTTAACCTAAAGGGATCTGAGAGTAAAGTAGAGGTATTGATTTGTGCTGTGGGGTTCGTATACAAAGACATAATGGCGGAGTGGATCAGGCCCGAGATGCCGAACTTATGCAAGGTCCTAGACAGGTAACCCCAGTGGACCCTGTCGAAGGCCTTTTCCGCATCTAATGCCAGGAACATACTAGGTACCTTTTTGGCTTCAGCAAGTCACAGGAGATTCAACATCCGTCTGGTCCCGTCAGGCGCTTGTCTACTTTTGACAAATCCGACCTGATCCAATCCTGTAAGGGAGGGGGTGATGTCTTTTAATCTGTTCGCTAGGATTTTAGCATAGATTTTGAGGTCCGAATTTAAAAGAGATATGGGCCTAAAGTTTTGGGGGGTTGATGTGTCCTTGCCAGTTTTCGGTATAGTGACTATAACAGCTTGTAGCATCTCTCTAGGGAAGCTGCCTGAAGAGGCTGCCAATGTGAAGACTTTCACTAGTTCAGGGGTGAGAGTTTGGTTGAGTGCCTTGTAGTATTCGGCGGAAAATCCATCCGCACCGGGGGATTTATGCATGGGTAGAGAGGTGATTACCGCTTCAACTTCTTGGTGAGTAATAGGGGTGTTTAGCTTGTGAGGTAATGCTGTATCTACCGATGGTAGATGAACCCCTTGAAGGAATTCGTCTATCTCCGCATTTGTGGGCTGGTGCGTTGCAGGGACAGTGTTTAGGTTGTACAGGGATTCGTAGTAATCTTTAAACACATTGGCTATGTCCTTAGGGTTATGAAATACAGTATTGGTGAGGTGGTGCTTAATGTGAGTAATGTTCGAACATGCCTGTTTTTTTTTGAGTTGGGCAGCTAATAATTTCCCCGACCGGTTATTCTGGGATTCCTCCCGGCAAAATGTAAGGTGGGTAAGTACTTCATTGGTTTTGGTGATGGGATTTTTGTGTTTCATTTCAAGATCCGCTATAGTGTCATGGAGTTGTGACATACATTTTATTTTATTTTTCCTCTCTCTAGAGGCAATCTGAATGAGGACACCCCTAGCAAAAGCCTTATGAGCACACCATATTGGCATTGGGGAGCATTCACCATTGTCATTAAGTTTGAAAAACTCTGTAATTTTTTCTGCTATTTCATCCCTGATTTTGGGGTGCGATAGGAGAAATGTGTTATTGTGCCACAGTGGTTTTTGGGAGGTCTTGCTGTCATCAACAATCTCCACTGTCACAAGAGCATGGTCTATCCATGTGATGTTGTGGATGTCAGCAGCCTGGACCTTCTGCAACGTATACATATCAGTAAGGAAAAAATCAATCCTAGAATAACTATTATGGACTGCAGAGTGCGTATAATCTCTTTCAGTGGACCTAAGCGTTGTTTTCCAAAGGGCTCTCCTTTTGTAGGGACTGTTCAGGCCTCTCACATTGAAGAACATCAATTTAAGATTCATTCAGGTGGTAGTAGGTGCAGCTATGCCATCTGGTGGTGGAATCGGGCGTTGGAAGTGACGTAGGTGGTGTGTCCAGTGTGTAGGGAACCCTCCGCACCACTGCCTTGTGCTGGGCAAGCAAACTTGTGGTTTCAAAAACCAAATAAACTTGAACTGGTGAAAGCGGAAAACACATAGACCACATCAAACGCAGAGAACATGTTATGGAAAACATCTCGTAACTCAGGTGTGGGTAATAAGAACAGTAAGTCAAATAACAGCCGAACAACGGGTAGGTTGATCAGTGAACTTTACACTCGCTAATCAGAGTGAAGGCACTAAATGTGTCGTATAACTGGTGTACAGGTTACATTAAAAGTAGGCTGAAGTCTTGTAGTACATACCTGGATGAGGTGATTACTTGGTTCTTCTCTGCTGGCTGTGGGTGCTGTACCTCCTGTGGAGGGGGTCAGGATCTGCTGATTCACCATTCTCAGGCAACAACTTCCATTTGCGGAGGAGCTCCATGCCTTTATCAAGTGATGTAATTGCATGCGATTCATTATGCATATCCACAATTAGCTTGGCTGGGAAGCCCCATTTATAGATGACTTTATGGTTACGCAGAATCTTGGTAGCACCAGGTTGTGTCTCGCTGTTAGAGTGGCTTGTGACAGATCAGCATACAATGCAATCCCAGTAAAGGGGTCAGGAAGGGCAGGGTGTTGTCTGGCATATCTCATTAGTTGGTCTTTGATGTGATAGAAGTGGATGCGTGCTATAACATCCCTGGGAGTCTGGGAGGGGAGGAAGGATGGCTTCGGTAGTCTGTGGGCCCTGTCAATTGTTAAGTCCGCAGGTCCTAGTGATGGCAGGGCTGCAACCATGAGCTTTTAAAGGTAAGTCGTTAGGTCAGGTGGTTTAACTGACTCAGGGACGCCACTGAACTTGATGTTGTTCCTGCGGGCCCTGTCTTTGATGTCAGCCATTTTAAGTTGCATGGTTTTGATCTCTTCCTCTACATCAAAATGAGCATCTACTAGCTCATTATGCGCTAATGTGAATTCTTCCATTTTCTTCTCCACATATGCCACTCTGATAGTTACTGCTGCCACTTCTCATTTGGTAGTCTGCATAAACGCTGCCATGTCGCACTGGAGGGCTCCCCTTAGAGTTTGTAACATCTCCTTCATGGTGGTATCTAAAATGGGCTGCCCTGAGGTGGGGAATGTGTCCAGCTGCTGTGTATATGAGGAGGATTCCTCCATTTCATCCCCCTCAATCCTTGAGCCATCCTGGGACCCCTCTTCATCCCCAATCCTCCTTTTCTGCTTTACAGGGCTGCTAAATGGGGAGGATGGCAACAGATGGTTGTTGCAGCCTGACTCACCCGTGGATGGCGATGGATGGTTGTCTGCATGAGCTGTGGAGACTGATGAACGGCCCTCCGCGCCGGCGCCATCTTGGAAATCACGGCCCGTGGTGAGGGGATAGAAATCCGTGAGTTTTCTCGGTTCCTCTCTCTCCTTTCTTTTAGACATTGCTGCCGCTGTGTGCCCCACGTCCTTAGGAGTTGATCGGTGTGCTTTTCAGTAGGTGTAATGAGCTGTGAGCCGCTATGAGACACCCGTTGTGGCAGAGCTTAGGTCTCACACATCCATCAGCTCTGGCTGCCGGCTCCGCCCCCTAAAATACTGCATAGTTTAACCACTTAAGGACCGGACCTATTTTTCAGACTCAGTGTTTACAAGTTAAAATCAGTTTTTTTTTGCTAGAAAATTACTTAGAACCCCAAACATTATATATATTTTTTCTAATACCCTAGACAATAAAATGGCAGTCATTGCAATACCTTCTGTCACACCATATGTCATGTCCCTGGTCCCACAGCTGCAGTCTTACTTGCTGTGCCACAGAAGAGCTCTGGAGTTATGGCTATGTTCTCTCAGTTTGATGCATTACCTTGGACTATCTAGCCCCACCTGCTGCCAGCTGTGGACAATCTACAATCAAAGCAGCCCATAAATAGCAGCACTTCCTATCTCTCAGTGCCCGTTTGTATGGACTAGCTCCCTGGGTGTTGTGGCTGCTTTGTGACTCTGAATACTGTATATGAACTTCTGCCTGAATTCCTGACTACTTTCTAGCCTGCTGATTTTGTACTTCACCGCCAGCTCGTGTATGACCTTTGCCTGCCTGACCACTCTCTGGATTTCAATCGTGTACCGCTTTGCCTGATCTGTTGCCAACCTGATTTGCCTAAGTTTTTACCTAAATCCTCAGCACACAAGCTCCACTTCGGACACTACCTATCACAGGTACCTTACACCGAATTTGCGCAGTGGTCTTACAAGCGCACTTTTTTTTGAAAAATCCAATGTAGTAGAAAAAAAGCATGACAGGGCCTCTTAAATATAAGCTCTGGGATCAAAAAGACCTCAGATGTCATATTTACACTAAAATGCAATAATAAAAAAAATGTCATTTGAAAAAAATGTTCTCCTTTAGGAGCATTGGGCAAAAGTGATGTTTGACATCACTTCCGCTACTGGCAGCTACGGTAAGTGACGGAGACCACCAGAGCACAGCGGGAGGGGGTCTCTCTCCCCCCCCGAAAAAAGTGATCTTGCGGCAAATCCACCACTGAGACCACTTTTATATGAAAGTGAATCACCTGCTGAAGAAGAGGATTCAGGGGTTAGGGTAGCTATCTGCTGCCATAACAATAATATTCCTCTTCAAACAGCCAAAGTATAACGTTGGCAGGCGGTCCGTAAGTGGTTAATGAGATAAATACTTCATACTTTGGAAACATACCACATGCGGTATTTTAGAAGTTTTAAGTGAATACCCAAAACATTTTTGAAAAGCTCTATTCTGTATTTTACTGCATTTCTCAATGCAGTAGATACAGCTTCATGAATGGAGCCCAGTATGTATAAAAAAAGTGAAAAAAACATATATATATATATATATATATATATATATATATATATATATCAACATGGGACAAGCTGCTTTGGAGGGGGGGCACTCTCTCGTCCCCCCTCTTTTCCTGCGGCCTGCCAGGTTGCATGCTTGGATAAGGGTTTGGTATGGATTTTTGGGGGGACCTCCGTGCCATTTTATAAAAAAAATTGGCGCAGGGTTCCCCTTAAAACCCACACCAGACCCTCAGGTCTGGTATGGATTTTGAGGGGAATCCTCAAGCCATTTTTTTTAAATTTCGGCGCGGGGTTCCCTTTAATATCCATACCAAACCTGAAGGGCCTGGTATGGAATTTGGGGGGATGCCCACGCAATTTTTTTTAAATTTTTTGTTCGGGGTTCCCTTTAATATTCATACCAGACCCAAAGGGCCTGCTAATGGACTGGGGGGATCCCATGCCGTTTTTTTCAAAGACTTTTATCTGTATTGCCAGGACCGACAATTCATTATAGCAGCGAGTATTTTTAAATGACTTTTTTCCTTTAGAAATGTCATTTTGTGCAGGGACTTACAGGCATACTATAGACACCCCCCAGGTACAAAATTTAAAGGAATATTTCACTTTTATTGTTTCACTTTAAGCATTATTAAAATCACTGCTCCTGAAAAAACAGCCATTTTTAAAACTTTTTTTTTGTATTGATACATGTCCCCTGGGGCAGGACCAGGATCCCCAAACACTTTTTGTGACACAAACTTACATATAGGCCTTTAAAATGAGCACTTTTTATTATTCATGTTCGTGTCCCATAGACTTTAACGGTGTTCGTGTGTTCTGCCAAATTTTTTGCCTGTTTGGTATGTTCTGGTGCGAACCGAACCGGGGGGTGTTCGGCCCATCCCTAGTATCTATAATGAGGGTGTGTTGAGAGAATAAACATGAGTATAAAATGTTACCCCACTGTTAGCTGTGGATTGTAAGCACCATAAGGTTGGGAGGCCTGCCCCCCCGAGCTGGGTTCTTGTAAGCTAATAAAGTCATACCACCCCATCAGCGGTGACACCTCACTGAGCAACCAGAGAGTCCGGTAAAGGTGCCAAAAACCTGGAACCACTGTGTAAAAGAAGGAGTTCAGGGAGGGATGGAGGGATAGATAGTAAGAGCAGGATGGAAAGGAAATGGAAAACAGTAGAATACAAAAGAATAGAGAGATACTTGTGCAGGAGGTCTGAAGCCAATACCTTGATAAAAAAAAAATGGTGAAGAAATTAAAATAAGAAATCAGGAATTAAAAATAAAAATAGAAAATAGATGCTGGATTATAGGGTAACGTTCATATAAGTGGCCCAGGGTTCCCAGATCAGCTCAAATTTTTCAACAGAATTCTTAAGGAGACTTGTCATTTTCTCTTGTGACATTATCCAAGAGATTTTCCATTTTGCTTTGAGAAATTAGATGCTAGGGCTCTTCCAGGACCCCGGGCGATCATGATTTTAGCCCCAAGTAGGATAAACCTAATCAGGTTTTGAGTAGATTTAGAGGTTTTAGCTATTTGTTTATTAAGAAGAGCTGTCCTGGGGTCCTGAGGCACCGAGACTCCAATAAGTTTGAGGATTAAGTGGAAAATTGAGTTCCAGAACCCTCTGATTCTGGGGCACTGCCAAAAGATATGCAATAGTCAACTCGTATGCTTACAATCTCTAAAGCATAGAGGGGATACAGTGGGATACATTTTTACAAGGCGCGCGGGTACTGGTGGGTACCAACAGGATATGACTTTAAGGTTGGCTTCTATCAGAGAAATATTTTGTATACCTTTAAAAGAACATGTGAAGCAGCAATGCCAGGTGTCAAAACCCCATTCAAAATCTAGGTCCTGTTCCCATCCCATGTAGGAGGTTTTCTCCATGGACTCCGCTAGGGCTGCATAGATTAGGGAAATGCCTCCACTCATCTCTGTGACCTGAAAGCACCAATGTTCATAGGGTGTAACTGTTAATGGGTTCAGTTTCATCACCCAAATCGAGTGCAGAAAGTGAGAAATTTGGGTGAAGCAAAACTTCTCCGAGAGTGACATCTCAAGCTTACTAACACAGTGGCTATAAGAAAGTGGGCCTGAAGAGATAATGAAATGCCCTATCCTATATAAGCCCTTGTCTGTCCACCATTGAAATGGTCGTATATCGTTCCCTGGAGAGAAGAGTGGGTTGTGGTATATATGTGCCAAGCTGACGCGACTTTGGGGAGCTTGTGTAGGGAATCGCATAAGGCTATCGAGTAAGACAAAGTTTGGGATAGTATAGGGGGTCTGGATTTGGGATCCCTCCATATGAGGTAGTCTATAGTGAAGTTGGGGGTCGATCGCCTCTCCATAGCCATCCAATCAGGTTTGACGCCCCTGGAGTAAACATTAGAGATTTGAGCTAAATGTGCTGCCTGGTAGTACCACCGGAGATTTTGGAGTCCCAGACCCCCTTTATGCTTGGATCTATATAGTATATGTTTGGATAAACAATGTCCTTTCTTCCCCCACACAAATTGGATTATAGATTATTGTAATTTAGTTAATTTAGCAAGATGAGCCTTGATTACTGGGATAGGGAGAGATCGGAATAGATATAGGATCCGAGGTAGCAATGTCATTTTGATGGCATAGACTCCACCTAGCCAGGAGAGCCTTAAGGATGACCAATTTGATAGATCAGTAGATAGTTTTTTGTAAAAAGGGGAATAGTTAATGTTGTAGAGTCGGTCAATAGCAGGGGCCAAATAACTCCCAAATAAGGGATTGATTTATCATTGCAGGTGAAGGAGAAATGGTTCCTTAGGCGTTCCACTAGCGAGGGAGGGGTCGATACGTTCAGGGCCTGAGATTTGGACATATTGATTTTCAGGCCTGAGACTCTGCCAAAATCATGTAACAATCGGCAAATGTTAGGAGTCAAGATGAGGGGAGAGATGACGAATAATAGGATAGCGTCCACGAAAAGGGCACATTTGTGTGTAGACAGGCCACACCCGACCCGTGGATATCTGGATGGTTCCTGATGGCAATGGCCAATGTCTCTATTGCTATAGCAGATATTAAAGGAGACGGTGGACATCCCTGTCTAGTCCCTCTAGCTATAGAGAAGGGTTCTGAGTAAATGCTCTGCATTCTGATGCTGGCAGAAGAGTGGGAGTAGAGAGCTTCTAACACTCTAGTAAAGTTAGGGCCGAAGGCCCATATGTTAAGGATAGGCCTGTAGTTCCCCACTTCGCTATGATCTTTATCCAATTTTGGTATAACAGTGATAAATGCCAGGTTAGCGGCAGGGTCTAGAGGTTTGCCTTTCCTCAGTTCGTTAAAATATCGGACCATATAAAGATACAGGGTGTGTGAAAACACCTTATAGTAATGGTTAAAGAATCTATCAGGTCCAGGGGTAGACTCTTTTGAAATAGGGGATTCCAGCAGAGAGCGATGACTATCGGCAAGGGTGGGAATGGGGATCCCCTTCAGGAAGGCATCAAGGTTTCTGGGGTCCTCATCATTCTCCTTGCTGTACAGTTTGGAATAAAAGGAGTGGAAAGTTTCCATAATACGGCTGGGGTTTTGAGTGATGTCACACTTCAAATCACTAATTTTGGGAATGGAGATTATACGGTATTTAGGGGTCAGTTTGTTTGCTAGTTTTGAACCTATTTTGTCTTTTTGCGTGTAAAGACGGGCTCCCTGCCATCTGAGACTTTTTCCGCAGCCGAGGTAAGGGCCAGGTTTAGAGCCAGTCTAGCCGTGTCAAGTTTAGCTAGCGTAGAGGGGGTGGGATTACATTTGTGCATTTTGCAATGTAATTTAAAATCCCTTTCAAGTTTGTCTATGTCTTCCTGACGCTCCCGCTTTAACTGAGAAGCTAATTGAATAAGCTTACCACGGATTACTGCCTTATGAGCTCCCCACAGGGTGCCCAGTGAGATATTGTCCACATCATTCAGCTGGAAGAACTCCTTTCTCTAACATGGTGCATCTGACCTGGTCACTCAATAGGGATTTGTTGAGTTTCAATGGTCTAGGGCCCGAAGGTGAGGGGGCCTTACAGAGTTTCAGCATAACTAGGGAATGATCAGACCACGCTATGTCCCTGATGGAGACCTGCAAAGCAGTGTTGAAGTCTAAAGTGGGAAGGCATATATGATCAATTCTCATGTATGTTTTACAAGGGGCAGAATAGTGCGTGAAGTCCGGTGAGGAAGGGTTCAGTTCCCTCCAAATGTCCACTAGATCCATAGAATTGACTATGCAAAGTCTTTGCTTAGGGGATCTTTTTAGCTGTGGTGCTCCTGTTCCCGTTTTGTCTAATGCCCTGTACACACAGTCGGAGTTTGATCGGACATTCCGACAACAAAATCCACTGATTTTTTCCGACGGATGTTGGCTCAAACTTGTCTTGCATACACACGGTCACACAAAGTTGTCGGAAAATCTGATTGCTCTAAACGCGGTGACGTAAAACAAGTACGTTGGGACTATAAACGGAGCAGTAGGCAATAGCTTTTGTCTCTTAATTTATTCTGAGCATGCATGGCACTTTGTGCATCGGATTTGTGTACACACGACCAGAATTTCAAATTTTGTTGTCGGAAAATTTTATAGCAAGCTCTTAAACTTTGTGTATCGGAAATTCCGATGGAAAATGTGTGATGGAGCCCACACACGATCAGAATTTCCGACAACAAGGTCCTATCGCACATTTTCCGTCGGAAAATCTGACCGTGTGTACAGGGCATAAGAGCTGATCAAATATGATATTAGAGTTTCCACCCATTACTAGCCTACCCTCAAAGTGGAGGGAGAGGCTTTGAAGCATTTCCGAGAAGAACTTTACCTGACCCTTATTCGAGGCATAATAAGATATAAACATGTAGAGGCAGCCATCAATAATTCCTTTGACCAGGATGTAGCGACCCTCCCTGTCCTTAAGTGTTTGAAAATGGGAAAAAGAGACTATTTTAGAGAATAGGAAAGCCACTCCCCTTTTTTTCACCTCTGCATTTGCCAGGTAGAATGCGGAAAATTTATGGTGTAAATACACTTGATTAAAGTTCCCAGAGAAGTGAGTGTCATGGTGTAGGAGGATGTCAAGACCCTGGAAATGATAGTGCTGAAATGCCTTGCGTCTCTTTATTGGAAAGTTAAGGCCTTGGTTGTTACCACTCTAATGCCGCGTACACACGATCGCACATTCCGCGAACAAAGTCCATGGATTTTTTCCGACGGATGTTGGCTCAAACTTGTCTTGCATACACATGGTCACACAAATCTTGTCGGAAATTTCGAACATCAAGAACGCGGTGATGTACAACACATACAACAAGCCGAGAAAAGGGGAGTTCAATACCAAGTGTGCCACCCTTTGGGCTCCTTCTGCTAATTTTGTGTTAGTAGAAGTTTGGTGTAGATGATTCACGCTTTTCAGCCTCATGCTTTTCTGATCATTACCGTTCATCAGTTTGTGCTTATGGGTTCGTATCTGGTTGTCAGTGCTTACCCCCACAAAGCGCACACGAGGTCAGTATAAAATATATGGAGTACTTTGCAGATAGGGGGGCCATTGATATGCCAGAAAATGTTTAATAAACATTTTAAAACTATTTTTTTATTTAAACTGAAATAATATTTCCTGATTTACTACTTGTGTTTCTTTTAGCTGTCTCCTCGGTTCTTCAATGGGCTTTTTTTCTGGACATTTTCTTCAATAGTGCAAATGTAATTTATTTGATACATGAGGTGATAATCTTTTCTTGAACAAACTATTATTATGATGTGGGTCTGCTACACACACACCTTGTTTTTGTTGTTAATGTATGTAATGCATTACTGTTAAAAATATACATCATTTTCAGCACCATGAATACATTTTGGTGAGTCACGAAAATGGCCTGATTGTGGCAAATTATAAAGCACTGTGAGAGTTATTTACTAAAGGAAAATCGACTTTGCACTACAAATGCACTGAAAAAGTGCACTTGAAACTGCACTGAAAGTGCACCTGTAGTGCAAAGTCGATTTGCCTTTAGAAAATAACCCCCATTTCAGTGTAAACACCAACTTAGTCAAAAAAATGATATTGAGCCTTGAAAGAAGAAGCCACACATTGTTGAGTAGAAAATTTTTACTCTGTGCACATGCACATGTGCGTTAGAAAAGGGTTTTTGAACAAACCTACATAATTTAGTAATAACATTTTTTTGGACAGTACAAACAGTCTTTTTTGTGTTAAAACAGGCATGTTTAAAACCATAAAACAATACACAACTCAGGAACTTACAAAGTTCAACTTTGATAAAGTGAAGGCAATATCAGACATTAGTATGTCCAAACTGTGTTGATATTGCCTTCATCAGATGGGGTGTTGTAACCCCTGTAAAAGACACATTTTGAAGATGCACACAAATTGAGAGTCAAAATGGGGATTTCCCTCCTGATCCCATGCCTAATGTCAACATGTGCTAGATCCCATCATGGGGGATCAATGGGGTGCAACCCCTTCCTCTCAGCTACTTTAGTTGTGAGGAAGGGGTTACACCCCCAAAACGTGTACCTTAATATCCTGTGATGGCAGATAGCACATGTTGACACACTGTGTGCATCTTCAAAAGTTGGCTTTCCAAATTTTGGAGAAAAGTTAGAAAAATATAAAGAATTGTATAAATGTTGGTGAGTTTTCAATTCTGCCTAAACATCAATGATGATTTTGAGTCTTTTTTCCACATCATTGATGTCTTCCTTTATCTTGTAAATCCAGATTGCAGACTATGATCTCCCCGATGAGGACTTGTGCACTTGCACTTGTGAAATGTGTTTCTTCTTCAACAACATCCACATCACCTAAAAAAATAAAAAATATACCATGTATTATAAATATGCAGGCATCCATCTATTACCTCAAGCTGTGGTCTCAGACACTCACCTGGTCACTATTTTGCCCACTTCATAAACCTCTCCTTTCTCCACATCTTCCAGTTGTTGTTTTTGGATGTCCCCTTCTTTAGGAGGTTGGGGCCCCTGGTGACCTCAGACGTCCTGAGTCTTTTCTCCCCTATGTGAATAAAATAAAGGTATACTGAGCACACAGATATTTGAGGCAAGAAATAGTAATATGAAACATTGCTTGTAAGTGTTGTACAATTGTCTTTTTTGGCAGAGTTCAAAGCTGAAGACATGATTTTTTTCCCTTTACAAAGCTGGAATACTTACCTTTTTTGTTAAAGTATCACATATGTAGAGACCCCTAGTATCCACTGGAGCACCTGTGTGGGGCACCCTAAAAAGTTTTTTCTGGTGTCCCACACTAGTGCTCTTGCATCCAGATGTGTAAACAGCTGCTGAGTGTCCTCTCCTTACACTGAATCAAGTTTGCATTTCATTCTAGTTACAAACCCATCTAGACAACAATGTACTAAACTTATAACTTATTTTAAGACAAATAGGCATGACCAAATGTAGTTAACCTGTATCTGCAAAAAACATTGTATTAGTGGGCGAACAAACAATGTTTACTAGGAACGATTACTGTGCCCACGAACCTGAAACTTGCCATTTTAAACTGTACAACAGTAAAGAAAAGCACATGGAGCAGCACAAACATAATAGGAAGAATAGGAACACACGACAAAATAGTTTTTTGCAGCACTCTCTTGATTCTTCTGTACTGATCCTGCTCCCTCAATTTTAGGTCTGACCATCATTTCCTCAGTTGATCCTTGGATCGCCGTACCCCAAAATTCTTCTGCAGACTTTTCATAACTTTAGTCATGATCTTGGCCTTTCTCACATTTGGGTACGGTCCATGCTTCCCGTCATAGTCTTCCCTCTTGAAGATGTCCACCATCTCCACCATCTCTATAAAGACCATATTTGCGGCCTTAAATATCCTCCGGGATCAGGATAGTTGTGGCTCCGGCCTTTTCTCATCGTTGCTACTACTCTCAGGCACTTGCTCTGTCTGCGCCCTGTGCTCTCCCACTGTGCCAAAAGAAAAGGGGCGGGTACTATACTAGATAAAAGGTCAGGGGCAGGAGGAGTTTCATGCATGCGCAGTGTATATATAGCGTAACACGCGTGTGTCATACGTACAATCTGTGAGAGGAGGAAGGAGTATCAGAAGCACCGATCGTTTGAATGAAGGTACAATTTTAACTTGGTGCATCAGTGGCCTATACTGCTTCTAGATTGAGGCCTATATTGGAACAAGATTAGGAGAGTTTAGCCTGACATTAGGGTTTGTCTTGTGTTGTGTCTTGCAGAGAAAATGGATCTATTGAATGATCAGGACTTTATCCCCATATTCATTGATATGTACAGCGAGTTGCCCTGTCTGTGGCAGGTAAACCACCCCTTTTATAACAATAAACCAAATAGGAAGGCAGCGCTGGATCAATTTCTGGAATTTGTCCCCATGACAGACATCCCCTATTTGAAGGCCCTAATTGGTGGCATGAGGAGCACTTATTATAGGGAGCGCAGGAAGGTCCAGGATTCCCAGAGATCAGGAGCTACAGCAGATGACATTTATGTCCCCAGGCTGTGGTACTATGACAGACTGCATTTTCTGGAAGGCCAGACTGAACCCAAGCCAGCACTCTCCAATCTTCCTTCAAGGCTTCCTTCCACCTCAGCTGAGGCTTCCGACGTCCAACCTGGGCCTTCTAGCCAGGAAGAAGAGGAGAAGCCCAGTTTGAGCCAGGTATAGCATTGTTCAACATATTTCTAGTCAAATAATTAATGATGTTAACTAGATGTTATTATTGATCAGTAATTTCTGATTTTACAAAGTGTTTTACATATCAATAGACAGTAGTGGCCACAAATGATTGGGACAAGAATGAAAAATGCTGGGGTCACGAGGGAGATGGGCGGAGCCTAGCGGAGCAGACATGCATTGTTAGAGCTCCGCACCACTGAGGAGAGAAGAGAAGGACAAAGCGGAGCCTGCAGGCTCAAAAGGTATCCATTTGAACCTTTTTGCCCCAGGGAACAAACTGTGAAAGTTTGGGCAGGAAATATGGTACTGGGAGGAAACCGTGGCAGAAATAAAAATCACCTCACAAAGAGCTCACAGGCACTCACTGCAACTAAAGCAGCTCCAGTCACCTCACAAGATACAGCATCAGGGCGCTCTCACAGACAGAAAATGTCACAGCAAGACTCTCCATTTGAGTCATATACAGAACAAATCCTCTCACAAACTTCTCCACAAGCCTCCTCAGCATCCCCAGTAATATTATTACAATTTGAAAAGATGCTTCATAAGGCTTTAAAACAAACCTCAGACCAAATAACAAAAAGCCTAATCAAAGAAATAAGAGAGCTGGGAAACCGCACCGCAGCCCTAGAAATAAAAATGGATGAAATTGAAATTACAACCCAAGTAAATATAACAGAATTGGAACAATTAAAAGAAGAGAATTTAATACTTCAAACTAAGCTCGAAGATTACGAAAATAGAGCCAGACGTTCAAACTTGTGCATAAGGGGAATACCTGAAACTGTGACAGACCTGCAATCTACTATTACTGCTCTATTACAAGAACTAAAGCCAGATATCCCTATTGAACGTTTAGAACTGGACAGAGTACACAGAGCCCTCACAGCCAAAAAGAAAGATGGACCCCCACGTGATATAATCACAAAATTTCATTATTACAGAACGAAAGAACAAATACTAATTGCTGCAAGAGAAAAAAAAGGAACTTAATTTTCAAGGACACAATTATCAAATTTTTGCTGACCTATCCCAACTTACTATTACTAAAAGACGATCCATGAAACCCCAACTAATGGAACTGCAACGCCACAACATTATGTATCAATGGGGCTTCCCCTTTTCAGTCAGATTTAACTACCAAGGTACAATTTACAGAAGCAGATCAGCAGATGAACTACAACAAACCCTTTTAAAATTAAATCTGACAGAACCCACAAGCAGCAACTCTCCCACACACAGAAGAATGGCGTCATCTTCACCTTCAGGCAGCACTCAGAAAATTTCAGAACAAAATGGGAATCATCATTCTCACAAAAGAGGCCGTTATGCCACATCATCCATGGACCAAGAAGATTCAATGGATTGACATCCTAATTCCTGATATCTCTTCATTTATTATACTAAGAGATGGTTCTCTATAAAAAAACTGTATTTATAACTGAATGTAACTGCATTCTGATAGTCACACACTGTGTGGGATCATGTTACATTCCAGTTATATTTCTTATTGCTTCTGATTCATATAGCCTTAGAATATATAAGTGAAATAAGGAAATTCTTGTTCAGTTATATATTATCAGGTAATAACAATAGATTTATTACTTTTTAGGACAAATATGTTCAATAATCCAGAAGTAATGGAAGCTTTTTCTTTCTTTTCTTAAAACAAATATATTATTACCTAACTAGTTCCTAGAATTATGTTTTTGTTTATTCTAATCTGAAGCAATACAACCTCAATTTTATGAGTTAACATATCTAAACAGTTACATATGAATAAAATATGTAATTGTTTACTCTAAAAGGGTTAAAATCCCAAAATAATTCAAACTATCTTCATCAATACCAAAGTTATTAACAGTACCTTTCTAACTGAATTATTTAGCCTAGGGCAAGACTAACCATATACAACCACCCTGGAATAAATAATTTAAACAAAAACTATATTCTGCACTCCAATTAATGAAACATCATTTTGATGTCTTTTGACATAGCACTTCTCTCCTGTAAGCGGAAGATCCGTGTACCCCCATTAGCCCTCCTCATTCTCCCAACCATATTATGTGGGAGTGTGACGAAGGCACTTATTCCCCTGAGAGAGATATTTATTCTCTTTCACGGGTAAATTGTGATTACTTGCAAAAAATAATTTATACAATGTATCATCTAATCTCATATGTTTTTTGTTTACTCTTTATTCCAGAATTCACTGGTTTCTTTTCTATCTATTCATCTCTTCAGTCCACACAGGTTGATCTGTGTAGTCAGCTCTGCATAACAAAAAGTAAGTCAAAACTATTTGATCTGTTGCCATGGCACCACCGAATATACTTTCCCTGAATGTTCAGGGAATAAATGTCCCTCAAAAAAGGACCAAAGCCTTCCGTACTTTCCATAACAAGAAGGCTCACATAGTATGCCTCCAAGAAACACACTTCACCAAAGATTCTACTCCAAAATATATTTCTCCTTTTTATCAACAAATTTACACGGCTTCTGCTTGTACCAAGCAAAGGGGAACTCTAATTGCATTTCACCGATCCACACCATTCACCTTATCATCAGAAATTAAAGACCCAGAAGGTAGATACCTGATACTCATGGGTTATATAATGGATACAGCAATCACGGTGATTTCCTACTACGCTCCTAACAAACAACCTACACCATTCCTCTCACATATATTACAAGTGATTAATACACACAAAATAGGAACAGTGATAATGTGTGGGGATTCGAACCAGGTCCTCCTCCCATTTCTAGATAAATCACCTTTTACACCATCCAAAATAACATCTAGATTACCTTTTTCTCAACTTCTTTCCAAATACAATCTGGTAAATTCGTGGAGAGAAAGTAACCCAATGAAAAAGAAATTCACTTATTTCTCGCACCCTCATCAAACCTTCACCAGAATAGATCATATTTTTCTAACAATAGGAATGATACCAGAAATTATTGCATCAGATATAATTCCGATTCCGTGGTCTGACCATAATGCAGTATACACTACTATAGCCTCAGCCATACCAAAAGCGCATGACCCAACGTGGTACTTACCGGACATAATGCTCAAACACCCACTACATCAGATGGCCATTGAACAAGCTTTAAAGGAATACATATCAATTAATAATACAACAGACATCTCCCCAATAACACTGTGGGAAGCTCATAAGCCTGTCTTGCGTGGTACAATACAAAGACAAATGGCACTATTTAAACGGGAACGCAAAAATCTAGCAAAAAAACTAGAACTCAATTTTAATGCAGCCTACATATCATTTCAAGATAATCCATCTCAGAGTACAAAATCTCATCTGGAAAAATCTAGATTGGAATACGATCTATTTCTCACTGAGTCAGTTGATAAATCCCTCAAACGCTCCAAACACAATTTCTACATGAATACAAACAAACCAGGTACATATTTGGCTCGGGCATTAAATTCAACTAACAAATCTTTCAAACCAATACGTTTGAAATTATCAAAAAATGTTTACACTTGTAATCCAGTTAAAATAGTCCATAAATTTCACTCACATCTCGCAACTTTATACAAGACAAACAATGAATTTAATCCTACAGAGGCTGAATCCTTCTTCTCAAAAATAACCTTACCTGAGTTATCTCAGAATCAAAAAAGCAGTTTGGATGAGCCTATAACTATAGATGAAGTTGCTAACGCCATAAAAGACCTAAAACTTAACAAAAGACCAGGCCCAGAGGGCTACTCGGCTTTATACTATAAAACATTCTCAGAAATACTCTCTCCCATTCTCACTGAAACTTTTAACAAACTTCTAGATGGACATTCTTTTCGGCAAGAAACACTAATGGCAATTGTTTGTATGATCCCAAAACCCCTTTCTGATGATACTTCCTGTGTGAATTATCGGCCTATCTCTCTGTTAAACCTCTATATTAAATTATTAGCAAAAATAATAGCAAAACGCCTCAATAGCATTATAGGAAAATTAATACATAGAGATCAAGTAGGCTTCATGCCAAATAGACAGGCAGGCGATAATATACACAGGGCAGTGTTATTGGCACATATTGCTAAAAAACGGAAAATCCCTTTATGTTTTCTATCTCTCGATATTAAGAGGGCATTTGACACAGTATCCTGGCAATATATGCAATATTCATTACAAAAATGGGGTTTTGGACCCCACTTTTTAACATGGATCAAAGCATTATATAATAAACCCAAAGCCTATATAAAATATGCTGGATACAAATCTGAAGCCTTTAATATCGAAAGAGGTACCCGACAAGGTTGCCCATTATCTCCCTTATTATTTGCCCTTATACTCGAACCCATGGCCCAATACATCAGAACAAACCAAACTATAACTGGCATTGAGGTAGGAGGTATTACACACAAATTATGTATATTTGCAGATGATATATTACTTTTTCTATCATCACCACAGGTCTCTGGTCCTAACTTAATACCAACTCTTGATGGATTTGCAGCCCTATCTGGCCTTATGATTAATCCTAAGAAATGTCTAGTGCTTAATATTTCACTCACAAACATGGAATTGATCCCGGCTAGGGCTGCACTCCCATTCACATGGGCAAAAAAATCAATCCCATATCTTGGAATTCATTTAACAGCATCTCATTCTGACTTATTCTCAACCAATTATTCTCCTGTATTAAGACAGATCACAAATCTAATAAAACAATGGTCGCAACTTCCTTTATCCTGGATAGGGAAGATTAATGCAATCAAAATGACTATTCTACCCAAATTGCTTTATCTATTCAGAGTCCTCCCTATTCCAATCCCTTCCTATTTTTTGAGAATAGTACAAAAAAGAGCAACTTCATTTATATGGGGCTCTTCTAAACCACGTATACCTATACACACACTACATCTTCCCAAAAATAAAGGAGGCATGGGATACCCTAATTTTACTAACTACTACAGAGCAGCACATTTGGCCAGTCTGTCCAAATACCATGCAAAACAGGAAATCCCATTATGGGTATTTATAGAGGCTTCAGAAAATGACCCTCTATTAATATCAAATTTATTATGGCTTGATCCTAAAGACCGCTTTAAAATTCATAATCCTATAACTAAACACTTCTTATCTCTCTGGGATAAACTAAAAACCAAATATCAGTTACAATCTCCACACAATCCTCTCCTTTCTTTTATCAGAAATCCAGCCTTTTATCCGGCATGGATCTACCCAAATTCTTTTAACATCAGGCATTCAGACACTAAATGACTTCATAGCATCTAAATCATTCCTTTCATTCCCATCGCTTAGAGAAAAATATGATCTACCAAACTCTGAGATATTTAGATATCTCCAAATCAAAAATTTCTATACACCATTCCTAAAGGGGGATACACCATTATCCCAATTATCCATTTGTCCTTGTACCTGCTAGAGTGGCAAAATATTCACCTAATACCTCAGCACTTTGTTTTCGAGAATGCCCAGAAATAGGCACATATTTACACATATGGTGGACGTGCCCAGTAATCCAAGCCTTCTGGAAGGAAGTCTTCATGATTGCATCTAAAATATTTAAAAAAATAATACAACCAGATCCATATTTAACTTTACTTAATCTAAAACCGGAATGGTTAACACTCTCTCAATTCAAACTTATGATCCGACTAATAACGGCTGCAAAACAAACAGTGGCCAAGGCTTGGAAATCTCGTACATTGGTACTAGCAGAAACAATTCACAGAATGAATAATACAATGTCCCATGCTAAGATGGTAGCCATCGATCAAAATCAAATTCCAAAATTTGAAAAACTTTGGCATCCTTGGATAAAACAACAGTTCCTGTCAAACTTCAATGACTCGGTCCTGTTGCCATGGTAACAGATTAAATGACTTACAGAGACACCCATTCTAAGGCTTCAAAGAGAACTAAAAAGAATAATAAACTGACGAGCGGGACAACCTTGTGGACCATACCTCTACCTTTCAACCCTTTTTCTTCTTTCTCTTTCCTTTTCTCCACCTTACGATTAAAGCTCATTATCAGAATTTATTTGACCTATATACACTCTACTTGTAAACAATATGTATAGTAGGTATAAATCATTTAAATACCTACAAAAGTAACTAAGGAAATGATATATATCTTTTTAGGTTTACGTGAACCCAATGTTTAATATTTGAAATTTCATGATATTTACCTATATAAACCCTACTGTAAAACAATGAGCTTACTTTATAGATCCTTGTAAACTTACTTTATGTATCTTTATAATATTGTATACTCAATAAACTTCTTTTGACAAGGAAAAATGCTGGGGTCAGAATTAGAGTCTTTTCTATTTATTAACATTCAATTTCCATCAGGCATGAGCTGAAAATTGTGTGTGATTGATGAACCAAAAACTAAAACTATGTCCCTTTTTCATACACAGGAAAGTCTCAGCCAAGAGGTGGCAGGGGTAAGTGGCAGCCAGAAGGTGGCCGGGCCCAGTAGCCTGCCCGAATCCCAGGTCCCTCCCCTCCACCTTCCACAAAAAAGTCCCAAAAAGAGGAGTAACCTGGACGAGGCAGCAATTGGCCTATTTCAGAAGGCTACTGCGGCCCTCAGAACCCCCCCCCAAAATTCAAGAGGACTATGCCTGCATGGCAGTCTGCAAAATGCAGGAAATGGAGGAGGGCCAATGCCTCTTCTGTGAGGAAGTGACCTTCCAAGCCCTAAATAAGGGGTTTAGGGGTGAACTCACAAGCCAAAGTCATGTTTGTGAGTTCAACCATGGTCCTCCTCCACCTCCTGCCACAACTACAACACCAGAGCCACAGACAAGACAAGAAAGTGATTGTAAGTTGTAAGACCACAGCCTGGGGACAGATATGTCATCTGCTGCTGTTCCTGATCTCTTGTAGTCCGGGACCGGATTGTGCTCACTATTATAAAGACTCCTCAGGCCACCAATTTTGACTGTAAAGTAATTAATGTGTGCCTTGGAGTACAAAGCGTTCGAAAATCTCAACAGTTTATCCAGCGTTGCCTTCCTCTTTATTTTGTTATAACCCTTAATAAACGGCTATTTATTTTTCACAAATACTTGCCTATGTGTTTTACTTCAAAAAGGACAGTTTCTCAGTAGGCAGGTACATTTCAAAAATACGATGTCAAATTACCAAGGGACACCAACACCAAACAACCTTCTTGAGGTTAAAAAAATACAAGATAATAATGGTGTTGTGGTAACTTGACGCAAAAAGAAAGAAAAAATTAGGGAGATCACTATAAAAAAAATTAAAAAATAGGAGATCTGTATAAAAAAAATACAAAAAAAAAAAAAAAAATTCTAAACATTATTATGAAGATCTGACGAAAAAAAAAAAATATTATTCATGAGATCACGAAAAATAATAAAGAAAACTGTTTGTCAGAACTCTGTGTGAATATCAGCAGCAAAACAACTTCATTCTCCTAGCATTCTAAAGAAGAAGAGAATGCGCTGCATTAAAAGATTTGAAAAATTCCAACTTGATGAATGTGCTATCTGCATTACGAATGCTAATTTTACCAGACAGATTGCTTCCATCTCGTACTTGATTCTGAGCATGCATAGAACTTTGTACATCGGAATTATATACACACAATTGGAATTTACGAGAACGGATTTTGTTGTCGGAAATTTTGAGATCCAGATCTCAAATTTTGTGTGTCGGAAATTCAGATGGAAAATGTCTAAATGGAGCCTACACACGGTCGGAATTTCTGGAAACAAGGTCCCATCAAACATTTTCCGATGGAAAATCCGACCGTGTGTACGCGGCATAAGAGTATCTCCCTGCTGAGGAGCATTAGCCATGGAAAGAAGAGGAGAAACACCCTATTAATACATATGTACATACCCAACTGGCATACCAGGAGTCCATGGAGAAATGAATCCTCGTAGGCATGATTTCACCATCTTTCAAAAGAGACCGTGGCCCCCACACAGGTATCTAAAAAATAAGAGGGAACATGAGGAAGCAGAAGGAGAAGATGTGTGGGGGGAGAGAAGAGCCCAGAGCTGGATTTGTTCCCTGTTCTCCATGCACAGGGCCAGCAGTGCCTAGTCCTGTCAGAGTAGAGAGAGCGGGAAATAAGAGTACTAGTGCACCCTAAGATAGTAAGGGTGCTATCCTGCGGCTGCCCAAGGGATTTGAAACCCTTGAGTCACAATAGGGGGAGGAGCACTAAGACCGCTCCAGCCTATAAGCCTCAAATGTGAAAAGAGGAAAGTAAAACAAAAATATATCTAAAGTAAGTAATGGATCTAAGGGCATGAGGCCTGCCCTCGCAAATTTAAAATTAACTAGTGCATAATAAGCTAGAATATTGTAATGTATCTTAGCACTCAAATCATGATGTGCTAGATCACAGAGCATTTTAGGCGAGGAAACACAGAGGGTAATCCCCCCCAAAAAATTGCTTACCAGAAAATCAAGAGAGAGTGGTGCTCACTATCCTTTAAAGGGCCCAGCCAGTAGGGCTGTGGACCAAGAAAGGGGAGCAAGGTCAGGTCAGCATCTCCCTCGACTGACTGTAGAACCAAGTGATCTCAGAACCAAACTTAAGGGAGGGAGAAACTGATTAGAGTCACTTTGTCCCCAAAAAAAGAGGACAGTAAAGTCAAAGTGGGGGACAGTCACAAGTTAATAACCGGAAAGATGTACTTCCAATCAAACAAGGACCATGACAGGTCAGATGAGGATCCAGAAGGAGAGTTCGCCATCATGGAGGGTTGGAGTTCCATTGTCGTCTTTGTTTCTGTTTCTGCCAGACCGAATTCGGTGGACTAATTGGAAGAACTCTGGCGAGTGGTTGAGGGGCCAGACGGAGATAATTCTTGGGAGATGATGCCCAGTTAAAGCAATAGGCGTTCCCCCTCTTGAAAGGAGGCAAAGCCGTATGTTTTATTCCGAAATTGAAACTGTAGTCGGAAAGGAAAAGGCCACCAGTATTTCACAGAATTTTGGGAAAGTGACCCCAAGAGGGGTTTAAGTGACCTCCTGCATTGGATTGTTGTGGGGGACAAGTCCACAAATACTTGAACTGGGTTCCCCTGTATAACAAGGTTATCTGTCTCCCTGGCCTTCCTCATCACTGCATCCTTTACAGCATAGAAGTGCAGTTTTACCACAATGTCTCTTGGGAGACCATCCTAGCGAGGGGGTTGGAGAGCTCTGTGGGCTCTATCCAGCTCCAATCTGTTGTCTGGGATATCCGAAAGGAGATCCTTAATGAGGGATTTAACTGACCCCTGGACATCCAAAATAGACTCTAATAGACTTCTAATGTGAAAATTATAGCATCTGCTTCTGTCATCGATTTTAGACTGTGCTGTGTCCAGTTGATCCTGCAGTGTTTGGATGCAATTGGTGTTCTGGTTAGCCCGCAGAACTGTTTGATCCACAGTTGCTAGCATTTCAGATAATCTTGTGAGTATTTGAGCTATGTCTGGGGTCTGGCCTGAGGTGAAAGGAGCAGCCTAATGCAATGCATTGAGATCAGCAGGGCTGTTGATCGGTGAGCTCTGGATGCAGGGGATGCTGCTGGGAGATTTAGTGCACTTACTGGCATAGATTCAGGGCCATAAGCATCCTGAGATTCAGGGAGTAGGTCTGGTATGGACTCTGTGTCATCTGAGACTCCTCCTGGATGAAGCACGGCCGCCATCTTAGGTGATCCCTGGGCCTGATCTTCGAAGCAGAGATAGTGGGCAACTTCTCTCCTCTGCTACTCTCCTGACATACGAATCGAGGCTCAGGTGTTTCTGAAGTGCGGGTGGGTTGTGAGGGGCATGATCTGCTGTTGTTGGCTGCTGCTGAGGCCGTTACTCTGCTGGAGTGGTGCAGAACCCCTGAATCAAGCCGCCATCTCAGGAGTCGCCGGCGCATGCGCCTCTGGAACCTTTTTTTACGTTTCAAGTTTAACTTGTTTTTAAATGCCATGCATCTTTCCACTTTCCAGAACCTCCTTTTCATGCAAATCCACCCTTAATGTGTTCCACCTCCAGCCTTATATTGAAAACCTGCTTACTGTAACAGATGGAACATATATATGTTGTGCTTATCCCTAACGCAGGTGGTCAATCACTATAGCTAGCTTCTGTGTTATTCACCTATAGAAGCCCTCTTTCACAAAAGGCAAGCAAGCCTACCGGTACTCGGTCACCCCCAAGACTTGTACACAATGCTACAGTGCCTGGCCACCATGCCGGGGCAGACACAAACTGAGCAAAAACAGGTACTTGCGGTTGGCAGACAGGCAGAGTGGTTCAGTGACAGTTCAGATACAAGGCAGGCAAGGTTCAGAATAGTCAGGGTAAATCCATAGTCAAAAGGCAGGAAGAGTCCATAGAGTAGTCGATATCGGGTTATATGTCATCAATGAGAGAATCCAAACAGCAGAACAGGACAGACAAACAGAGAGCTTGTAGCATGTGTTACAAATGCAATATCACAAGCAGGAGACTGCAGGCTTGGCTGGCTTAAATCAGGCCTGGTCTCCACCCAGAAACTGACCACATTAATCACCTTGTAGGTGGACCAGCAGATATGTATCACAACCAAAACCATGATGCTGAAATGAGACCAGCACCTGTGAATGACCAGGTGCACTACACGCTCCTGACAAAATTGTATTCTAAGGCCATACACATGTTTCCCAGCAACTGCTGTTACTCTATGCCCCTATATATCTCTTTATCACCCCCTTGTTCTCCTTTGAAATGGGTCAAGATAAAACAAAAACAAAAATGCAGGCGTATTACACAGGGAGTCCCAATGTTCAGCTTAGACATTACATGTCTAATGAGACACCAAAGGTGTAAAATAGTTTGGCATTATAATTAGCTTGAAAATGTCATTACAGTGAAGCAGCAACTCTTACTCTTATTAATGAATATTTCACCAAGTGCACTGAAATGGCATATCTACAAATAAATCCTTGCAGACTATATTATTAGGTAGTTTGTTAATTAGTTAGATAATTATTAGTTAGTTCCCATATGGCACTGTTGCTTTCTCAAATAACTGCAGTTGCACTTTACTGCTGAGTCACAGTCATGCAAGTTACATTTAGCAAATGCCAGTTTTCAGCCTGTAATATGACCACTTCAAGCTGCATCGCTTGCAGGTGGAGTTGTAGGAAAAGTAGGAATCATTGGTCTCTTTGGTGAATGAGGATGTCAGTAGAAAGTGAGAATTTCCTGGTTGCTTGCCTAACGGCGAGCAATGTTTACTGTCAGTGCCTTTAGAATCATATGTAGTTTGTGATTGTAAATATCAAGGCCAGATGTTTGGAAAGCACTGTAAAAATTCCATCTGAACTATTGCCAACAGCAAATGTAAATGTCTGGAAACTACCCAGCCCCTTTCCTTAAGCCAGTATGCGGTAAATATTCCTAATGTTTTTTCATGTGCACAATTGTTGAATAAAACCTGTACTAAGAGAATTTGGAGATTATATTGCTTTTTTAATGGAACTTTTAATTGCATTGATATCCACCTAATCATTAATTACTTTTAGAGCTACCGACTAACAAGCAAGCATTCAGTAAAATCAGAGTTTTTAAGCTGCATATAATTATGATTAGTAGGACAGCCAAAAAACCTGTACTTTCAAAGGCAGAAGTGAGTAATAGCAACCTCATATTTCCCCAAAAGTGCAGTTGCTACTACTTTTCTGGTGGTATACAGTACACAATACATATAGTACACCCATAGTTGTTATTACACTTCTGGTGGTGTACACAGTACTGTGCACCCCTAGTGCACTTGCTACTACTTTTCTGGTGGTGTACACAATACACAATACATACAGTGCACCCATAGTTGTTATAAAACTTCTGTTGGTATACACAGTACCATGCACCCCTAGTGCACTTGCTACTACTTTCCTGGTGGTGTACACAATACATACAGTGCACCCATAGTTGTTATTACACTTCTGTTGGTGTACACAGTACCGTGCACCCCTAGTGCAGTTGCTACTACTTTTCTGATGGTGTACACAGTACACAATACATACAGTACACCCATAGTTGTTATTACACTCCTGTTGGGATACACAGTACTGTGCACTCCTAGTGCACTTGCTATTACTTTTCTGGTGGTGTAAACAGTACTAAATACAGTGTAGTGTGGTTTTGCTAAACAAAATTTACAGCATGGAAGGCCACCAAGGAGAGGCAAATGCTCACAGGCCACTAAAAGAGGGCAAGCAGGCTCTGTGTCTACAGTCGATAGTGCTGGTCGTGGACACGTTGCATTCTCAGCACGTGGCCATGGGGCATGCTTGTCCTTTTTTTCTGCAGCTGGCCATGTTATTGAGCAACAACATGCAGAAGAGTTGGTGGAATGGATAACAAAGCCCTCCTCATCCTCCTCATCCTGTGTCACCCAGGCTCAGTGCAGTTTGCTTGCCAATGCAGCTGCCAAAGCGGCCTATTCCATCGGCTCCATGTCAAAAGTCACTCCTTTCCTAGCCCCACCATCATGCACGGAGGAGTCTCCCGAACTATTCGACCACAGTGTCAGGTACATGTTGCAGGAGGATGCGCAGCAATTTGAAGGCTCCGATGGTGGTACCTACGTTGAGGAAGGGAGTAACGTAAGCTTAGAGAGAGGGGGTGCCCAAGAAGGTCAAGAAACTGGCAGTCATGTTCCCCAAACTGCAGTATACTGCCAAGTTTACTCCAGTGATGAGGAGGGAGGGGATGATGAGGTCACTGACTCAACTTGGGTGCCTGATAGAAGAGAGGAGGTGGCACATCTCCAATGAGGCAGAATGCCCTCCAGGGGGCAGCTTAAGGGCAGCCACCCTATTGCATCACACTGCAGAGCTAAGCAGGTGCAGGACGCTGCTAACTCCCCACATGATTTAAAAAATTCTTTGGTGTGGGCCTTTTTTCACACATGTGCAGCAGATCGCACCGTTGCTGTTTGCAACATATGTCTGAAGTGTATCAAGCATGGCCAAAACAGCAGCCGCTTGGGCACCACATGCTTGACCAGACATATGATGACCTCCTATGCAGTCCGTTGGCAACAGCACTTAAAAGACCCACATCAAAGAACAAGGCGGACCTCTCCTTGCTCCTCATCAGCTGGGATCTCCAACCCCACTATACCTCCAGTCCTCTCAGAAACCTGCACTGAGAGAAATGAAGGTATAGAAATAGGTGTCCCACTTACTTGTTGCCAATCTGCTAGCGGTACACCAACATCCGATTTTAGCAGGCAAATTTCCCTACCCCAGTTGATAAACTGTCAAAAGAAATTCTGTGCCAGCCATCCACATGTTCAGCATCTGAATGCTAGTTTGGCCAAATTGCTAGCACTGCAACTGCTGCCTTTTCAGCTGGTAGACTCTTCCCCTTTCGTGAATTTGTGGAATGTACGGTACCTCAATGGTAGGTTCCCAAACGCCATTTATTTTCACGGAAGGCCATTCCGGCTCTCTACCAGCATGTGGAAGGCAATGTCTTGGCCTTGTTGGACATGGCAGTCAGCAGTAAGTTGCATATTACTGCTGACTCATGGTCCAGCAGGCATGGACAGGGACGTTACCTTTCTTTCACGGCGCACTGGGTAACTCTGCTGGCAGCTGGGAAGGATGCAGGACAGGGTTCAGTATTGTTGGAGCTTGTTCCGCCACCATGCCTCCAAAATGCTAGTGGTGCTTCTGCCACAGCTCTCTCCTTCACCCCTCCTCTTCTTCTTCCTCTATGGCCTCTTCCTCTGCAGATTTCTCCTCTGAACCAGTGGTGCTCCATAGGCGTTCAAGGGGCTACGCAAGCACTCAGGCAAAAAGATGCCATGCTGTGCTTGAGTTGGTCTGCTTAGGGGATGGGAGTCACACTGGGGCAGAGATTCTGTCAGCTCTGCAGGGGCAGGCTCAGAGGTGGTTGACGCCATGCCAGCTTCAGCCAGGAATGGTTGTATGTGACAATGGCACCAACCTCCTCTCCACCCTCCAACAGGGACACTTGATCCATGTTCCCTGTTTGGCTCATGTCCTGAATTTGGTGGTGCAGCGGTTCTTGAGCAGGTACCCTGGCTTACAGCATCTCCTGAGGCAGACCAGGAAAGTCTGTGGTTATTTCCGCTGGTCATCTAATGCCAGTGCTCGGCTGGCTGACATTCAAAGAGAATGCAACCTGCCCAAGAACTGCCTCATTTGTGACATGCCCACCAGGTGGAACTCAACGTTGGCCATGCTGCAGCGGCTGCAAAAGCAGCAGAGGGCCATCAATGAGTACCCGTGTGAGTATGGCACCAGGACAGGGTCAGGGGAGCTTGGCTTTTTTTCACCACGCCAGTGGCTACTGATCAAGTATGCATGCACTGTCCTGTCACCATTTGAGGAGGCCACGAGGATGGTGAGAATTGACAGTACATGCATCAGTGATACTGTCCCTCTTATCTTCCTGTTGGAGCACACGCTTCATGGAATAATGGACAGGGCACTTGAGGCAGAACAGCAGGAGGAAGAGGGGGACTTCCTTACCTTACCTTTTATCAATTGACTTTTATGTGTATTGTCAGACCGGCAATTCATTACTAGCCGCGAGTAGTTTTAAATTACTTTTTTTCCTTTGAAATGTAATTTTGCTGTCAGACTGTTCTAAACACGGGAAACATGTGCCCCTTTACAGGCATACTATATACACCCCCCAGGTACAAAATTTAAAGGAATACACTTTTATTGTTCCACTTTAAGCTTTATTAAAATTACTGCTCCCGAAAAAACGGCTGTTTTTAAAACTTTTTTTGCATTGATCCATGTCCCCTGGGGCAGGACCCAGGTCCCCAAACACTTTTTATGACAATAACTTGCATATAAGCCTTTAAAATTAGCACTTTTGATTATTCATGTTCGTGTCCCATAGACTTTAATGGTGTTCGCGTGTTCGAACAAATTTTTTGCCTGTTCGCAAGTTCTAGTGCGAACCGAACAGGGGGGTGTTAGGCTCATCCCTAATGCTGAGTGACTATCCTATTATGTTGAGTGACTATCCTATTCCTCCTCAATCTTCATGATGATAGCTTCTAGGAATATTTTCGGTTCAGGGCACCACCACCATGGCCCAAGGCCCAATTTTCTGCCCCTGTTCAACAGGGGTGTGTAATTATAATTTTTGATCTAATATTTCACAGCAGGGCCTGTTCCTGTGCTCAACAAAAGTATCTGTGAGGCTTTACAGTGTTGTGCCACCACCACCACCACCGCCTAAGGCCCAATTTTTATGCCCCTGTTTAACAGGGGGCGCGTAATTACAATTCTTACACACAACTACTTCACTTTCAATAATGACATCTATCTCCAGTGTATGGGTACTGCTATGGGAAGCAAAATGGCACTCCAATATGCAAACTTATTTATGGCTGACCTGGAGGACAAATTCCTGAACAGCATACAACAAAAGCCATACAGATATTATCGCTATATTGATGATATATTCATGATATGGACTGAAGGTGAAGAAAGTCTAAACCAATTCTTCTCATTTATCAACACTTTTCACCCATCTATCAAACTAAAAATGGACTATTCGAAAACACATGTCAACTTCCTGGACACTACAGTATACATCAGGGATGACAAGCTTCACACGTCGATATACAGAAAACCTACTGACCGATGCAGCTATCTTCATAGTTCCAGTTTTCACCCCCAACACACTAAACGGGCCATCATACACAGCCAGGCCATCAGATACCACCGAATTTGTTCAGACCCAGAAGACAGAGATAAACATCTCAGAACACTAGCAGACTCCTTCCATAAGAAAGGTTACAAAGAAAAAACCATCAACAACAGCATAAACACAGCCTTAAAAACCCGAAGAGAAAATCTCCTCCAATACACAGAGAAAAAAACAAATAACCGAGTACCTCTAGTCACCACATACAACCCAGCACTAGAAGGGATCAAAAAGATAATCAAAGATTTACAACCCATTATAACAGAGGATAAAACTCTAAAAGGAATATTCCAACAACCCCCATTATTGGCTTTCAGACAACCACCCAACCTCAGACACAAACTAATCAGCAGGAAACTTCACTCTGATTATGAAGTCACAAATAATGGAAGCAAACCCTGCAATAAAAAACGCTGCAAACTATGCAGCCAGATCAATCTATCCAAAAGTGTTACACACACAAATGGGACCTTCAATATCATGAGATCTTACTGCTGTACCTCCAGTAATGTTGTGTACCTCATCCAATGCAAAAGGTGCAGCAAAGGATCTTATGTTGGTGAAACAGGACAGAAGTTGCAAGCGAGGATGAATTTGCACAGACATACCATCAAAGAACATAAAGAAGACAGTTTATGCACACCTGTGGGACATCATTTCTCACAGCCGGACCACACTATAGAAGACCTCAATGTTTTAGTTCTTAAAGGGAATTTCAGAACTATCCAGGAAAGGAAAACGTTTGAACTAAGTATGATACTTCTTTTTGACACGAAAAATAACGGCCTGAATTTAGATATTGGTTTCCTTACACATTATGCTAAAGTTTTACGAACCCTCTGTGACTAGTATCCCCCCCCCCCCCTGCATTCTATAGCTCTCTCTACCTCTGTCTTATCTCACTAACTCTGCTGCTATCTTTATTACCATTGATTTGTATGTGTTTGGCTTTCCCTTTTTTTTTTTTTTTCTTTAACATGCTGCTTAAAAATTTGTGAATCAGTACTGCTTGGACCTTGAAGAAGGGGACATACCCCGAAAGCTTGTCCTGAAAAATTGTATGTTAGTGCAAATAAAAAAAGTATCACGGACAGTACTCAATTTTCTCTGACTCCTACTTAGAAATGGAGGGAGACAACAGGAAGTGAGAGGAAATCTACCCTAGGAAGGGAAATTCTCTCCTGTAAGAGTTAATATGGGAAAAAGGTGTCTTCACTAATGCTTTATCACCAATCCTTGTTTCCCTAATAACCCAAAATTTTCTAAATCCAATTGTCATTGGGACAGAAAGTGAGGTGAAATCTTCTGAACAGGGGCACAGACAGCAAAACAAATGTTACATGGGTGATGATAACCCTTCCCTATGTTATCCAAAAAGCTTAAAAATTGATTTTTTGGCTGGATCTACCCTTACAAAATGTACCTGTTCTAAATTACAAACAGATTAAACTTAAGAACAAACCTACAGTCCCTATCTTGTTTGTAACCTGGGGACCGCCTGTATACTGCTGCTGTTCAGAGTATATAGGGCCTGGGAGCACCACGCTTTTTTTTTGATAATTTGGGTGCAGGGTTCTCCTTAATATCCATACCAGACCCAAAGGGCACAGTAATGGGCTGGGGGGCAGCCCATTACAGCTGCAAGCAGTTTTAAATTACTTTTATTGCTTTAGAAATGTCATTTTGTGCAGGGACTGTTCTAAACACGGGCATACTATAGATACCCCCCAGGCACGATATTTAAAGGAATATTTCACTTTTATTGTTTCACTTTAAGCATTATTAAAATCACTGCTCCAGAAAAAACTGCCGTTTTTAAAACTTTTTTTTGTATTGGTACATGTCCCCTGGGGCAGGAGCTGGGTCCCCAAACACTTTTTATGACAATAACTTGCATATTAGGCTTTAAAATTAGCACTTTAGATTTTTCATGTTCAAGTCCCATAGACTTTAGTGGTTTTCACACAAATTTTTTGCCTGTTCGCATGTTCTGCCGCTAACTGAACCGGGGGGTGTTCGGCTCATCCCTAATTGTGACACAACATGTAAAAGCATGACCAGTACTGAAATGGAATAACATATGTAAATGCACTATATACTGTATATATATTGTGGGGATTAGCTCAATTGCGGATCACCTTTGCTGGAAAAAAAGCAGTCCTAACGGCAGGTCTTTTATTAAAATTCTGACTTGTAGACAGTTTTATTTAAAAAGGTTGCACTATGGGACACGCTCACATCTATGCTTTTTTCTGCCACTGCATTTTTGGAAAGGGTCAGGGACTTTTTGCTTTTTTGGTTCAATAGATTTCAATCTAGACGCTGCATAAAATCATGTAGTTTGTTTTTGACAAGTTTTTGATGCATTTTTGATGCATTTTTGATGATCTTTTTTTTTTTTTTTTTAATCTGCCCAACAACAAATTGGCCAAAAAAAGCATAAAAACACAAAACACAAAAAAAGTGTGAAAAACACATTAAACGCATGTGCAAAAATGCACTGCAAAAAGCACTGCAGAAATGGATCAAAAGCAAACTGCATAGATGTGAACCAAGCCTTATTTATCTCACTTGCTGGTGGTCACAAGTGAGAAGCAAAACCCGATTCAGATCTCACTTTGCCAAGGTGGCCCGGAAAACCTTAACCAGATTCCACCTTGGTTTCCCACATATGAAAGCATGCCATAGCATCCCTTAATCACCTTGTCTTTCATGATGTCACTATATACATTTATAAATGCACCTTTTTTCCCTAAAACATGCACATAGGCAGTGGAACTGTAGAACTAAAATATTTTACTGCTATGAAAAATATTTATCAATAGCATTCAAAAATGTGTTTCACTGTTTACAAATGTAAAATATTTGCATTATGCATACATTTACTTAGAAACAAATTTTAGATTACGGGTATTGCACTCTGCTCCCTGGGTCATATGAAAAGAAGAACAGAGCTCAAGCAACATACTGTACTAGCAAAAAATAAAACAAAGTAGGGGTAAAATGTAGGAGAGCTTATGGGCTAGTATAACCTGGTAAGAAAAATATTGTTATTACACATGTCAGATGGATGAGGTTATGGGTAACCATGGAAGGATGGTGTACCCAAACATTGCCTACCACTTGTGGAGAATATGACTGTCTCCACGTAAAATCTTGGGTCATCACTTTTGATGCTTGGGAATGGTCAAACTTTTTCCATGTCAAAGGGGATCTGGATGATCTGGAAGATAAAGTTTCAAAGAAACCCTAAAGCCTCGTACACACGATCAGATTTTCCGACGGGAAATGTGTGATGACAGGCTGTTGATGGAAAATCCGGAAAATCTGACCGTGTCTATGCTCTATCGGACAATTGTTGTCCGATTTTCCGTGGACAAATGTTGGATAGCAGGTTTTTAAATTTTCTGCGGACAAATGTCTGTTGTCTGATTTTCCGAGCGTGTGTACAGAAGTCCGTCGGACAAAAGTCCAAAGTACCAAGACGCATGCTCGGAAGCCAGAAGCCGTTCGGTCTTGTAAACTAGCATTTGTAATGGAGAATTAACATTTGTGATGTGGCAAATTGTGAAATCATCCAAAAATATAGAAAATATACCAAATCAAATCATTATTCAACCAAAAAAATAATGTCAAAGCAATAACTCCAAGGCCAATAATATAACACGTTATCTCCTCTGATTCCGCAACATGTCTGGTTGACGAACGGCCATTCAGAAACGAACTGAAAAGCACGAAATGAAAAGCGCAAATCAACACTCACCAAACTTCTTCTAACATGAAATTAGCAGAAGGCGCCCCAAGGGTGGTGCTAAAGAGCTGAAAAACCACATAGTACGTCTAGTACATCACTACGTTATTGATTGTTGGCCAACAATTGTGTGCCGTTTGTATGCAAGACAAGTTTGGGGCAACGCCCTTTGGACAAAATTCCATGGTTTTGTTGGCCAACAGTCCAATCGTGTGTTTGAGGCTTAAGTTGTATCATATGAAGAGGCTCCCACTTTCCTGTAAGTTATCACTTGGAACTTTGCATGTGTGTGAATAGGTCCAGAATACTGCTTTATTGAACACCAATATAACACATTTCATAACAGCAGACCGGGATTGGCCATAGGGCAAACCGGGCACTTGCTGGCTGGGCTGCTCTTTGAGCCTGCACCGCTCACCTGGCCTCTCCGCGGCTTCCCAGCTGCCAGTTAAGCTCACCCATCGGTGCCAGGGGGATGGAAACATGAAGGGGGAAGAACTAAAGAAGACACCTTCAGTCTCTCCGCCCGTATAGATCAGCCATTGGTGCTGGGGGGCTAGAGCAGAAACCCGCTGCAGACACCATGAAGCCGGATGAGAGAGAACGTGTGTGCGGTCCCCTGTAACCTGGATAGGAAGAGCAGTGGGGGCGACTGCATATAGAAGAATCATTCTCTCCATCTTCCTCCTGCAGTCTTGGAATGCCTGTCTCTCCTCTCCCTCTCGCAGGCATTCAGAGACTGCAGGAGGAAGATGGAGAGAATGATTCTTCTATATGCAGCCACCCCCACTGCTCCTCCTATCCTGATTCTTTCTGCTGCCCCCCTGTGCTCTCCACCCTACCCATTCTCTTTGCCCCCTTGTGCACTCTGTCTCCCCCCATGCTCTCCGCTGCCCCCTTGTGTTCTCCACCTCCCCCATGCTCTCCGCTGCCCCCCTGTGTTCTCCCCCTCCCCCATGCTCTCCACCACTCACTGTTCTCTCCACATCCCCATGCTCTCTGCTGCCCCCCTGTGCTCCCCACATCCCCCATGCTCTTCGCCGCCCCCTGTGCTCTCCACACCCCCCCATGCTCTCTGCCTCCCCCGTGCTCTCCACACCCCCCCATGCTCTCTGCCGCCCCCTGTGCTCTCCACCTGCCCCCATGCTCTCCACCACCCCCCTGTGCTCTCCACATCCCCCATGCTCTCTACTGGCCACTGTGCTCTCCACCTCCCCCCATGCTCTCTGCTGCTCCCCTGTGCTTTCATTATCCCCCCATGCTTTCCGCTGCCCCCCTGTGCTCTCCACATCCCCCCATGCTCTCCGCTGCCCCCTGTGCTCTCCACTCCCCCCATGCTCTCCGCTGCCCCCTGTGCTTTCCACATACCCATGCTCTCTGCTGCCCCCCTGTGCTCTCCACATCCCCCATGCTCTCCGCTTCCTCCTGTGCTCGCCACATCCCCCCATGCTCTCCGCTGCCCCCCTGTGCTCTTCACATCCCCCATGCTCTCCACTTCCCCTGTGCTCTCCACATCCCCCCATGCTCTCCGCTTTCCCCCTGTGCTCTCCACATCCTCCCGTGCTCTCCGCTTTCCACTGTGCTCTCCACATCCCCCCATGCTCTCCGCTTCCCCCCTATGCTCTCCACATCCCCCATGCTCTCCGCTTCCCCCGTGCTCTCCTCTTCCTCCCTGTGTTCTCTGCCTCTCCCTTGTGCTCTAGTCCAACCCCATGTTCTCAAGGTTCCTCCCAGTGCTCTCCACTCCCATGCTCTTTCCTGGTCCCCCACCCCCCCACACCTCTGCCGGGTTCCCCCATCCCCTCTCCCGGGGGATCCATCAGGGTGGAGAGCGGGGAAGGCGCCGGTTAACGTGTCATGGGCTGCTCAACCCAAAATACCCGGACCTATTTTTTGTCCCAGTCTAGGCCTGCATGACAATATTGTCATTTTTTTGGTCTCGGGAGTAAACAAAGACTCTACAACAAGTAAAATAGGTAAAAAAATAATATAAAATTAGTAATATGAAAATAAACATTATGGGTTACAAAAATAAAAACTGTTGCTTTTTTCCTCCTACCTCTCACACGCCCTCACTTTCTTCCTCAATCTCCTTCTTCATCAGTGGGCAGGTCCTTCATTTGACATCCTTGAAGGCAATCCACCTATATTAGCTCATAAGGTCATGTTAGGTAAGGTCCAGCCTTCACAACTAGGTGGGTGCTATGAACGCAATACCAACAGCACATGTGAGGTGCTCATATACACACTGCAATGATGTCACATGTACCAGATGTGACTTGTGTAAGAAGCACAGTGGCTTAAGGCTAAGTGGCAAAACTTGTTCTGCTTCCCGTTGCACCCAGGTGGAAAAGATGCTCATCAAGTACATAAGGCACCATTCATATTTTCAGATACTGGATTATATATTTATAAATAATATTTGTTTTCATGTAGCTCCCTTGGGAAATTCTTCACAGTGATTTGCTCTGTGCATGTTTTTTTTTCCCAGTGCTGTTTATGTACATGTATACTGAATTCTAGAGCGTGAGAGCTATTCATAGCTAGGTAGCCCCCCTGTATATTTTTACTTAAGCTTAATATTTTGATACTTATATATTTACATTATGTTTATTATATATAATTTTATACTTACCTATATACTTATGCTTAATATACATTTCTGCATGTATTTGCATACTTACATTTTAGATGTATGGGCATCATAATTTGAGATTCTGATATACATCATTGGTTCCTTAGTCCGCTGCAATCTACACACAGATACATATTAGGTTGTGATCACATGCAATGTTTTTTTTCCTTGATGTACATCTAAGGTTTTCTTAAGGTCTAAGGAAATATTTTTTAGTAAAGGTGAAACATTTCGGTTAAACAGATCTTTAGAGTTTGGGGTGAGCCAGATTCCTTAGCATTTCAGTGCTTTTTCTTCCTATTTGAAATGGAAAATTCTATGAGCTGATTTGAGTTTTTCTCTCTATAGTGTAATATTTAAAGCTTCTGATTTGCTATAGTTGATTTTTAAGTTTGTAATATACCCACAAAATTTTAAGTTTCCAAGTAGGTTGGGGATAGAAGTATGTGTCTGCGTCAGAAAAAAGAGGAGGTCATCATCATATGCTGCTAATTTAAATTCTCTTCCTGCTGTTTTGAAACCATGACTGGAAGTGTTTTGGTTAATTAAACAGATGAAGGGTTCTAAAGAGATGATGAATAATAGAGGTGAAAGGGGGCAACCCTGTCTAATGCTGTTTCTGATTTTTATGCTGTCAGAGAGAGTGCTGTTTTAATTCTTGCCGTCGGAGAAGAATAGAGGGTGGTAATCCAAGATAACATTTTGTTTTGTAGATTTAAAAAATGTAACATTGTAAGGTTTTAGAATTTCCAAACCATGATGGTGAGCAAAGACAGGCAGATGTCTTCCAAAGTATGATGAACAAGGTGAAATCTGCATGTCCGCTATAATGCTGGGACCCATTGTTGATTACTGCTTGACTCATAAAAACTCTCATTTCCTTCTTCTATCTTTCCCAGTGAAGAATGTCAGGTTCCTCCATGATTTTCCAACTTGTAAAATCTGAGTTTAGCAGTGCAGGAAAAAGTTTTTTCCTGTTTTTTCCATGTCAGAATTATATGTTATTATCTCCCTTAGCTGTACACTTAAATGGCAAGGTCCCTACCTATGGAATTATTTCAGACAAAGAGATTTAATAACTTATGGTAAGCATAACAAATAGAGTATATTTAATCTTTTTAATACTAATGTATGCATAGACTCACGGGGATTCATTTACTGAAAGCAAACAGACTGTCCACTTTGCTATGGAATATTTTCCAGAGCTTATTGAATGAAAGTGAAACTCTACTTCCATCATCCAGTCATGTTCAAATAAAACATTTTGTTTTTTTTTTTTCTTGCACACGATTGAGCATTCTTTGCAAAGTGAAAATGACTGCATTCACTAAGCCATAGGGAAAATGTTCATGCAAAGTGCAACTTCTGTTGCAAAGTGAACAAACTATTTCCTTTAGTAAATCAACCCCATAATCATTCATTACATATGTATTAAAGTTCTAGAATTCATTAATAGTTTTAGTTAAAGAATTCATTATTAGTTATTGTATAATATTCTTTGTATCAAAAACATTTTGTGTATCCATATACAGTACTCATTTGGTAACACTTTTTTGTCATGATGTTTTCAACATAATAATTTTGTTCAAGTGTAGCAATTCAAGCTGATGGTACAAAGGCCAGTGGGAGGTTCAATTGACATATCTGATCTAAACATGTGCATCACTGCACTTCATTTCCAAAAGACAATACATGGCCTGTTAACAGACAGCAAATGAGAGCCAGAGGCAAATAAGTCAGTTCTTACAGTGTGAAGAAGTGAAATAAAGACAGGACTAAATTAATGGCTCAAGTCATGCATGGGTCATTTAGAAAGCTTACTTTACTTATTATTTAGGTGGGTCATTAATTCGGGAAAATGAATTCTTCCCTCTTAATAAATTAATTTGTACAGTTCAAAAACAAATTGATTTCTAATACCACTTCACATTTGATGATTTACAAATAAACATTTTTTTTTCATTATTTAAAGTAAATAAAGAAACATAAGAAGTTTGTATCTTAACAGCCTGAATAATGTGATAAAAATAGATGGAGGCTTACATGAATGAATGAGTGAATAAAAAAGTGCTGAATGGCTATGTTGAATATGACATTGCAAATACTGACAAACAGACAAAAAATGTTGACAGGAGTAATGCTGGACTGCAAAAGGCAACTGTGGGTACTTTTGCTTCTTTCTGGACAATTTAAGGAATAGTAGTATATATTTAAAGAAAGCAAGATTACTTTAAATGTTTAATTTGGGAAATGGGAACTACAGGTACTTGAAGAGGACATGAACTGAGGAAACGGTGGCCAAAAATGGCAAGCAGAGGACAAAGGACTAGTCACCAGTATTTCCTGTGGGCTCCTTACAGCCAATCTAATCCCCTCTACTGACTTAGCATACTTCGCTCTGCACTGTGTTTGTTGTGCCTCCAGCAGGATATCTATTTAGTTGTTTGCCTGCAATATCAGATTTGACCACAAGATGAAGCCGGGGGTATATTTACAGTTTTACAGAAACTAGAAACTGTTCAGCTTTAACCACTTCAGCTCGGGAAGATTTACCCCTCTTCCCGAACAGGCAATTTTTTGCGATACAGCACTGCGTTACTTTAACTGACAATTGCACAATCATGTGTGAGTGACTTGTATAATCATGTGATGCTGTACCCATATAAAATTTATGGGGTTTTTTCCCCACAAATAGAGCTTTCTTTTGGTGGTATTTAATAACCTCTGTGGTTTTTATTTTTTGTGCTTAAAAAAAAAAAAAAAGGAATGACAATTTTGAAAATATATATATATATATATATATTTTTTACTTTCTGCTATAAAACACATCCAATAAAAAATTATACAAATCTAATTTCTTCACCAATTTAGGCCAATATGTATTCTGCTACATATTTTTGGTAAAAAAACAAAAAAAAAACAAATAAGCTTATATTGATTGGTTTGCGCATCTACAAACTATGGGGTATATTTATTGGATTTTTTTTTCATACTGGTAATGGTGGCGATCAGTGACTTATAGTGGGGCTGTGATATTGCAGGGGAAAAATTGGACACTAACTGACACTTTTGACTCTTTTTTGGGGACCAGTTACATTATTACAGTGATCAGTGCTAAAAATATGCACTGTCACTGTACTAATGACACTGGCTGGGAAGGGGTTAATATCAGGAGCGATCAAAGGGTTAACTGTGTGCCAAGCTGGTGTTTCAGTGTAGTGGGGGAAGTGCTTTTACTAGTGGAAGGCATGGATCGGTGTTCCTACTTTACAGGAACACAGGATCCATGCCTTCTGTACTGACAGAACAGCAATCTGCCTTGTTTACATAGACAGATGGTACCCAGAAGTGCAGCATCACATATACAGTATATATATATGTGATTCTGCGCAGTGTGGCTACCCTGTAGCAGTAAAACTGCTATGAGGCAGTCAGCAAGTGTTTAATAAAAGTTCCCATCATTTTTCAGTCCAAGAATAGGAAGCAGATGCATCATGGGAGGACTCCATCTTAGGGACTGAGAGAGAAGGAACCTGCTACCAGAGCACATGTTGGACTAAGGCTTGTATTCCTTTGCGCCCCTTAACCACTTCAGCCCTGGACCATTTGGCTGCCCAAAGACCAGAGCATTTTTTGCGATTGCTACTGCGTAGCTTTAATTGACAATTGCGCAGTCGTGCGACGTGGCTCCCAAAAAACAAAATTGACATCCTTTTTTTCCCCACAAATAGAGCTTTCTTTTGGTGGTATTTGATCACCTCTACAGTTTTTATTTTTTGTGCTCTAAACAAAAAAAAGCGACAATTTTGAAAAAACGGCAATATTTTTTACTTTTTGCTACCGACCACACGTCGACCACATGTCAGCAAATTTAAAGGGACGTACCTGTACACCCATTTGCCTGTCCATGCCATTCTACCAACGTAAATGTTCATGCAGTAGTCGGCAAACGGTTAATCACAGCATCATTGGTATGAACCACTTACTGCCATCTATTGCCTAATTGTTATTATAGTTCTGTGTGTTTCACATATTAATTATGTGTTCTTTATATGTTTTCTTCCCAAAATTTCACCCACCCTGTTTTGTCAATAAAGGTTCAAAATTACATCCAGTCTGGCTTATTGCATAATAGGAGGGTTTAGCTGCATGTCGAGTTACACGCGGGGAAATGTGTAGTGAGGACAGAACAATGTTCCTGGGTGGAGAAGGTCATTTTGGAAGGGCTTTGCTTCCTCATGTCAGATCTGCCCCCTTAACCCCTTAAGATCCACGCTATAATGGCTACAGCACAGATCTACTTTGCCGGGAGGCCGTCAATAGACATCTTCCCCTTTGCATGGTCCCCTGCAGGGTGCGCGCAGTGCACGCTGTGATCACCGTGATCAGCTGTCAGCCAATGACAGCTGATCACGTGATGTAAACAGTAGATCGGTAATCTTTTTTTTCTTCTCACTCTGAATGGGTGAGGAGAAGAAAAAGCCGATCACCGGCCTTTGTTGAAGGGACATTGGTTCCGAAGAGGAAGAGGCAAGACCACCTCATCTGTGCCCACTAGTACTGCCTGCCATTGCCACCTGCCAGTGCCCACAGTGCCATAAATCAGTGCCCACCAGTACATAAAAGTGCCAGCAATCAGTGGCACCTATCAATGCCCACAAGTGCCACCTATCAATGCCCATCAGTGGTGCCAATCAGTGCCTCATCAGTGCCACCTAACAGTGCTGCCTATCAGTGTCACCTACCAGTGCTGATCAGTGACCATCACTGCCACCTATCAATGCCCTTCAGTGCCACCCATCAGTGCCAGCTATCAGTGCCCACCAATGCCAGTTATCAGTTCCCACCAGTGCCACCTCATCAGTGCTAACCAGTGCCCCCTATTAGTGCCCATCAGTGCCGCCTTATCAGTGGCCATGAATGCAGCCTATCAGTGCCCATCAGTGTAGCCTCATCAGCATACATCAATGAAGGAGAAAAATTACCTGTTTGCAAAATGTATTAACAAAATATAAAACAGTTCTGTATTTTTTTTTTAAATTTCGGTCTGTTTCAATTTTTTTAACAAAAATAAAAAACCCAGAGGTGATCAAATACCACCAAAAGAAAGCTCTATTTGTGGGAAAAAAAATATTAAAAAATTCATTTGGGTACAGTGTTGTATGACTGCGCAATTGTCATTCAAAGAGTGACAGCGCTAAAAGCTGAAAATTGGTCTGTGCAGGAGCGGGGTTTAGGTGCCCAGTAAGCAAGTGGTTAATGGTGGTGAGGATTTTGGTGATCTTGTGACTGTGGAAGTGATGATAATCATGAAGCAGATGGAGAGATGCAGAGATTACAGAATCAATGCAGCACAAGAAAGGTGATAGCTGATACCTGATATGTAGGTCCTCAGGTACATGTTTCTCTTCAGTGGGAATGAGCCTGATGTTCGAGTCGAGCGTAAGTTCAACTCGAACATTGGGTGTTCGCCGAATAGCGAACAATTTGGGGTGCTCGCAGCAAAATCGAAAGCCGCAGAACACCCTTTAAAAGTCTATGGGAGAAATCAAAAGTGCTAATTTTAAAGGCTTATATGCTTGGTATTGTCTTAAAAAAAAATTGCGTGGGGTCCCCCAAATTCCATACCATGCCCTTCAGGTCTGGTATGGATATTAAGGGGAACCCTGTACCAATTTAAAAAAAAAAATGGCTTTGGGTCCCCCTCAAAATCCATACCAGACCCTTTAGGTCTGGTATGGATTATAACCACTTAAGCCCCGGACCATTTTGCTGGCCAAAGTCGCTTTAACTGACAATTGCGCGGTCATGCGACGTGGCTCCCAAACAAAATTGACGTCTTTTTTTTTACCACAAATAGAGCTTTCTTTTGGTGGTATTTGATCACCTCTGCAGTTTTTATTTTTGCGCTATAAACAAAAAAAATAGCGACAATTTTGAAAAAAGGCATTATTTTTTGCTTTTTGCTATAATAAATATCCTCCAAAAATATATAAAAAAACATTTTTTTTCCTCAGTTTAGGCCGATATGTATTCTTTTACATATTTTTGGTAAAAAAAAAATCACAATAAGCATTTATTGATTGGTTTGTGCAAAAGTTATAGCGTCTACAAAATAGGCGATAGTTTTTATGGCATTTTTATTAATATTTTTTTTTTACTAGTAATGGCAGCGAACAGCAATTTTTATCGTGACTGCGACATGATAATTTTGGCGTGATTTTGGGACCACATTTATACAGTGATCAGTGCGATTAAAATTGCATTGATTACTGTGTAAATATGACTGGCAGTGAAGGGGTTAACACTAGGTGGAACTCTAGAGATTAAATGTGTCCTAGGGATGTGTTCTAACTGTAGGGGGGATGGGCTAGCTGTGACACATCACTGATCATATCTCCCGATCACAGGGAGCTATGATTAGGGATGAGCTTCGAGTTCGAGTCGAACCCATGTTCGACTCGAACATTGAATGTTCGACCATTCGTCGAATTTCAAAAGTTATGGGCCATTTGTGCCAAATTCGAGTGGCATGTCACAGCCCATAATTCACTGCAGCATCGCAGTGCATTGCTGGCTGATGATTGGCCAAGTATGCACTATGACCCGCATGCTTGGCTAATCACAGCGCCGTCTGTACAGAGAGCCATAATTGGCCAAAGCCAGGGTGGCTTTGGCCAATTATGGCTCAGGGGGTTTAGCACACGCCCCACACTATATAAGGCCGCCTGCGTGTAGTGTGTTGCAGCGGCGGAGAGATAGACAGAGAGACAGTGTCATTTGATTTAAGTTAGACAGAGTAGGCAGGTGAGTCAGTTAGCTGCACTTACAGTTTATTGTATATATATATATATATATATATATATATATATATATATATATATATATATTTATATATATATGCATCCTAGGTGTTGTATATATATATATATATATATATATATATATATATATATATATATATATATACACACTGTATTCAGTTTAGCTAGATCCGTTCCTGTTATTCTCTTCCTACTGACAGGCAGGCAGGTGTTTTTACAGTATTTACAGCTACCTGAAGAAAATTACTGGTGTTCTTCTGATCCTATTAGTCCTATTAGCTAGAGTGTTTGCAGTTAGTGTAGTGCGTCCTCTGCACAGTGTGCACCTAAAGCTACCTGAAGAAAATTGGTGGTGTTCTTTTCATCCTATTAGTACCGCAGGCAGCTGCAGTATTTACAGTTAGTGCAGTGCATCCTCTGCACAGTGTGCACCTAAAGCTACCTGAAGAAGATTAGTGGTGTTCTTCTGATCCTATTAGTACTGCAGGCTGCTGCAGTATTAACAGTTAGTGTAGTGCGTCCTCTGCATAGTGTGCACCTAAAGCTACCTGAAGAAAATTTGTGGTGTTCTTCTGATTCTATTAGTACCACAGGCAGCTGCAGTATTTACAGTTAGTGTAGTGCATCCCCTGCACAGTGTGCACCTAAAGCTACCTGAAGAAAATTAGTGGTGTTCTTTTGATCCTATTAGTACCGCAGGCAGCTGCAGTATTTATAGTTAGTGTAGTGCGTCCTCTGCACAGTGTGCACCTAAAGCTACCTGAAGAAAATTGGTGGTGTTCTTCTGATCCTATTAGTACCACAGGCAGGCAGCTGCAGTATTTACAGTTAGTGTAGTACGTCCTCTGCACAGTGTGCACCTAAAGCTACCTGAAGGCAATTGCTGTTGTTCTCATCTTATAAATACCACAGGCAGGCAGCTACAGTACTTACAATTAGTGTACTGTGTCCTCTGCACAGTGTGCACCTAAAGCTACCTGAAGAAAATTGGTGGTGGTCTTCTGATCCTATTAGTACCACAGGTAGGAAGCTGCAGTATTTACAGTTAGCGTACTGCATCCTTTGCACAGTGTGCACCAAAAGCTACCTGAAGACAATTGCTGTTGTTCTGATCCTATTAATACCACAGGCAGGCAGCTGCAGTATTTACTGTTAGTGTACTGTGTTCTCTGCACACTGTGCACCTAAAGCTACCTGAAGAAAATTGGTGGTGTTCTTCTGATCCTATTAGTACCACAGGCAGGCAGCTGCAGTATTTACAGTTAGTGTACTGTGTCCTCTGCACAGTGTGCACCTAAAGCTACCTGAAGACAATTGCTGTTGTTCTGATCCTTTTAATACCATGGGCAGGCAGCTGCAGTATTTACAGTTAGTGTACTGCATCCTCTGCACAGTGTGCACCTAAAGCTACCTGAATAAAATTGGTGGTGTTCTTCTGATCCAATTAGTACCACAGACAGGCAGCTGCAGTATTTACAGTTAGTGTACTGTGTCCTCTGCACAGTGTGCACCTAAAGTTACCTGAAGACAATTGCTGTTGTTCTGATCCTATTAATACCACAGGCAGGCAGCTGCAGTATTTACAGTTAGTGTACTGTGTCCTCTGCACAGTGTACACCTAAAGCTACCTGAAGACAATTGGTGGTGTTCTTCTGATCATATTAGTACCACAGGCAGGCAGCTACAGTATTTACAGTTAGTGTACGGTGTCCTCTGCACACTGTGCACCTAAAGCTACCTAAGGACAATTGCTGATGTTCTCATATTAATAATACTACAGGCAGACAGCTGAGTCTGCTAGCTGCAGTATCAGTATGTATATATACAGCCCAGCTTTGTGCAGCTACATCTCACTGCAGGCCATTAGTATGTCTGGAAGGCCAACAAGGAGAGGCAGACAGTCACAAGCCAATAAAAGAGGGCAAGCAGGCTCTGTGTCTAAAGGCAACAGTGCTGGTCGTGGAGACAGTGCATCCTCATCAGCACATGGCTGTGGGACATGCTTGTCCTTTTTTTTTGGCAGCTGGCAGTGTTGAGCCGCAACATGCGGAAGACTTGGTAGAGTGGATGACCAAGCCGTCCTCATCCTCCTCATTTTCTCTCACCAAGGCTCAGGGAACTTTGTCTGGCAAAACAGCTGTGAACGCGGCCTCTTCCCTCAGCTCAATGGCATCAGTCACTCCTTCCCTAGCCCCACCGTGTCCTCCTGAGGAGTCCCCCGAACTGTTTGACCACAGTTTTGGGTACATGCTCCAGGAGGATGCCCAGCGTTTTGAAGGCTCTGATGATGGTACCCAGCTAGAAGAAGGCAGTAACGTGAGCCCAGAGAGAGGGGGTGCCCAAGAAGGACAGCAATCTGGCAGTCATGTTGCCCCAGCTGCAGCATACTGCCAGCTTTGCTCCAGTGATGAGGAGGGAGGGGATGATGAGGTTACTGACTCCACGTGGGTGCCTGATAGGAGAGAGGAGGAGGAGGCACATCTCCAATGAGGCAGGATGCCCTCCAGGGGCCAGCTTAAGGGCATCACACCACAGAGCTCCGCATGTGCAGGACGCTGCTGTCTCTCTGCGTTATTCCAAAAGTTCTTTGGTGTGGGCTTTTTTTGAGACGAGTGCATCAGATCCCACCGCTGCTATTTGCAACATATGTCTCAAGCATATCTCGCATGGCCAAAACATCACCCGCTTGGGCACCACATGCTTGATCAGACATATGTCGACCTGCCATGCAGTTCGTTGGCAAGCGCACCTAAAAGACCCACACCAAAGAACAAAGTGGACCTCTCCTTGCTCCTCATCAGCTGGGATCTCCAACCCCACTATACCTTCAGTCCTCTCTGAAACCTGCACTGAGAGGAATGAAGGTGTAGAATTAGGTGTGTCACAGCTAAGTACTTGCAGGCAATCTGCTATCGGTACACTGACGTCAGATTGTACCAGGCAAATTTCCCTGCCCCAGCTGCTGCACCGCCGAAAGAAGTTCGCTCCCAGCCATCCACATGCCCAGCGTTTGAATGCTAGCTTTGCTAAATTGCTAGCACTTCAACTGCTGCCTTTTCAGTTGGTAGACTCTGCCCCCTTCCCTGAGTTTGTGGAATGTGCGGTTCCTCAGTGGCAGGTTCCCAAATGCCACTTTTTCTCACGGAAGGAGATTCTGGCTCTCTACCGGCATGTGGAAGGCAATGTCTTGGCCTTGCTGAATAGGGTGGTCAGTGGTAAGGTGCATATTACTGCTGACTCATGGTCCAGCAGGCATGGACAGGGACGTTACCTATCTTTCACCGTGCACTGGGTGACTCTTCTGGCAGCTGGGAAGGATGCAGGACAGGGTGCAGTAGTGTTGGAGGTTTTTTCACCACCACGCCTCCAAAATTCTGCTAGTGGTGATTCTGCCACACCTCTCTCCTCCACCCCTCCTCTTCTTCTTCCTCCATGGCCTCTTCCTGTGCTGCTTTGTCCTCGGCACCAGCGATGCTCCGTAGGCGTTCAAGGGGCTACGCAAGTACGCAGGTAAAAAGATGCCATGTGGTGCTTGAGCTGGTGTACTTGGGGGACAGGAGCCACACTGGGGCAGAGATTCTGTCAGCTCTGCAGGGGCAGGTTCAGAGGTGGTTGACGCCACCCCAGCTTAAGCCAGGTATAGTGGTTTGCGACAATGGCACCAACCTCCTCTCTGCCCTCCAACAGGGACAACTGACCCATGTGCCCTGTTTGGCTCACGTCCTTAACTTGGTGGTGAAGCGGTTCTTGGGCAGGTACCCAGGCTTACAGGATGTCCTGAGGCAGGCCAGGAAAGTCTGTGTGCATTTCCGCAGGTCATATAATGCCAGTGCTCAGCTGACTGACCTCCAAAAGGAATTTAACCTGCCCAAGAACCGCCTAATCTGTAACATGCCCACCAGGTGGAACTCAACGTTGGCCATGCTGCAGCGGCTGAACATGCAGCAGAGGGCCATCAATGAGTACCTATGTGACTATGGCACAATGACAGGGTCAGGGGAGCTTGTTTTTTTCCCCACGCCAGTGGGTTATGATCAGGGATGCATGCACTGTCTTGTCACCATTTGAGGAGGCCACAAGGATGGTGATCAGTGACAGTGCATGCATCAGAGACACTGTCCCTCTTGTCCACCTGTTGGAGCACACACTGCGTGGAATAATGGACATGGCACTTGAGGCAGAACAGATTGATGAAGTGGTGGACTTCCTTACCTCTCAATGCCCCCTTTTTTCCAGACAGTGTTTCTGCATGCCCGCCGATCACACAGGAAGAGGACAAGGAGGAGGGGGAGGAGGATTGTGTCAGTATGGAGGTGGAGCCTGGCACTCAGCATCAGCAGCAGTCTTCAAGGGATCATTTAGAGTCTGAAGAAACCCATGGACTTGTACATGGCTGGGAGGAGGTGGCTGCGGATCATGTCGTCCTTAGTGACCCAGAGGACTCTGGACCGAATTTCTCAGCAAACCTACGCTGCATGGCCTCCCTGATCCTGCAAAGCCTGCGGAAGGATCCTTGTATTCGTGGTATCAAGGGGAGGGATGATTACTGCCTGGCAACCCTCCTTGATCCACGCAACAAGGATAAGATAAAGACCTTATCTTGCCATTGCAGAGGGAGCAGAGGATGAAACATCTTCGGGAGGCCTTGCAGAAAGGTTTGTGCAATGCGTTTCCAGAGCCTGGGAGGTTACAATTTCCTGGTCCTCCTGGACAACGTGTTGCTGAGGCTTCGGTCAGTCACAGAAGGAGCGGTGGTGAATGTGGCCATCTGACCGATGTGTTCAGACAATTTTTTAGTCCGCAGCCCCAAGGTCTGATCGGTTCCAGCAACCATCGCCAGTGTCTGATTCACATGGTGCAGGATTACCTAGGGGCAAGATCAGACTTGGACACCTTTACCACTGAAAATCCTCTGGGCTACTGGGTCTTGAGGATGGATCACTGGCCAGAGCTTGCACAGTATGCGATTGAGCTACTGGCCTGACCTGCATCCAGCGTTCTTTCAGAATGCACATTCAATGCTGCTGGAGGCTTTGTAACCGATCACAGGGTGGGAGCAGTGGCTAAGGCCAATTTTTCTGCCCCTGTTTAACAGGGACATGTAATTACAATTTTTGATGCAATACTTTGCAGCAGGGCTCATTCCTGCGCTCCAACTAGAGTATCTCTGAGGGGTTGCAGTGTTGTGGCACCAGTTCCCAAGGCCCAATTTTTCAGCCCCTGTTTGACAGGGGCATGTAATTATAATTTTTGATGCAATACTTTGCAGCAGGGCTCATTCCTGCACTCCAACTAGATTATCTGTGAGAGGTTGCAGTGTTGTGGCACTAGCACTAGTGCCCAAGGCCCAAATTTTCAGCCCCTGTTTAACAGGGGCATACATTTACAATTCTTGATGCAATACTCTGTAGCAGGGCTCATTCCTGCGCTCCAACTATAACATCTGTGAGGGGTTGCAGTGTTGTGGCACCAGTGCCTAAGGCCCAATTTTTCTGCCCCTGTTCAACAGGGACATGTAATTACAATTCTTGATCTAATATTTCACAGCAAGGCCCATTCCTGCGCCCACCAAGAGTAACTGTGAGGGCTTACAGTGTTGTGGCAACACCACCACCACCAAAGGCCCAATTTTTCTGCCCCTGTTCAACAGGTGTATGTAATTACAATTCTTGATATAATATTTCACAGCAGGGCCTGTTCCAGCACCCACCAAGAGTAACTGTGAGGACTTACAGTGTTGTGGCACCAGCACCACCACCACCACCACCAAAGGCCCAATTTTTCTACCACTGTTCAACAATGGCATGTAATTACAATTCTTGATCTAATATTTCACAGCACGGCCCATTCCTGCGCCCATCAAGAGTAACTGTGAGGACTTACAGTGTTGTGGCAACACCAACACCTAAGGCCCCAATTTCTGCAGAGTATATAGGGCAGGCTCCTACTTTCAAACATTCAACTTACAAATGACTCCTACTTGCAAACGGAAGGAGACAACAGGAAATGAGATGAAATCTACCCCTAGGAAGGGAAATTCTCTCCTGTAAGAGTTAATATGGGAAAAATGTATCTCCTCTCCACTGATGCTTTATCACCAATCCTTGTTTCACTAAAACCCCCAATTTTTCAAAAAACATTTGTCATTGGGACAGAAAGTGAGGTGAAATCTTCTGAAGAGGTGCAGAGACAGCAAAACAAATGTTACAGGGGTGATAACCCTTCCCTATGTTTTCCAAAAAGCTTAAAAATAGATTTTTTGGCTGAAGCTACACTTTAAAAATGTACCAGTTCAAAATTACAGACAGATTCTACTTAAAAATAAACCTACAGTCCCTCTCTTGTTTGCACCGCCTGTATACTTGCTGTTCAGAGTATATAGGGCCTGGGGGCCCCACGCCTTTCCTTTTTTTAATTTGGGTATGGGGTTCCCCTTAATATCCATACCAGACCCAAAGGGTCTAGTAATGGACTGGGGGATTACCCATGCCGTTTGTCTCACTGATTTTCATCCATATCGCCAGGACCCAACATTACATTAAAGCCGCAAGCAGTTTTAAATGACTTTTATTCCTTTAAAAATGTCATTTTGTGCAGGGACTGTTCTAAGCTCGGGAAACGCGCCACTTTACAGGCATACTATAGACACCCCCAGGTATGATATTTAAAGGAATATTTCACTTTTTTTCACTTTAAGCATCATTAAAATCACTGCTCACAAAAAACAGACGTTTTTTAAAATTTTTTTGCATTGATACATGTCCCCTGCGGCAGGACCCGGGTCCCCAAACCCTTTTAAGGACAAAAACTTGCATATTAGCCTTTAAAATTAGCACTTTTGATTTCGAACGTTCAAGCCCCAGAGACTTTAATGGGGTTCTAAAGTTTGTGCAAACTTTCAGTCCGTTCGCAGGTTCTGGTGCGAACCAAACCGGGGGATGTTTGGCTCATCCCTAGCTATGATCAGTGACACTGTCACTAGGCAGGACAGGGAGATGCTTGTTTACATTAGCATCTCCCCATTCTTCCTCTCCGTGAGATGATCGTGGGTATCCCTGCGGACATCGAGTCCACGGGACCCGCGGCCCGACTCACGGAGCTGCACGGCTCGCAAACGATTGCACAGTGGCAAATTCAAAGGGGTGTACAGGTATGCCCACTTACCCAGCCGTGCCATTCTGCCGACGTACATCGGCGTGCGCCATTGGAGAACACGTTAAGGGGAACCCCGTGCCAAAATTTAAAAAAAATGGTGTGGGGTCCCCCCAAAAATCCATACCAGACCCTTATCCGAGCACGCAACCTGGTAGGCTGCAGGAAAAGAGAACCCAAAGCAAACCCATCCTCCGTTGGTGGAGTGAGAGAAGAAGATGAATGGACTTCGTGGGACATTTTTATTTTATTTTTTTTTAATAAAGGATTTGTCCCATGTTGAGTCTTGTGGTGTGGGGTCCCCCCAAAAATCCATACCAGACCCTTATCCGAGCACGCAACCTGGTAGGCTGCAGGAAAAGAGAACCCAAAGCAAACCCATCCTCCGTTGGTGGAGTGAGAGAAGAAGATGAATGGACTCCGTGGGACATTTTTATTTTTTTATTTTTTAATAAAGGATTTGTCCCATGTTGAGTCTTGTGGTTTTTTAACATTTTGACACTTTTTTTGTGAAATGGTAGGGGTACAATGTACCCGTTACCATTTCAAACAGGGGGGGCTGGGGTCTGGGGGTCCCCTTGTTAAAGGGGGCTTCCAGATTCTGATAAGCCCCCCACCTGCAGACCCCCACAACAACCAGGCAAGGGTTGTGTGGATGAGGCCCTTGTCCCCGTCGTCATGGGGACAAGGTGCTTTGGTGGGCTACCCCAAAGCACCCTCCCCATGTTGAGGGCATGTGGCCTGGTATGGTTCAGGAGGGGGGCGCTCTCTTATCCCCCCTCTTTCCTGCAGCCTGCCAGGTTGCGCACTCAGATAAGGGTCTGGTATGGATTTTTAAGGGGACCCCCACTCCATTTTTTTAAATTTTGGCATGGGGTTCCCCTTAAAATTCATACCAGACTCTTCTGAATGGTCTGGTAGGGATTTTGAAGGGGACCCCATGCCATTTTTTTTTAAATTTGGCGCAGGGTTCCCCTTAATATCCATTCCAGACCTGAAGGGCCTGGTATGGAATTTGGGGGAACCCCCACGCATTTTTTTTTTAATTTTGGTTTGGGGTTCCCCTTAATATTCATACCAGACTTTGGGTCTGGTATGGATTTTTGGGGGGACCCCATGCCGTTTTTTTCAATGACTTTTATCTGTATTGCCGAGACCCGACAATTCATTATAGCCGCGGGTAGTTTTAAATTACTTTTTTCCTTTAGAAATGTCATTTTGTGCGGGGACCGTTCTAAACACTGGAAAAATGCTCCACTTTACAGGCATACTATGGACACCCCCCAGGTATGAAATTTAAAGGAATGTTTCACTTGTATTGTTTCACTTTAAGCATTATTAAAATCACTGCTCCAGAAAAAACGTCCATTTTTAAAACTTTTTTGCATTGATACATGTCCCCTGGGGCAGGACCCAGGTCCTCAAACATTTTTTATGACAATACCATGCATATTAACCCTTAAAATTAGCACTTTTGATTTTTCATGTTCGTGTCCCATAGACTTTAACAGTGTTCGCGTGTTCAAACTAATTTTTTGCCTGTTCGCATGTTCTGCTGCGAACCGAACCAGGGGGTATTCGGCTCATCCCTACTTTTCAGTAAGGAAAACAGCAGCAAGTAATGCCATTGCCAAGTCTCACGCCAAATCTCACATGACTAGCAGTCAGAGGAAGAAGTAAATTGGATCTCACACTGTAGATGCACACCTATTAGGATTTAGGCAAAGGAGTGACTTTGCACCTAAATTGCATTGCTATTTTTCAGGAGGAATGCAAGAAAAGGGTACATTTTTGGGGTAAATTAACATTTCTAGATGTTCCCTATAAGATATAAAATTTTTACTTTTTGAGTTTGGGTCTACTTTAAAGAAGCCCTCTTTATAAACAGCTCTCACAGCTCCATATTAGATTTAGGCCTGCCATGGATGTTTGAATGTGTTTTGGCAATACATAAAGCATTAAGAAAGAGTTACATACCACAATCTTTGGAAAGTATACCATACTTCCAATTACCTTGTGAGGAGTCCTGTGCATTCGTGCTTCAATAGTTTACAGAGGACTTAGAATAAAATACTTTTAGTGAACTTTTTTGCTCAAATGTAGTGTTCACTGACAGAGGCATAGCTTGAAGCTTGTGGGCCCTGATGCAAAAGTTGACCTGGGCACCCCCACTACCACCCACCACTGCCACCATGTGTGCAAATAGACCCACGGCACGCCAAGTTACTCAAAGTGGCTTAAGAGTTTAGAGTTTCCAGAGTTCCTCCTTACATTAGAGGAAAGGGATCACCCCTGGAGAATCAGAGGACAGGGATCACTGCAGGAGAATCAGAGGACAGGGACCCCTGGCAGGTCATTTGGCAGAGCTCCTTTGCCATTCCAGCACTGTAAACAGCTTCCCCCCAACAATACACAGGGCTGAAATCACATTCCCTTACACACAGTCTTCACAGCCTTTATGTTGACGTTCTAATCTGTGAAATTCCCTGGTCGGAACAGCAGTGTAGTTGCAGTAGGCAAATACACTCTATGCAGATCATGGCTGACTGGCTGTGTTGTAAAGGAATGTGATTTCAGTCCTGTGGAGGAGGAGCAGTATAGAGTGCTGTACTGGGAAAGAAGCTCAGCAGTGGGCATAGCATCCAGGGTGGAGGGGTGGTCAGGAGGCTTTGGAGGGGGCAAACTTAGATCTGGGGGGGCAAAGCCACATAACATGAAATCTGGAGCCTGCAGCCCCTCAGGGGTCCCTCAGGAGGTGTTAAGTGATTTGTTTTAGCAATTTCTGAAGGTTTCTCTGTCAGTGTTGGCAGGTGTTGGGGGAAGGTCGCCTGTCTTTTTCCCAGTTGTCAGGGAAGTGTGTTAAGCAGACATCCCCAGGTGGAGTACAGAAAATCCCAACTAGTGACTAGAAGACACTGAGTGGTGTCTTATCTCACCAGTGACATCGGTTCCAACATGGCTACAGAACAGCACTCTCCTCATCTTAACTCCCTGAGCTCGGTTACCATTCCATGTTGCCAGCACACAGCACAGACACTTCCCCATCCTGGGCTGTTCTCACCCCATGCTCCTCTCCATTCAGGAAATGGCTCACAGCTTCTCCCCAGCCAATGAGAACAGAGGGGTGTGGACTGTGGAAGGCAAAGTGGAAGCCCAGTACTGGAGCGTGGCTGTGGGGCCCTAGGGCAGATCAAAGCTGGACTTTGTGGAGGATATGATAATATGACAGGGAGGCTGCAGGGGCCCCCTGGAGCTAGGGGCAAGGTTGGGATTGTGACCCCTGCAACCCCTTATGCTACGCTCATGTTCACTGAATAGTCTTAGTAGATCACTGATTGCTTTCACTTTTTTTTTCAGATTGTTCTTTAATCCATTAGTTCTGCTGAAAAGAACTAGACTACTTCTCACTCACACAGGCCACCGCATATCCACACACCAGTATTCTGTCCTCAGGAGGTGCTTGCAAGTAATGCACATCACAGGAGTCTTTTGATAGATTTTATATAAAAACTTATATTTGGAACTACAGCAGCAAAGTCAGATCATGTCCATATGTTGCTATCTTGTTGCAAGTTTTTGTTCAAGCAACACTTCTGCAACATATCCCATGGAAGCTTCTTGCAAGTATTTATTCACTAATTCCAGGTTAAAATGTCTTTACAGCTGCTGTAATTCTTCTGTGTTACTTTACTGCTGCTCAGGGCCCAAACATATTTCTACGTACTGTACAGTTTCGAAAATTACCTCAAGCTTTAAATAATGTTTCAAAGGCCACTCTGAAATGTGATCCTCCTTTAATCTCCAACTAGTGCAGGGGTAGGCAAGACTCAGTATTTAATCGTAAATTCTTAAAATTAAGTACTAAGAGATTTATGTACAGTAGGTTGCCACTGCAGTCTTATTTTCTAAAAGATCCAATTCACAGTCTGTCCTTCACTTTGAAACATTTGAAGGCAGCCAGAACAAGTCAGTGAACCCAAACCAAAATTGTGGATGCCCCTCAGGTTGTAGGAATCCAAATCAATAAAGCTGACCACTGTGAGTGCGAGCTAGGACGGAGCTCGTCCCAGCTCCAGATAGCAATGTACAAGGAAGAAAAGAGCTGCACATCTCTGTAAATCCCAGGTAAGAAAGTGTAACAGCCACAGTTTGTGCTCCAGCCAGTCCACACCTCCCAATGTATTTCACTTCACCCCTGGAGCTTAATCATGGGGAGTCCTTGCACTTTTGGGCTAGTGTACATTCGTGTGGCACTTGAGGGTTTTGTTTACATTAAATCATATCTAAAACCAAAAAAACTAAAATGTAATATTTTTCAATTTATCAGTAACTAAATTAGGTGACTGAATTTGTTTTCTTTTTAATTTTTTTTCTTTACTTACTTGAAATTTCAGCAATTAAAATGCTTTCTGTCCATGAGTGGCTACACTCATTTACCTTACCTGTAAAGGGAGTTGTGGTTGTCATGTTTGAACAAGGCTGTCTTTGTTCATCTCATTACATTAGGGTTAATTAGCAGGTTTTTCAGAAGGAAGATAACATTATTTTATACTTCCAGTTCAGCTCACAGTAAGTGACAAGGACACTACATTTCTGGCAAGATCAATAGGTATTTTCTGAACCCGCTGAAAACGTTTTTTTTTTGTTTTTTTTTGTTTTTTAAATAACAAATATGTTATGCTTACCTCCTCTGTGCAGCTGGTTTTGCACAGAGCAGCCTGGATTCTCCTCTTCTTGGGTCCTTCTTCGCTGCTCCTAGCCCCTCCCTCCTTTGAGTGCCCCTCAGCCATCAGCTTGCTACAGGGGACACCCAAGCCAAGTCAGAGTTCCATGTATCCATTCAGACACGGAGCTCCATCCTGGCTCTGCCCCTTTTCTCCCCTGATTGGCTGGCTAACTTTGATTGACAGCAGCTGGAGCCAATGGCGTCACTGCTCTGTCTCAGCCAATCTGGAGGAGTGTCCTGGATGGCTGAGGGGATTGTTAACATCGCTGGAGAGAGAATGGGGTTTTAGGTAGGTAATTAGGGGGGTGCTGGGGGGCTGCTACACACATAAGGTTTTTTTTTATCTTAATGCATAGAATGCATTAAGATAAAAAACCTTCTGCCTTTTCAACTCCTTTAAGTCTGAAAAAAGAAAATGCAGTCATCACATCTATGGATTGGCAAGTCACAATATATTACATTTTTGATTTGCTTTTAGGTTTAGTTTCTTTTAATTTATGGAGCTTTTTTAATGGATATGGAATGCACATTTTTTGCTGGATCTTATCAGACAGGGAACATTTAAGTTGATTTTAAAAGCCTGTATACATTAATCATTATATAAATTTAAATGTAGCAAATCTGAGAGACCATGTCTCAGAAAGTTACTAGCTTATGGATTTCATTATAGAACAGTCAAACCATTAAAACCAGAAAACATATGTGAGAGTTGGCAACACTGCTAATGCCAAACAATAAGACACCAATTATTGCACGTGTTGCCTTGGTACTAAAAGGCTGTTTTCATGTCTTTATAGGTCAAGTGAGTCTTCAAGATATCACTATACATATCGTGCTAGAATTTAATCAGATTCAGTCGCAAGCCTTATATAATGTGCTTGCGATAATAAAATACAACATTTTAATTGTTCGGCATGTGATTTGAGTCATACAACAGAGATATATAACAAAGATTGTAGACTTCCTAAATTTTCACTCAACTTTACCAGTGAGCGCCCTGCAGGTAAAAAAATAATATCACTCTGCTGTTATAGATCAGAATTGGTGCCAGTAGTAACACAACTCTCATAACATAGGGTGAGTACATGAATTGAAACCTGGCTACAAGGGCAAGTTCAGAGGGTAGTGATAAATGGGGAGTACTCGGAATGGTCAGGGGTGGAAAGTGGGGTTCCCCAGTGTTCTGTCCTGGGACCAATCCTATTTAATTTGTTCATAAACTACCTGGAGGATGGGGTAAACAGTTCAATTTCTGTATTTGCGGACGATACTAAGCTAAGCAGGGCAATAACTTCTCCGCAGGATGTGGAAACCTTGTAAGTAGATCTGAACAAATTAATGGGATGGGCAACTACATGGCAAATGAGGTTTAATGTGGAAAAATTTAAAATAATGCACTTTTTTGTGGCAAAAATATGAATGCAATCTACTCACTGGGGGAGAACCTCTGGGGGAATCAACGATAGAAAAGGACCTGGAGGTCCTAGTAGATGATAGGCTCAGCAATGGCATGCAATGCCAAGCTGCTGCTAACAAAGCAAACAGAATACTGGCATGCATTAAAAAGGGAATTAACTCAAGAGATAAAGCAATAATTCTCCCATTCTACAAGATTCTGGTCTGGACTCACCTGGAGTATGCTGTCCAGTTCTAGGCATCAGTCCTCAGGAAGGATGTACTGGAAATGGAGAGAGTACAGAGAAGGACAACAAAACTAATAAAGGGACTGGGGGACATTAGTTACGAAGAAAGGTTATGAGCACTGAACTTATTCTCTCTGGCGAAGAGAGGCTTGAGAAGGGATATGATTTCAATTTACAAATGCCATACTGGTGACCCCACAATAGGGATAAAACTTTTCTGTGAAAGGGAGTTTTATAAGACACGTGGCCACTCATTAAAATTAGAAGAAAAGAGGTTTAACCTTAAACTGTGTAGAGGGTTCTCTACTGTAAGAGCAGCAAGGATGTGGAATTCCCTTCCACAGTGTCAGAGCTGGGCTCAGCTCTTCGTTCTCTGACCTGGCTGCTCGGCTGTCAGCAAATCGCCATCTCCTATTTCTCCACAGTGACTCACTTGTTGATGATATCCTGCTTGTCAGTCTGGCCTACTTAAGCCGTGCAAATGATCTCTGCCTTTGCCATGTCTCTAGAGATGCTCTCCTGTATTCCTGTTAAAGACTTGCTTGGCTGCCATTCCTTCTGGCTCCAGATGTTGTTTGCTGTTCTCCTGCACTGTTCTCTGGCTCTGTCAGGACCTGGGCCTGAACCTGGGACCTCTTCAGTGTCTGGCATTGACTCATCCCACTGAGCTATCTGGGATGCTGGACAGCTCCCTGCCTGATTAGATCAATCCATGAAACACGTAGAACTATTTAATGCCGTGTCTCTACTTACCAGATTCTTCATATGTGCATTATGCGATATCAACTGTCTATTTTATGTGATAATTTGTTTTTGTTATATGTAAATCTGCATATATATATCAACTGTATTGATTCCATTATGCATCATGATTAGCATTATATACCTGATTATTGTTATTATTATCATTAATACATTTATTTTGTGCTTCATTAAAAGTCCCACTGCCTCTTTCCTCATTCTCGCTTAGACAGGGATGGAGGCACTGGACCTTACCAGGTCACGGCCTCATATAAAGTCCCAAACTGTTCTTGTTCCTTTCCTTTAAAATTCCTTTGAAAAACCAAAAATGTAAAAACACTTTGGAGGGGATTTACTCAAAGTGGGGAGTGCAAAATCTGGTGCAGCTGTGCATAGAAACAAATAAGCTTCCAAGTTCTATTGCCAAAACTTAACTGAACAAGCTGAAGTTAGAAGTTGATTGGCTACCATTCACAGCTGCATCAAATTCTGACTGCTCCAGTTTTAGTGAATCTCCCCCTATGTTCCCAAAATACTGCACACTCTTGCCCTAGGTACCCTGCAACCATCTGTTGTATCCCTGTGTATGCAAAAGTGTTTCGTTTTCCTTAATTAACCACTTCAAGACCGCTAGCTGCCATAACCCCAGTATTGTTTTGCACTGTAGGCACATCTGCATCGCATTTAATAAAAGTGGTCCCAGTTGCAGATTTGTCATGGGATCACTTTTATAGGTGGCAGAAGAGGTGCCCCCCTCCCACCGCTTCCTGGTCGTCTCCGGGCTTACCGGACCTGTTGCTTAGCCCAGAGCCAATCTGATCCTATTTGTGGCTGGGCAAGAAGCCAAGTGGGGTAAAGATAGCCCCCATTTGGGTCTATGCCCTTGGAGGACTGGAGAGACGTCCGACATCACTTCCGCCTTCCGGCCTTAAAGGGATGATTTTTTTTTCCTCTTAAAGGAAAAATGACTTTCTTTTTTTATTCTGCTTTTAAATGTAAATGTGAGAGGCCCTGTCATGCTTATATCTATTACAAGGGACATTTACATTCCTTGTAATAGGAATAAAAGTGATAAAATTAAAAAAATTAAAGGGACAGGGTAAAAATAAAAAATAGAAAGTAAAGCTCCCTGTCCCTTCAAGCTTGCACGCAGAAGCGAACACATACATAAGTCATGAACACATATGTAATGTATGTAAGATATCGCCCCTATCGTTAGAGCAAGAGCAATAATTCTAGCACTAGACCTCCCCTGTAACTCTATACAGGTAACCTGTAAAAACTATTAAACATCGCCTATGGAGATTTTTAAAGGGGTTGTAAACCCACAAGGTTTTTCACCTTAACTTCCCTGGCGGTATGATTATGTCAGATTTTTCTCAAACGGTACATTGTTTTGCAAGGAAATTTGGCGTTTTATATTGTAGGCATGTACAGTAATTCTTAGTAATAACACACTTAAATCTGTCCAAATAAGAATCTATTAGACATCCTGGGTATGATAAATTTTGAAACATGAAATCATAAATTATAATATAATAAATAACTATAAAAAATTATAACAAATAATAATATAATAATAATGCATTGTATTCAATAATGCAATCAAATCAAAAACAATTAAATTTGCTCAGTTGCAGAATTGTCGCTGTCGTCACTTTCAGTGTCTGATGACAAATGTCCAAACAAATCACTATTGCTCAATTCTGCAAGTAATTCTAATTTACTATAGCTGTTTTCTAGCTGGTCTAAAACAGCTTTTGAGGTAAAGGGACGCTTTTTGGTTGCCATGGGCATTCTCAAGTTTCCAGGCAGAAAGAACAGTATATATATATATATATATATATATATATATATATATATATATATATATATATATATATATATATATATATATACAGTACATATACACATATATATATATATATATATATATAAATAAAACTGCAGGCGGGGCACTGGACAAAGCACTAGGGACAAAAGGTAGGTGAAATTATCTAAAACAGTAATGTAATCTACAGATTACAGTGTATTGTATGTGTTATGTATTTTTCACTTTTTGAATTTGCCACCGGGCCCCCGCCCCTGTGTGTCACAATGCTCACAAGCTCCAGCTGCTGTCCCGGGTCCTCATTGGATAAATTGATAGCAGGGCAGCCATTGGCTCCCGCTGCTGTCAATCAAATTCAGTAAAACTGGACCGAAATAAAAAGAAGACAAGGGCACACCAGCCTTGTGCATTAACTTTTAAAACATATATTACATAAAAAATGGTAAAAAATGGTAAAGGAAATAACTCACAGGCGATTGGTGGAGGAGGCACAACATAAAATCGCACCGGTGGACAGTCTGCGATTTGGGAAACGGGAGCTGGGGGTGGGGCTGAGTCCTGCTGTCTGTGTCAATGGATGCAGTAGCAGGACTCGGGAGCATGCTCGCACGGGTGTCCCTTGGAATGTGGGTCTCTGAGGGGGCACTCAATGCAGGGATGAGCCAGGAGCACTGCTGGGAGACCCCAGAAGAGGAGGATCAGGGCCACTCTGTGCAAAACCCTTGCACAGAGGAGGTAAGTATACCATGTTTGTTATTTTTTTAAAAACAGACCTTTAACCGCTTGCTGACCAGTGCACAACGATATACACGGGCCCAATGGTACGGCTGTGTAAAAGGGCATACAGGTATGTCCCCTTTAAGAAGCTGTATTGTGGGCGTGTGGGCCCGCTGTGTGCTCTGTGACCATGCCCGCGGGACCCACGCACTCGATGTCTGCCGGTGTCCCGCGATCGTGTCATGGAGTAGCAGAACGGGGAGATGCCTATGTAAACAAGGCATTTCCCCGTTCTGCCTAGTGACAAGACAGAGATCTACTGCTCCCTGTCATCGGGAGCAGTGATCGCTGTCATGTCTTAGGTAGCCCATCCCCCTCATAGCTTTAATCACTCCCTAGGACACACTTAACTCCTTGATCACCTCTAGTGTTTAACCCATTCCCTGCCAGTGTTATTTATACAGTAATCAATGAATTTTTCTAGCACTGATCTCTGTATAAATGACAATGGTCCCAAAATAGTGTCAAAAGTCTCTGATGTGTCCGCCATAATGTTGTCATTACCATTACTAATAAAAAAATTAATAATAAAAATGCTATAAATCGTCTTTATTTGTAGATGCTATAACTTTTGCACAAACCAATCAATATATGCTTATTGCAATATTTTTTTACCAAAAATATGTAGAAGAATACATATCGGCCTAAACTAAGGAAAAATGTGTTTCTTTTATATATTTTTTGGCGGATATTAATTATAGCAAAAAGTTAAAAAAAATTGTTTTTTTTTTTTCAAAATTGACGCTCTTTTTTTGTTTATAGCGCAAAAAATAAAAAACGCAGAGGTGATCAAATACCACCAAAAGAAAACTCTATTTGTGGGGAAAAAAAAGGACATCAATTGTTGTGTTGTGTTTGGGTGCAACGTTGCATGACCGCGCAATTGTCAGTTAAAACGATGCAGTGACGTATCGCAAAAAGTGCTCTGGTCAGGAAGGGGGTAAATTTTTCTGGGGCTGAAGTGGTTAAGTACTGTAGTTTGTTGCCATTCCACGAGTGTGTGCAATTTTAAAGCATGACCTGTTAGGTATCTATTTACTCAGTTTAACATCATCTTTCACATTATAGAAAAACATTGGGTTAACTTTACTGTCTTGTTTAGTTTTTAGTTCAAAAAAGTGTATTTTTTCCCCAAAAATTGCGTTTGTAAGACCGCTGCGTTAATACGGTGTGACATAAAATATTGCAACGATTGTCATTTTATTCTCTAGGGTCTTTGCTAAAAAAAATGTATAATGTTTGGGGGTTCTAAGTAATTTTTAAACAAAAAAAATGAATCTAAACTTGTAAGCAAAAACTTCCAAAAAGGCCTGGTCTTAAAATTGTTTTTAAATGTACATAAAAATAAATGTATTGGTTTTATCAGTAAGAACTGCAGTGGATGTCTGGTAGTCCTCTGTAATGGAGACCTTTTTGGATTTACTAAAACTCAACTTCTGAAAACATTTTTCAAAGAACATAGCTTAAAAACTTTGATAATATCATTCAAGATAAAAAATAAACAGGTGTAAGAATATAAAAGCAGTATTGTACATAGTGTAAATAAGAATAATGGAAAATCATATCAAAATTAACATTTTAGAATCAGTATATGTTGATCATCAATCTGGGAACGCTACTATATATTGGGAATCTGTATCCACCATTAGGAGGATGAGGGATGTATAGTTGGCCAATGAAAAAAGGGGGTCGCTATTGTCAAATAAAAGGCAATAGTAGGATGATAGGAGCAGTGTCACTAAGAAGTGCTATGTATGTAGCGGTCCCCAGGGGCCCAAATCCTATCAAATCCCTCAACAGCATCCTCCACCATGGCTGTCATATACTCCATTCTACGGATATCAGTAATAGCTTGTATAAGCTGGGACTGAGTTGGAGGGGAGGTGGATAGCCAGCATGCAGGAATAGCTCTCTTTGCAGCCAATAATACATATGATGCCAATTTGTTCGATGTTTTTCCCAATACGGGGATTAGGAGGCCTAAAAGAAGATGTACCAGATCTAGCAGGATAGGTGTTGTTCCCTGCGTGCCTAGAAGGGACAAAACCCACTTGATCTCTATCTACAGTACCTGACCGCGAGATTGTGTTTCCAGCACGATACTATCGCGCTGGTTCTCGGCGACAGGGTACTGTGCATGTCGCACTGGCTCACTCATCCGGAATGGAAAACTTTTTTTCCTTTCGTGATGAATGACAGGCAGTGCTGACAGCTGTCTGGTATGAATCCTGAGGGGGGAATGCCGCGCCAAATTTTAAATAAAAAAACAGCGTGGGTTCCCCCCTCTGGGGCATACCAGGCCCTTAGGTCTGGTATGGATTGTAAGGGGAACCCTCTATGCCGAAAAATCGGCATTGGGGTCCCCCCCAAATCCATACCAGACCCTTATCTGAGCACGCAGCCCAGCCGGCAAGGAAAGGGGGTGGGGACGAGCGAGCGCCCCCCCTCCTGAGCCATACCAGGCTGCATGCCCTCAACATGGGGGGTGGGTGCTTTGGGGGGGGCGCCCTGTGGCCCCCACACCCTAAAGCCCCTTGTCCCCATGTTGATGAGGACAAGTGCCTCTTCCCGACAACCCTGGCCGTTGGTTGTCGGGGTCTGCGGGCGGGGGGCTTATCGGAATCCGGGAGCCCCCCTTTAATAAGGGGGCCCCCAGATTCCAGCCCCCCACCCTATGTGAATGAGTATAGGGTACATGGTACCCCTACCCATTCACCTAGGGAAAAAAGTGTCAATAAAAAAAAACACAGTACACAGATTTTAAGAATAATTTATTAGGCAGCTCCGGGGTCTTCTTCCAACTTCGGGGGGTCTCCTTCCGACTTCTCCTGACTTCTCCTGGTGTTCGGCCTCTTCTCCCGGACCCTCCGCTGTCTTCTTCCAGCTCTTTTGCCAGTGAGGGGCCCGGTCTGCTGCCGCTGTCTTGTCGCCGCTGTCTCATCGCTTCTTCTCCCGGGCCCCTTTGCTGTCTTCTTCCAGCTCTTTTGCCAGCGAGGGGCCCGGTCTGCTGCCACTGTCTTGTCGCCGATGTCTTCTCCCGGGCACCTCTGCTGTCTTCTTCCAGCTCTTTTGCCAGGGAGGGGCCTGGTCTGCTGCCACTGTCTCGCCGCTGTCTCTCTGTCTCGCCTCTTCTTCTCTTCTTCTCTTCTTCCGATGTTGACACAACGCTCTCTCCGGCTGGAATGCTGTGTGCGAGCTGCAGAGCCATTTATATAGGCAGTGACCCCACCCCCTTGTGACGTCACGGTCCCAGCATGCGCAGGGACTCTGGGGTCACGCCCCCTTATGAAGCCAGAGTCCCTGCGCATGCTGGGACCGTGATGTCACAAGGGAGTGGGGTCACGCCTATATAAATGGCTCCGCAGCTCGCACACAGCATTCCAGCCGGAGAGAGCGTCATGTCAACATCGGAAGAAGAGAAGAAGAGGCGAGACAGAGAGACAGCGGCGAGACAGCGGCAGCAGACCGGGCCCCTCCCTGGCAAAAGAGCTGGAAGAAGACAGCGGAGGGGCCCGGGAGAAGACAGCGGCGGCAAGACAGCGGCAGCAGACCGGGCCCCCTGCTGGCAAAAGAGCTGGAAGAAGACAGCGAAGGGGCCCGGGAGAAGAAGCGACGAGACAGCGGCAACAAGACAGCAGCAACTGACCAGGCCCCTCGCTGGCAAAAGAGCTGGAAGAAGACAGCGGAGGGGCCCGGGAGAAGTCGGAAGGAGACCCCCCGAAGTCGGAAGAAGACCCCGGAGCTGCCTAATAAATTATTCTTAAAATCTGTGTACTGTGTTTTGTTTTATTTAAACTTTTTTCCTTAGGTGAATGGGTAGGGGTACCATGTACCCTATACTCATTCACATAGGGTGGGGGGCCGGGATCTGAGGGCCCCCTTATTAAAGGGGGGCTCCCGGATTCCGATAAGCCCCCCGCCCGCAGACCCCGACAACCAACGGCCAGGGTTGTTGGGAAGAGGCCCTTGTCCTCATCAACATGGGGACAAGGTGCTTTGGGGTGGGGGGCCGCGGGGCACCCCCCTCCCCCAAGGCACCCCCCCCATGTTGAGGGCATGCGGCTTGGGACGGCTCAGGAGGGGGGGCTCACTCGTACCCACCCCCTTTCCTGGCCGGCCGGGCTGTGTGCTCGGATAAGGGTCTGGTATGGATTTGGAGGGAACACCCACGCCGATTTTTCGGCGTAGGGGGTTCCCCTTACAATCCATACCAGACCTAAGGGCCTGGTATGCCTCGGGGGGAACCCACGCCGGTTTATTATTTAAAATTTGGCGCGGTGTTCCCCCCTCAGGATTCATACCAGACAGCTGTCAGCACTGCCTGTCACTCATCGCGAAAGGAAAAAAAGTTTTCCTTTCCCGATGAGTGAGCCATCTCGGCGCTGGCTCCCGCGACGGGGCTCGCAGGTGTCAAATCTCGCTGAGAAATGCGGCAAGATTGACACAATATCGTGGTCACCTACTGTATCAGTTTCGTCAGGAATTGGGAAAGGCGATTAGCCAGAATTTTGGTAAACAGCTTGTAGTCTGAGTTTAAAAGTGCAATCGGCCTATAGCTGTCTGGGAGCGATGGGTCCCTATCCGGTTTGGGTATTAGCGTAATATAGGAGTGTAAAAATTGTTGGCAGGGGTGCTGACCCTGAAGGAGGGAGTTATATAGAGATACCAAGTATTTTGAAATAGTCGGGAGAAAGGACTTATAATAAGTGTATGGAAGGCCGTCCGGACCTGGGGCTTTATGGGATGGGAGAGATTTGACAGTGCGAGTAAGTTCCTTCTCAGTAATGGGTGCATTTAAAGTCTGCACATCCTCCTCAGTAGGCTGGGGGAGACGGAGATCTGCTATAAATGTCTCAAAAGCTGTCTGATCGAAAGAGGGATGTTGGTCGGGAAAGAGGCAGTTATAAAGTTTGTCTTAAAATTCCCCAAATACTTGAGTCATTGTCTGTGGGCAGTAGGTGGGAGTCCCATCTGTGTGTTTTATATGATCCGGGAAAGAGAGGGAGGGCATTCATATAATTTTTGTTTAGCCCAGAGTATACATTTATCTGTTATAGACATGTCTAGGGACTTTATAGGGTTGTGTAGAGAAGTTACCGAGTGCAGCCGGACCATCGTGGGGGTGTGTAGCAGAGAGCGTTAATCAGCCGTTAGTTCCGAAATTAAAGAGGACCTCAGAAAAACGGAGTCCCTCTTTCTCTGGGATCCCACAAAGATACACTGTCCTCTAAAAAACGCCTTATGAGCCTCCCAGAGGACGGACGGGCTGGACACGGAACCTGTGTTTAAGTGGATGTATTCAGTTAGGGCGGCGAGAAGTTTATCCCTAGATTTGGGATGTTTTAATAAAGATTCATTGAGCCTCCAGTGGCACCTCCTGGGAAATGCAGCCAAGAGGCAAACATCTAGGGACAAAGGGGCATGATCCGACCAGGTAATTGGACCCAGGTCAGAGGCCACTGTGTGGGAAAGCAATGGGGCCGTCACCAGGAAATAGTCCAGTCTTAAAAACATCTTGTGGGGAGAGGAGTAAAATGAATACTGTCGACCCACGGGGTGTTTAACCCGCGATGCATTAAACAGATGGTGGGTGCGAATCAGCTTCCTGATGGAAGTGGCTAATGACTGTGGGGCATGAGAGGGCAAGGTGTGGAACAAAGATTTCCTATCCCGAGCGGGCGAAAGGACAGCATTAAAGTCACCCCCAATGATCATAAAGGGATGAGCTACTCTGTGCAATCGTTCAAATACTTCAGTAAGAAATTTAATTTGACCTGTGTTAGGGGCATAGACATTCATGATCGTCATACTGTTAGATAAGTAAGTACCTTCTAGAATTATATAACGCCCATGAGGATCCAATTGGGTGGACTCAATCTGGAGGGGACATGACCAAAACTGCCACTCCAGCCCTTCCAGATAGGTCCGATGCTAGAAAGGACACTGGGAAGTGTTTGGAGGCAAATTTCAGGGATCCCCGGCCCGGAAATGCGTCTCCTGTACCAGGATGACATCCGCACCGGAGGCTCTGAATTCCTTCAAGGCCATCCATCTTTTTTTTTATAGAATTCAAACCTTTCACATTATATGATAACAGTTTCAAAGCCATGAATAAACATCATAATTCAGCTTAGAAATATTCAAAACAATGGGCAACAGCCCAGCAGTAAATGCATGTATGTGTAGCCAAAGGGTAGACCTTAGTCTGACCAAGAGTTCCCTTATTGTGAGATGATCAACCATAGGACAAAGAATAAAAAAACATAAAATAAAAGTAATATAAAAAAGAAAAAGTAGAACCGCATCACTGGAGCAGACTTGAGGTGATCCAAAAAAGGGATCATGGGAGAATATGTTGCTTAGAAACAAAAAGGCCTGTGAGGCCCAAAAAATGAGGAATAAAAAGAACAACATCACAAAAAGGCCTGAGCAAGGACTACTCAGGACCAACAGGGGAGCATAGCCATCTCCAACATGGTGAGGGACCCGTGACTTCCTGTCACAATGATCCGCCGATATCGTTCTCTGTCCCAACACACCTCAGGGCTACCTGTTTAGAAGCAGCCGTAGGGGAACCTTAGAAAAAGAAAAAACAACTCTTTCCTATAGAAAATTGAGTCTGTAAACAAGAAGACAAACTGGCAGCAAACATAGCCGAAACTTTGCAGGATGCCTTCAAGGGGAGGCATGGTGTAAACACAGTGGGCCCATATAGGGAGTTGATTAATGGTCGAGATCCCAAATGGGACCATAAAAGGATATGGACAAGGGTGGGGTGTCCGCATCAAATCAAGTGGGTGGTCTTAAGGGTTGAGAGCGTTGGGGTGTGGAGTAGGCCTTTGAACCTCTTCCTCTCACTGGGGTCCAGATTCTGGATGGAGCTGACAGTGGACGCGGGGTGGTAGGCAGGGCCTGATCCATATCCGCGGGGAGTGGAGGTAGACCCGGACGTTTGATGAATGCATCCCCTTCCTGAAGATTCCGGAGGGCGTGTTGGACCCCATCCAGAGTAACGTTGAGGCGAAAGGGGAAGCCCCAAAAATAAGGGACCTTGTGTTGCTGTAGATGAGAAGTGATGGGCCGTAGAGATCGACGTTTGGCCAGAGTGATCGGAGAGAGGTCACTGAACAATTGGATTTTGTCTCCTTTGTAATCAATGCCTGATCTGTTGCGTGTGGCCCTAGTCAGAGCCTCTTTACTCTCATAGAAGTGGAAATGTACCACTATGTCATGGGGTCTGGCCCCCGCAGGAGGTTTAGGGGCCAGGGACCTATGAGCCCTGTCAAGGTGCCAATCAATGTCCACAATTTCAGGTGCTAGGGTGTTAAATAGGCCCAAGAGATAAGGCCTGATGTTATTGTCAGCAACAGTCTCAGGGACTCCGCAAATTCTCAGGTTCTGGCGTTGTTCCCTATTCTCAAAGTCCTCCTGCTGAAGCTGTAATTGGGACACTGAGTTTGTATGGCTTGCATTTTCCTCTTCAAGAGCCTGTACATAGAGCAGAGTCTCATCAAATGTTGTCTCTAGGGAAGCTGTGTGTTCTCCAAGTGCATCTATCTCTCCCCTGAGCTCTCTAGATATTCTCCCCTTCTCCTGTGCTATGTCTCTGCTTACCTGCTGAGCCAGGGCCTGGAGTTTAAGGTCCATCATCTCCGGGGTCAGGACCGGGTGAGGGGAGGAAGCCGTGTGTGGGAAGATGGCCTGCTGCTGCGATCCGTCCTCCGCCATTAGGGTGCTGAGGTAATCTTCTGGGTCTCCCTGAGAAATCGAGACCGGGGATTGAGGCATGGTCAGGAAGCAGGCCATGGTGGAGGAGGGCCTCGAGTGTTGCATAGCTCCGTAGTGGGATCTCTGGTCCCCGATTTTGCCCATGGGGTGTCGGGGTGTATGGTGGAGTTGTGGCGGCTCGCCTCCGGAGCTTGTGGTGGCTACGGATGCTGTGCAGAGGCCGCGGAACACTGGACATGAGCAGAGCTCAGGGATCATGCGTCCGCCATCTTAGAGAGCCGCGCATGCGCCCTGAGGTATAGGTCTTTTTAACAATACAATTTTTCCTGCCTTTTTGTGTGTCCCTTGACTGGTTCTGTAAATATCATCCTAAAGATTAGGTGAAACTTGAAGGTGTGTTAGTTAACTAGTACCTAACTTCTATTATCTGGACTACCAAAAAGAGTACTCTACATTAACTTGGAGAGCAGGATTGCTCTTGTTGGCAGAGGTATTGTTGGATTGGAGGAAATAAAGGAGATTTGTGCAGACAACCTATGGCCTATGGCTGTAGGATTATATGCTTAACATTTTGCAGCTACCTGCCCTTTCCCTTAAATACATAAAAAAATGAGTGCTGAGTTCCTTAGAGGTGGAAGACCACTTTGGCAAAGCCAAAAATTGCTTGCCTCTGTTGTGTAAAGCATGACCACCATGTTGATATCAAATAAAGTAAAAAAACTCTATGCATGAACTTAGCAGCTCCTTGCAGCACTGACTCCCACCTAGCTCCTAGGCAGAGACCTCCTCTGTCTGTTGGGGTGAAGCCCTCAATAATAGTCAAAACTTATAAAAGTCCTGCAGACACCTATACAATCAGGGGTGCTGGTTGTCCACAAAACCTGAACTCAGAATTGAACATGAAATCCTACCCAGGTCTCTGTGAATTCTCTGGACTCCAGGTCCCAAACTGTGGTTTACCAACCTCTAAGGAAACTTAAAAAAAACAGTTTCCTCTGTATAAGACAAGCACCCTAGATCTTCCCAGCCTTCCTTGATGAGAACCATGGGTGACACAAAATGCTTTCCACATCATGGCAAGGCACAACACTATATATATATATATATATATATATATATATATTATATATATTAGACATGTGCATTCCTTTTCGTCCGAATGCATTTTCGTCCGAATTTCAGGTATTTTCGTTATCGTTTTAACAAACGATAACGAAAGTGCAGAATACGAAAACCGAAATATCCGACATAAACAAATGCTTTATTTTCGTTTTCGTTGCAACAACAGTTTGATATAGGTAGGAGAGTCGACATGACGCTGACAATAACAATCTGTGTCTATCGAACCTGTGGTCGAATGTGCCTAACCTTAACTCTATTAGTGCAAGATTATTCTACATAGAGAGAAAAGATTCGACATAGAGAGAAAAGATTCGACATAGAGAGAAAAGATTTGACATAGAGAGAAAAGATCGCTGCTGGAATTGGGTGGGGGAAGTAAAATAAAAATAATGATGATGATGAATGTTATTGTGCTGATTGTAACCAAAGAGGAGGGGCAGTAAAATTGCTAGAACTAAGTGCACACGTACAGCCAACTTACTTTCACTTATGATTTGCTAGCAGAGAGAGACACCCACACTGAATCATTTCAGAAGACAGTCAATCTTAGCTGGTCCATTTGTCAGAGAACCTGAATTATTTAGCAATTAAGCATAAGCACAGCAGCAGAACAATAGTGAAGCAAGCTACAGTTCAACTTAACTTTTTCATAATAATCTGCTGCTATTGTGTTAGTGTTGTGAACTTGATAGTGATACTAGTGTTGCTAGTGTTGTGGGGGGGAGTCTCAGAGGCTGCCCGTGTTGTGGGGGGGATTTATTATTATAGATTCTATATTATAATACCATATCAATATCTGACACAACGTCGGATGCCGCGCCCACCATTGCACTTGGAGATTGAGAAACAAATATGACAGTTGGCTGACTTTTGGGGTAGAGTAGACCATTCAACATGAATGACGAAGATTCAACAAAGCAACGAAAAACATACAAACGTCAAATCTTTGGCTTATGGTGTTTGTCGAAAGTTCTGAGAAGATTCGACGGAGCAGCTAAACTGTACGACGCTGCAATCGTACATTTCCGGTCAAATGCATCTGCCCATAGGCTACAGAAACATTCTAATGTTGGTTGACTAGTAAAATAATTAATAAATATAATTATTACTAGTCATACAACATTAGAATTCTACTACAGCTAGCTTGTAGGCGGAAAATTTGGCCGGAAATGTACATGTACAGTTTAGCTGCTCCGCCGAATCTTCTTTGAACATTCGACAGACACCATAAGCCTTCAATGACAGATTCAACCTTAATTAGTTTGAATTTTCAGACAAATGCAATTTTTAACGAAAAATTAAATAAATAAAAACAGATTTCGAGAGTAACTAAATAAATGTATTTTTCGGATAAAAACGAAATTCCGAAACAACATATTTCAGTGTGCACATGTCTGTATACATACAGTGCTGTGAAAAATGATTTGCCCTTCCTGATTTTTTATTTTTTTGCATATTTATCACACTTAAATGATTCAGATTATCAAACAAATTTTAATATTACACAAAGATAACCCAGTAAATCCAAGATGCAGTTTTTAAATTATTATTTCATTTATTAAGGGTAAAAATTTGTTCAAACCTGCCTGGCCCTATGTGAAAAAGTAATTGCCCCCTCCGGTGCTGAATCATGAATGAACTGTGATTAACCACAATTTTTTGGAAAGCTGAGTTAAATTTCACTTGCCACACCCAGGCCTGATTAATGCCAGACCTGTTGAATCAAGAAATCACATAAATAGAAGCTGTCTGACAAAGTGAACCATGCTAACAGATCACAAAAAGCCACACATCATGCCGCAATCTAAAATAAATTCAAGAACAGATTAGAAACAATGTAATTGACATGTATTGGTCTAGGAAGGGTTTCAAAGCCATTTCTAGGGAATGTCCAGCTTACAAAAACCATTTCAAGAGCATGATGACGACTCATCCAGGAGGTCATAAAAGATCCCAGAACAACATCTAAAGAACTGTAGGCCTCACTTGCCTCAGGAAGATCAGTGTTCATGATTCAACAATAAGAAAGAGACTGGGCAAAAATGGCATCCATGGGAGAGTTCCAAGGCCAAAGCCACTGTTGACCAAAAAAGAACACAAAGGCTCATCTCACATTTAACAAAAAAAATCTTGATTATCCCCAAGACTTTTAGGCAACTATTCTGTGGACTGATGAGACAACAATTTAACTTTTTGGAAGGTGTGTACATCTGGCATAAAACTAATAAAGCATTTCATAACAAGAACATCATACCAACAGTCAGACATGGTGGTGGTAGCGTGATGGTCTGGGGCTGCTTTAGAGCTTCAGGACCTGGACAACTTACCATAATTGATGGAACCATGAATTCTGAGCTCTACCAGAAAATCCTAAAGGAGAATGTCCGGCCATCAGTTCGTGACCTCAAGCTCATGTGCACTTGGGTTATGCAGCAGGACAATGATCCGAAACACAACAGAAAGTCCACCTCCAAATGGTTCAAACAAGGCAAAATTTTGGTTTTGGAGTGGCCTAGTCAAAGCCCAGACCTAAATCCAATTGAGATGCTGTATAATGACCTTACACAAGCCGTTCATGCTGGAAAACCCTCCAATGTGGCTGAATTACAGTAGGTGACCGCGATATTGTGTCAATCACGCCGCATTTCTCGGCGAGATTTGACACCTGCGAGCCCCGTCGCGGGAGCCAGCGCCGAGATGGCTCACTCATCGGGAAAGGAAAACTTTTTTTCCTTTCGCGATGAGCGACAGGCAGTGCTGACAGCTGTCTGGTACTGTATGAATCCTGAGAGGGAACACCGCGCCAAATTTTAAATAAAAAACCGGCGTGGGTTCCCTCCAAGGGCATTCCAGGCCCTTAGGTCTGGTATGAATTGTAAGGGGAACCCCTACACTGAAAAATCGGCGTGGGGTCCCCCCAAATCCATACCAGACCCTTATCCGAGCACGCAGTCCAGCCGGCCAGGAAAGGGGGTGGGGATGAGCGAGCAGCCCCCCTTCCTGAGCCGTACCAGGCCGCATGCCCTCAACATGGGGGGGTGGGTGCCTTGGGGGAGGGAGGCACCCTGCGGCCCCCCCACCCCAAAGCACCTTGTCCTCATGTTGATCCTCATGTTGGGTCTGCGGGCGGGGGGCTTATTGGAATCCGGGAGCCCCCTTTAATAAGGGGGCCCCCAGATCCCGGCCCCCCACCCTATGTAAATGAGTATGGGGTACATCATACCCCTAACCATTCACCTAGGGAAAAAAGTGTCAATAAAAAAAAAACACATTACACAGATTTTAAGAGTAATTTATTAGGCAGCTCCGGGATCTTCTTCCGACTTCGGGGGTCTCCTTCTGACTTCTCCCGGTATTTGGCCTCTTCTCCCGGGCCCCTCCGCTGCTGTCTTGTCGCCGCTGTCTCGACGCTTCTTTTCCCGGGCCCCTCCGCTGTCTTCTTCCAGCTCTTTTGCCAGCAGGGGGCCCAGTCTGCTGCCGCTGTCTTGTCCCCGCTGTCTTGCATCTTCTTCTCTTCTTCTGATGTTGACACGACGCTCTCTCCGGCTGGAATGCTGTGTGCGAGCTGCGGAGCCATTTATATAGGCGGTGACCCTGCCCCCTTGTGACGTCACGGTCCCAGCATGCACAGGGACTCTGGGGTCACGCCCCCTTATGACGCCAGAACCCTGCGCATGCTGGGACAGTGACGTCACAAGGGGGTGGGGTCACCGCCTATATAAATGGCTCCGCAGCTCACACACCAGCCGGAGAGAGCGTTGTGTCAACATCGGAAGAAGAGAAGAAGAGAAGAAGAGAAGAAGAGGCGAGACAGCGGCAACAAGACAGCGGCAGCAGACCGGGCCCCCTGCTGGCAAAAGAGCTGGAAGAAGATAGCGGAGGGGCCCGGGAGAAGAAGCGACGAGACAGCAGCGACAAAACAGTGGCAGCAGTCTGGGCCCCCTGTTGGCAAAAGAGCTGGAAGAAGATAGCAGAGGGGCCCAGGAGAAGAGGCCGAACACCGGGAGAAGTCGGAAGGAGACCCCCGAAGTTGGAAGAAGACCCAGGCGCTGCCTAATAAATTACTCCTAAAATCTGTGTAATGTGTTTTTTTTTATTGACACTTTTTTCCCTAGGTGAATGGTTAGGGGTATGATGTACCCCATACTCATTCACATAGGGTGGGGGGCCGGGATCTGGGGGCCCCCTTATTAAAGGGGGCTCCCAGATTCTGATAAGCCCCCCGCCCGCAGACCCCGACAACCAACGGCCAGGGTTGTCGGGAAGAGGCCCTTGTCCTCATCAACATGGGGACAAGGTGCTTTGGGGTGGGGGGACAATTGGACCGCAGGGTGCCCCCCAAGGCACCCACCCCCCCATGTTGAGGGCAAGCGGCCTGGTATGGCTCAGGGGGGGTGCTCACTCGTCCCCACCCCCATTCCTGGCCGGCCGGGCTGCGTGCTCGGATAAGGGTCTGGTATGGATTTTGGGGGGGACCCCACACCGATTTTTCGGCATAGAGGGTTCCCCTTACAATCCATACCAGACCTAAGGGCCTGGTATGCCCCTGGGGGGAACCCACGCCGTTTTTTTATTTAAAATTTGGTGCGGTGTTCCCCCTCAGGATTCATACCAGACAGCTGTCAGCACTGCCTGTCACTCATCGCGAAAGGAAAAAAAGTTTTCCTTTCCCGATAAGCAAGCCAGCGCGACATGCACAGCACCCTGCCGCCGAGAACCAGCGCGATGGTATCGCGCTGGAAACACAATCTCGCGGTCAGGTACTGTAAAACAATTCTGCAAAGAAGAGTGGGTCAAAATTGCTCCACAGCAATGTGAAAGACTCATTGCCAGTTATCACAAAGGCTTGATTGCAGTTGTTGCCGCCAAGGGTGGCACAACCAGTTATTAGGTGTAGGGGGAAATTACTTTTTCACATAAAGCCAGGCAGGTTTGGACAGCTTTATTGCCTTAACAAATGAAACCATTGTTTAAAAACTGCATTTTGTATTTACTGGGTTATCTTTGTGTAATAATACCAATATATATATATATATATATATATATATATATATATATATATATATTATATGGGAGTGCTGAGAGGGACTCCTATCATATCATGTCAGCAGCTCCAACTCAGAAATAAAATGGGTGGATATAAACAAGGCCAAGGATAATCCCAAGGAAAAATTCCAAGCTTACTTACCGACCAGCCCACGGACAACTGACTATACCTGAATATACCTGTCTAACAGTATGCATTAAAAACAGGGGTTTAGTCTGCACACATTTGCAAATGCATGCGTAAGCTATAGAGCCTTGCCAAGGCAACCTGGTATTTGTATTTCCTATCACTAGCTTATGAGTGACTCCACAGTAAAAGCACATGCATTCTGATAAGTAGGTGGAGGGCAGATGAACTGAAGGGAGCCCACCCCTTCTTAAAGGTACAGGTGCACACTGAGCACCCAGCAAATTGTACAATGGCTGCAAAGGTGTCAGTGTGTTGCCTGACCAATATAAAATTGTTGCAAAAAGAGGTCCACTACCCCACCTATGACTGGCCATTGCAATACTGTCCGCGGGCTGTCCTCGGGCTGGTTGGTATATAAGCTTGGAATTTTTTCTTGGATTTATCCTTGGCCTTGTCATAGGTGGGGGTAGTGGACCCCTTTTTGCAAGAATCGGTGGATATACTGTTATGGTGCTGCAGAAGAAAACTGACTTTTCTTTAGCTCTGTGCATGTATACTTCTCTCTCCTGTGCAGCAAGATGTCTGCAGTGTCTTTTTTTTACTCCTCTTTCTATTAGAACACATATTACTGTGATAACTGCAGTGCTAAACCCATGTTCTGTAAAGTCTATAAACTGTAATTAATATAGGCGAAACTTTCTATACGCTCTGTGCTTTCTATACTATTCTATGTAATCCAGTGTTTTCTCCCTTGCATACAAAATTCTCTGCTCCCACTCTGCTCACACACACTGCCATCTTGAAAGGAGATGCTGCACTTGTGCAGATACACCACAGGTCTATGGGACTTGGCAGAGACTCACCACATTTTTGCACCTGCATGGGGAATTTTGGGGATCTTCCTGGCAGAGACCCGCAGCACATCTGCCTTTCTACAGGAAACACAGGGCTCTCATGTAAGAGTCAACAGGCTGTGGGCCTCTAACAGGTCTATGAGACCTGGCAGAGATCCACGGCAAGTCTGAGCATGTGTGGGATCACATAATTAAAATGGCAATACTGCCTTCTGGATTATGTATTACATACTCCTCATAAAGGTGAGGAATCAGGAAGATAAAAAAATAATTCATAAAGGTATTGAGTGTTAGAAATGTTGTTGAAGAGCGAGAGGGGAAGGAAGCATTAGACAGGAAGGTGTTTTCAGGAGTGAAGGTCCACTTTAACTATAAACTGTGTGTGTGTGTTTATTGCTAGGGAACATTCAGAAAAACACATTATTAGCTGTCAAGTAACAGTAGAAAAAAAGAGTTTGACATTTTAATGCTAGGGGCAATAAAATCACAACTGATTGTAAAGCTGCCATTTCTACAAAGTAAAGTGAACAAAATATGTGTGAAGCAGAAAATAAAGTCACTATAAATTTTAGATAAAATGGTAGCAGTGTCTACTATCAGATGTTATATGTGTAACTTACAGCCATCCATATTGTCAGAGATCCCAAAGCAACCATATATGTTTACATTTGAAATGATACTGTTAATCACAGTATTGCAAAAGACTGTCTGAGATACAGTAGTTTCATTAGTGGTTGTATCTTGGTTCACCAGGACCCCTAAAGAGAACATTTAAAAAAAGTTACTTCTTTCATAGACACAGAATTAATTTATTCTGTGCAGTATTGTTGTAAAAGTGTAGTTAATAAAAAAAAAATCTAATGTCAAGGTAAAAATCAGCCCATGTATTTTATGTGGAGTAGGGCTTAGGGAAAATATTTAACCAATTCTGTCCAGAGCTGGTGTCCTTTTAATATGGTCTGTACATCCAAGGGGGCAGGAAGGGTGTCATGCAGAGAGCTCACTCTCAGCACATAAAGCTCTGCCACCCATGGATGCATATGTACAGTGTGTGGCCATTAAAATCCATCCTCCTTGCTGCTGCAGTTATGCTTTACATGGAGCTGAAGGAGGTTAAATATTACTTACACCCATGTTCTTGACTGCTATATCCCAATAAATGCAGAGTCTCTGAGTCATTTAGCAAATATAGAGGATGATTTATTAAAAGAGTGAATACTGTTCACTCATTAAAGAGAATGATCACTCGTAAATGAAGGTGAGGCTGTTTTCAGTCTGACTGACCAATCATGTATAAGATCAATAAATAATAATAATAATAAGGAGTTTTACTTGTACGCAATGCCAGATTTATGCATGCATTGTCTGATGGAGTGATCTCCTCTAACTGAGCACCAATGCTTTACTTTCCACCCCACGCCATGACACCAATGCTTTTTTCTCTCCAACCACTAACACTAATGCTTTATTCTACCCTCCACCCACAATGAACATTTGTATGATTTGTATAATTGTACAACTGTATGCAACATGAGGGCCTACCTAAACAATCCAATTATTTTATATCCTTTGAATCAGTGGACAGATGTTTAAAAATGTAAATTCTGTATGCATGGTCTGTTTAAGTGCCAGTGTTCACAGACTTTGGGCTTGTGGTAATGGGAAAATGCATTTTTTTTCCAATTGCAATCTATTTACACGTGAGATCAATTTAAGATGCTTCTGATTCACAGTTCATTGTCAGGTGCATTTATCTTCTGTTATTGACAAGAAATACCCAAAGAGCAAAAATGTGATTTTTAAGGTGCAAAAAAATCAATCAACATTAAATTAACCAATAATAGAAAATGCTTTATTATATAGATACTATAAGGCTCTGTTTCCTCTACTGCAAGTTGTTGTGCAACTTGACACATGTGAAGTCCCATAACAAGTCAAAATACATGTATTTCAATGGTCCCCATTCTAATTGGTGTGACTCAAGTTGCAGCTACACCAAAAAAGGTTTTTGTACTACTTTGTTCCGACTTTGGTGCAACTTGTTCTCCCATGGTTCTCACCAGTCGCATGACATCGCATCAAAAATCACATTGCAAAGTCTCACTGTACACCGCCCGAATTTGGGGCCTCAATAGTGGAAACCGAGCCTAAAACTACTTAAAACATTGGGGCAGAATCAACCCTGTGGTCACAATACAAAAGAATGGTTGCCTCTACATGTTTCACCACAAGTGTGGCTTCTTCTGGAAGGGGATTATTTGGAACTGTGATCATTATTAAAGGATGAGAGTGTATCCATCAGATGATCTACATGTGATGTCAATTATGTAAATATTTTTGTTAATAGGAACCCTTTGGCATTCTCATATGTATGTATTTAAGTTCATTAAATTGTGAAATTGATTTTATTGTTTTTTCTCTGTTTTAGTGAAATTGTATTAAAAAAGTCCTACAAAAGCTTCAGAAGAAGCCACGTTTGTGGTGAAACATGTAGAGGCAACCATTCTTTTGTATTGTGACCACAGGGAGGATTCTACCCTAATGTTTTAAGTAGTTTTATAGTATCTATGTAAAAAAAAATCTATTTTTGGTTAATTTGATGTCGATTAATTTTTTTGCACCTTGACACTCCATTTTTCGCTCTTTGGGTATTTCTTGTCATGTTTAAAGGAGGTGGTGCATATATCAAAATCTCCGAGTTCCAATACTAATACATTGTATCTTCTGTTGTTGACTTCCCTCTGAGCTGCATTTGACCTCCTTCATTCCTATTGACTTGTATTTAGAAATAACCAAATTGTGACACAAACAAAAAGCCCATTGGCACAATCCCTTAGTCCAGTCAGATGAAAATGAAAGATGTGCAAGGTGACTTACAATACCTAGGAATCAGGCATTGAAAAATTAAACACTTGCCATTTTTAATACTTACACATTGAACAGACACTGGTAGCTTTGATGGCACCTATTTCCCTATTTTGCTGAATTCTGAATAGTGCTAAATCCTAAAACATTAGTGACCTCTTTAAAAAAAATGGTAATCACAAAACAATGCAAGACATAAGAATTGGAGCCTGTATAGAAATTGTTACAAAGCTCTATCATGCATTTAAGGATGAAACAAACAACTGTATTAAAGTTTGTTTATTGTTAAAAATGTTTAAAACACAAGGGGGCTGATTTACGAAGCCTTTGCACCATGAGTTGCGGCGCACGCCGATGCGCAAATGACATTTTCGTATTTACAAAACATTTGCGCCGGTAACACAGCGCAATCCCCCCATTTACTATTCTCTTCTCGGTGCACAGGAGGAGGTGATCGGTATGCCACTATAGACATGGCGCACAGCATCTTTAACTTAAAATTTAAACAATCTGGAAGTGCCAATATTATGGGGTGATGTGGGGTGATGTGAGGAAGTATAGTAATAACTGCCCAAGTCACAAATATGCCCAAAATAGAATGAGAAAGTAACTTTCTCTGAACAAGCCTGCAGCGCCAGCAAATACATTTAGAACTGCAGGAGGTCAATTTATGCACCACACATGCTCAAACGGCAAATGCGTTGGTTCAGTGCGCCGGCAAAATCTTAGTAAATGTCAAGCAACGTAAATGCATTTGCATAGGTTGAACGGGCGCACCTCTAAACTTGGCGTGGGGTCCCCCTAAAAATCCATACCAGACCCTTATCCAAACACGCAACCTGGCAGGCTGCAGGAAAAGAGGGGGGACGAGAGAGCACCCCCCTCCTGAACTATACCAGGCCACATGCCCTTAACATTGGGAGGGTGCTTTGGGGTGCCCCCCAAAGCACTTTGTCCCCATGTTGATGAGAACAAGGGCTTCATTCCCACAACCCTTGCCCGGTGGTTGTGGGGTTCTGCGGGTGGGGGGCTTATCAGAATCTGGAAGCCCCTTTTAACAAGGGGACCCCCAGATCCCGCCCCCCCCCTGTGTGAAATGGTAATGGGATACAAAAGTACCCCTACCATTTCACAAAAAAGTGTCAAAAATGTTAAAAATTACAAGAGACAGCTTTTGACAATTCATTTATTTAATTGCTTCTTCTTTCCATCTTCTTCAGTTCTTCTTCCTTCCTTCTTCCTTCGGTTTCTTCCTCCATCTTCTTCTTCCTCTGGTTCTTCCTCCGATCCTCTGCTTCTGGCTCCGGTGTTCTCGTCCGGTATCTTCCTCCGCAGCGTCTTCTTCCCCGCTTCGTTCTCAGGTCGCTCCGCATCCATGATGGGAGGCTCCCGCTGTGTGACACTTCTCTTCTTCTGACACTTCTTATATAATAGAGGGCGGGGTCACCCGGTGTCTTCGCCCCCTCTGAAGCACGGTTCCATTATATAAGTGTCAGAAGAAGAGAAGCGTCACGCATCGGGAGCCTCCCATCATGGATGCGGAGCGGCCCAAGAATGAAGCGGGGAAGAAGACATCGCGGAAAACGATGCCGGACAAGAACACCGGAGCAAGAAGCAGAGGATCGGTAGAAGAACCAGAGAAAGAAGAAGATGGAGGAAAAAACCGAAGGATGAAGGAAGGAAGAAGACCCGAAGAAGATGGAAAGAAGAAGCATTTAAATAAAGGAATTGTCAAAAACTGTCTCTTGTCATTTTTAAAATTTTTGACACTTTTTTTGTGAAATGGTAGGGGTATTTTTGTACCCCATTACCATTTCACACAGGGGGGTGGGATCTGGGGGTCCCCTTGTTAAAGGGGGCTTCCAGATTCTGATAAGTTCTCAGCCCACATACCCCCACAACCACCGGACAAGGGTTGTGGGGATGAAGCCCTTGTCCTCATCAACATGGGGACAAGGTGCTTTGGGGGACCCCAAAGCACCCTCCCAATGTTGAGGGCATGTGGCCTGGTACAGTTCAGGAGGGGGGATGCTCTCTTGTCCCCCCTCTGTTCCTGCAGCCTGCCAGGTTGCGTGCTCGGATATGGGTCTGGTATGGATTTTTTGGGGGACCCCACACCATTTTTTTTTTAATTTGGCGCGGGGTTCCCCTTAAAATCCATGCCAGACCTGAAGGGCCTGGTATGGATTTTGAGGGGGACCCCCACGACATTTCTTTTTAATTTTTGCATGGGGTTCCCCTTAATATCCATACCAGACCTGAAGGGCCTGGTATGGAATTATGGGGGAACCCCACACTTTTTTTTTCTTAATTTTGTTTTTTCTTAATGCTGTTTTTATCAATGAACTTTTATGTGTATTGTCGGACTGACATTTCATTATAGCCGTGAGTAGTTTTAAATAACTTTTATTCCTTAAGGGCCAGTTCACACCACATGCAGTCCTGTGTGTTTTTTTTCTGCATCAAAAATGCATAGAAAGTAGGTTATATGGTTTTCAATGGCATAGTTCACACCAGTGCTTGCAGTTCCAGTGAGTTTCCAAATCCCGAAAAAAAAGTACAAACAAAAAAGTAAAACATGCTGCATTTTTTATGCACTGGACTGTACTGGAATGCTGTAAAATGCATCAAAAATGCACTGGAATGCACCTAAATGTACCAAATACGCACTGCAACACACTTGTCCTTATTTAAGGTTAAGAAAAAAGAGGGGGGGAAGCAATTGACTGCATCACAAATGCACCAAAAACGCACTGGAACTCATCAAAAACGTGCATGCAGAAAAGCACCTGGAACGCATCTGGACTGCGTTTCTATGGTGTGATCTGGCCCTTAGGGCCCTTAGGGCCAGTCCACACTATAGAAATGCAGTCCGGATGCGTTCCAGGCGCTTTTCTGCATGCGCATTTTTAATGCATTCCATTGCATTTTTGGTGAGTTTTTGATGCAGTCCAGTGCTTTTTTTTTCTCTTACCCTCTTTTTCCTTAACCTTAAATAAGGACAAGTGTGTTGCAGTGCATTTTTTGGTGCATGTAGGTGTATTTTTGTTTTTGTGTTCCAGTGCGTTTTTGATGCATTTTTGGTGCGTTTTTGATGGAGTCCAGTGCTTTTTTCCCCTCTTTTTTCTTAACCTTAAATAAGGACAAGTGAGTTACAATGCGTTTTTGATGTGTTTTACAGCTTTCCAGTACAGTCCAGTACAGAAAAAATGCAGCATGTTCTACTTTTTTTCTGGAACTGGAATGCACTGGAACTGCAAGCACTGGTGTGAACTATGCCATTGAAAACCATATAACCGGCTTTCCATGCATTTTTGATGCATAAAATATGCACTGGACTGCATTGGTGTGAACTGGCCCTTAAGCAGTTTGGCATATTTAAAGACATTTCTCCTGTTTCTCCTCTTTCGTTTTTGGGGTTGTCCAATTGGTGACATTGATAAATGTTCCTTAGGGTGGGACCTGGGCCCCATACCTATTTTAAGGCCAATAACTAGAAAATATGCCAGCCAAGTGAGGACTAGTAAAATTGCCAAGTCAGTTCCCTTAGACTGCAATGGTATTTGTTGTATAACTTTTGCACATTTTAGGCTCTTTAGTTGCCCCCCTGGACTGGGGGGTGTTTTGTCCCATCTGTAATTTTGGTGCATGCTGGATGATGTGCTTAATTTTGGACAGGGGGGTGGCTTCTTTTGTGCTAGCTGCATTTGGGTTGTTCTGGGCATGCTCAGGGACTTTGTTTTTTTTTGGTGGTGCTTTATGTGTGTGAACAGCACTTGGATGTTTCTGGGCATGCTCAGAGTGTGTTTTTTGGGTTAGTAATTTAGGGACATCCTTAACAGGTGTACCCACTTTGAAGTTCTCTCTACATTGGGTGAACTTGCATTTTGTGTGTTTCATGGACTGTCCATGTGTTTGCAATCGCCTCATTAGCACACAAACCTATGTTATATAAAGCTTTCAGATAGCATTCTTTACTTTGCCCTGAAAATAGCCAAGATTGTGTGTGTGGGGGGCCAGCAAGAGAGTACATTTCGGTGTCCTTATCGAGTTTCTAACACATGTATTTTCTATTTGTATTTTCTTTATGTTGTTGCAAAAAAGATGTGTTTTTATGCAATTTATTTGTTACTTTGGTTTGTTGTTTTTTTTGGGTGGTGGTTATTTTACCATGAAATCTTTTTTATGTTGGCAATTTTTGTTTTTACGTTGTTCACTTTGATTTAACTGTCTGTGCTGCATTATTTTTAAAATTCTTTCTCAAGATGTTGTGCCTAATGTTGTTTTAATCCTTAATAGATGTTCATTTGTGGGTGCACTCCTTTTAACTCCTGTTAATTTACACTGCAAAAGGGTCAAACCTCAAACATATTCTGTTAGTGTCTCAAATTAACATATGTGTGTACATGTGTGTATTTTGCTTTCCTTGCTTCTTTTCCAAGTCCTGTTTTTTTTTTTTTTTTTTTAGGACCAATAAAATTGTTTCAAATTTTTTATGTTTTATGTGTGTTCTTTTCATGCAACAGATTTCTCAGCTACAGCTTAACTAGGCTGATTGGCATGTCTTAGACAAATCCCTTTTTTATTTTTTTTTAGTTTTAAGTTACTTTCCTGGTGCCTTCATGGTAGCACATGCATGGATTGTGCGTATGCTGCCATGGATAGTGACCAGGAAAGTAACATTTCAGAGTGTTAAGTATTCAAATTCCCCCACCACCCCCCACCCCCCACCCCCCAAAGCACCTTGTCCCCTTGTTGATGAGGACAAGGGCCTCTTCCCGACAACCCTGGCCATTGGTTGTCAGGGTTTGCGGGCGGGGGGCTTATCAGAATCCGGGAGCCACCTTTAATAAGAGGGCCCCTTGATCCCGGCCCCCCACCCCTAAGTTAATGAGTATGGGGTACATGGTACATACAAAAGTGTCAAGAAAAAAACACACTAGACAGGTTTTTAAAGTAATTTATTAGGCAGCTTTGGGGGTCTTCTTCCGACTTTGGGGGTCTCTTCCGTGCTCTCCGGCCTCTTCTCCGCATCTTCTCCCGGTGTCCGGTTCTTCTTTTTGCTGTCTGGCTTCTTTTCCCGGTGTCTGGTTCTTCTCCGCACTGTCTGGCCTCTTCTCCCGGTGTTCGGTTCTTCTGCCGGGCTCCTCTGCTATCTTCTGCTCTTTTGCCGCTCTTTTGCTAGCGGTTGCCCGGTTTTCTCCCGCTGTCCGGTTCTTCTGTCACTGTCCGGTTCTTTTCTGCTTTCTGGTGTCTTCTGCTGGACTTCCCCACTATCTTCTTCCAGCTCTTTTGCTAGCGGTGGCCCGGTCTTCTCCATTGTACTGTTCCCTCTTCTCTTCTTCCGATGTTGACATGACACTCTCTCCCGCTGTAATGCTGTCTGCGAGGTGTGCGCCGACCTATATAGGCATGGGGCGTGGTCACCGTGTGATGTCACCAGGTGACCCCGCCCCTTATGACGGCACAGTCCCGGGGCATAATAGGAAGATGTGTTTTTCCTATTGCAGCGAGCATGAGATGTACCTCGCCGAGAACCAGCGCGCTGGAAAAATTCTCGTGGGCAGGTACTGCTGTGCGTGCGCTGGTTCACATGCTCAATTAAGGATTTATCCAGCATACCAATTAAGGTATAAACTGGCACAGAACATTCATCTTAGTAAATGACCCCCAATGTCTACAATTGTGTGCTAAATGGGTGTGTTGCTGCTTCTTTCTTGTCAGCAGGGAGCCGGTGGAAACAACTAGAACAAAATTGCATATGCAAAGAGTGGGAAGGAATGTAATTATTTTGAAATATATGAACACAGGGGTATCATCCTGAATATAATAACAAAGAAGGAAATTGGGTGTTGGGACTTTAAATATACCCCCGTGTGCACATTTTCAATATGTCTAAAATAATTTTGTCTTTATTTTACACTGTATAAAAAGCACATGTTGCTATCAATATAGTATATTACAAAAATCTGTGCATAAAGTCTTCAGAGAAGGTCAATGTGTTTTGCGGATCGTCCGCTTCATCAGGACCAGTAGAATCAATCACATTGAAACTGATACATCAAGAAATTTAAAAACAGATCTATTACAAAAATAAAGAAAATCATACATCATATCAAAAAATTCTAATTCATATCAAAAAACATATTATTAAAGTTTTGGTACGGGTCAGATTGTTACAGTTTATCCAGGAAAAACTATTCTTTCCATTCCTCATGAAAAAAAATCATGTATGTTTTTAAATACACATATCAATTCATCCTTTGGGAAAGGGAGACTTACCCAGAATGGATGTAGTATAGTATGCTCGGTGTCCATCAAAGGAAATGGTCAATGATCTAAAAAATAGCCTGCTGGCCCATGGGAGAACAACCCTCAGGTTATAATATCAAGGCCAGGTAAACTATATGATAGTTAATACCTCTCTTTCTCTCTGGCTGATAGTTTACCTGGCCTTGATATTATTATTATTAGAAAATATGCGCTGCGCTTGAGTAACCCCAAAAAAATATATCCAACTATGTGCATGTTAATCAAACTGTGCAATAATATTATACATAAAGTGCAATTACTAAATAAGAATATGAAAATTAATATTAAACTAAACAATAAAGTGCATGAGTAAACAAATGCTTAATACTCCATAAAATACATCTTAGGTGCCTTGATAAAAAAAGACAAGTGAAAAACGTTCTATATAGCACTCCAAAACGGTGCGTGCAAGTGATGTCCAACAGTGGTATCAAATCAGTGCGTGCAGGTGGTATCCAGCTGTGATATCAATCAATCATCATGCCGAAGATATCCTGAGTGTTGCAAACCATGCTCCAGTGCACCTCCATGAGCTAATGTGCTCACCTCAGAGCGTGTGACCCAGCTGCTACCCTGAGTCAGAACACGCTTTGGAGCCACCCCTGGGCTCAGTCTTAGTATCAGATGTATTCCTCCAGCTGGAAACAATGTGGCTCCATATATATAAATTAAAGAGAAACTATATAGTGTAATATAGTCAAATACTTTATTGTATAAAAATGCTCCCCACACTGGGGTATTCACATGGCACTGGTGCGTCAGTGCACCATTCTATAACAGCCTCCAAATGCCAAGATAAAAATTCACTGGACGTATGGTGCGGTATGCTATGATGGAAAAACGATGTGTGTGGTCCGTGTTACTCTCTCCGTCCTGGCCCCTCCCCTACGCATCTTCGACACAGGGATCACGTGTGTTCATCAGGGTGATATGATTGGACGGATGATCTACAGGTTTATTTAAGGCGATCACGGCCATTTTGCCATAGATCGCAGACACTCTAGTGTCAGGCTACAACTTGTATTATGATGTAAGAGCCTATCTCTTAATACTGACCATAGCTGCTACAAAAATATAAAACAGTCAGTGGGGGATATCTACCTAATGTTGTTCATTGTTTGAGCCTGTCTATAGATGCCAGCCGAATTAAACTAATATTGAAAGTGCACAACCAGGACGGAGCTCCAGTACCCCGCATAACGCATACCACAGCATATCTCCATAATGAAATTGAATACAAATATGCACAAAATGATGAATAAATAACATAAATGCAGTTAATAACCCAAATATCGATAATGGACAATATTGGCAGACATATTAACAATCAATGCAAAAAACATTATTATATACCGCAAATCCCCATATATGCTAATAAATGCATCCTCAAGGTATGTCATACTGAAGTAATCCAAATATATATGTTGGGGAAACGGATAAAAACCATCCACAATATGATAATTGAATAAAATAATGAAATTATTAAATATAAATAAAATACAAGGAATACATATAAAAAATATAAAATATAAAAAATATATAAAATAAGGGAAAATATAATAAGAATATAACCTAATGGTACGCATGTTCTAAATATCTGTAAAAACATTTAAAAGCCACTGCTCGACCCCTACATACTATATGCAATCCTCAATCTTAATCCCAGAAAGAAATCTCATGTCAAATAATGACATGTGCTAAATAGACACTCATGTCAAATAATAACGTATGTCTAAAGGACCACCAGGGATAAACCGTACATCCAAATACTCCATCTTTGGGTTAAAAATTACTAAGGAAGCACCTGAGGTTGAATTCTTTATTCAACCCCCCCCGGAGAGAGGGAGCCCAACTGGTGTATCCACCATGACTCTCATTTGCTAATCTCCCTAGTGTAATTAGAACCTCTTCAGTTTCGTTTAGGTGCCTCTATTCCCCAAAATCGCATCCCAACCATACTTTGGTTATGCACCTCTTTAAAATTTATAGAAAGATAGTGCTTGTCGAAACCCTTTCGTATGCTCCTCACGTGTTCTTCCATTTGATCCTTTAAAGCTCTTGTGGTGCATCTGACATTAAAAAAATTGCATGGACATTTTACCACATATACCACACCTACTGTGTTGCAAGATATAAAGTCCCTGATCGTATATACGTGGTTAGCCCGGGGATGTTGAAATTCCTTTACCCTTTTAATATTGGTTGGAACCCTGATGCAACTATAGCGTCTTCCACAGCCATAAAAACCCTTCAAATCCCAAAACATCTTGGGTTTTGAAAGAGGCGGTTCCGCAACATTGTGTACCAGTTTATCATGCAAACTTGGTGCTCTTTTATACACAATCTTGGGTTTATTGGGGAGTGTACCCCTAAGGTGTATGTCTTGTTTTAATACATCCCAATATTTACGTATGATTTTTTCCACCTCCTTATGCCCCGTACACACGGTCGGATTTTTCGATGGACAATGTCCGATCGGAGCATGTTGTCGGAAATTCCGACTGTGTGTGGGCTCCATCGGACATTTTCCATCGGATTTTCCGACACACAAAGTTTGAGAGCAGGCTATAAAATTTTCCGACAACAAAATCCGATCGTCAATTCCGACCGTGTGTGGCCTGTTCCGACGCACAAAGTGCCAAGCATGCTCAGAAGAAATTTCGACACGGAACAGCTCGGTCGGGTAAACTTAGTGTTCGCAATGGATACAACACTTTCGTCACGGTGCAATGTTAAAAATGGTTTAATACAGCGCACTCTCTTCTTCTTTATAATGTGAGAAGAATGAAGTAGTTTTGCTGCTCATATTCACACAGACTTCTCACAAACTTATTTCTTTATTATTTATCGGGATTCCCTTAATATATTTTGATTTGTCACATCTGACAAAAATATTTATTTTTTTATTTATTTTTTAAAGGCAGTTTTTTTTTTAGATTTTAGGTTTGTATTTTTTCCAAGGCTGATCTTTGTTTTATTTTATTTTTAGTTTTACTCCAGAATATTTTTGTGTGTTTTTTGTGTGTCAAGTTACCACAACACCATTGATATCTTATATTATTTAATCTTAAGGAGATTGTTTGGTGTTGGTGTCCCTTGTTAATTTCACATAGTATTTTTGAAATGTACCTGAATCCTCACAAACAAACTGTCCTTTTTGAAGGAAAAAACACATAGGCAAGTATAATTGAAACCAAAAACCCTTTATTAAGGGCTCAGAACCAAACAAAGAGGGAGGCAACACTGGATAAACAGCAGACCCCCAGGGCAGACATCAATTCTTGAACATCAAAATTGGTGGCCTGAGGAGTCAATATGTAAGGGAGGCCAGTCTGGTCCAGAAGTCCCAGAGATCCAGAAAGCAGCAGATGACATCTATGTCCCCAGGCTGTGGTATTACAAGAGGCTGCATCTTTTGCCAGACCAGACTGGACCCAGGGTCATCACTTTCTGGTCTTCCTTCCATGCTTCCTTCCCGGCTGTGGCTCTGCTGTTGGAGATGTGGCAGGAGGAGGAGTAGGACCTGGAGGAGGAGGAGGACTAGTAGGACCTGGAGGAGGAGGAGGAGAAGTAGAAGGACCTGGAGGAGGAGGAGGACCATGTGTGAGGTCACAAATGTGGGTATCTGATGTTAGTTGGGCCCTCAACCCCTTATTGAGAGCTTCCAACATTAATGACTCACACATGAGTTGTTGGCCCTCCTCCATCCACTGCATTTTACAGGCAATTATGGCAGCAAAGTCCTCCTCCACAGTGTGTGGTGCTCCCAGGGCCTCTGTAGCCTTCCAAAAGAGGCCTATGGCCTGGCCATCTCCTGGCTGAGACTTCCCTGTGTATTAAAAAGGGACATGGTTTTAGTTTTTGCATCATCAATCACAATAATAAATTAGTACTCCAAACTAACATCTAGTTAACATCATTGATTGGACAACCTGAACTATTTAGAGGAATGCTATACCTGGCTCAAGCTGGGCTCCTCCACATGTTGCTGCCTGGAAGGCCCAGGTTGGGCGTCAGAAGCCTCAGCTGGGGGGGAAGGAAGCGTGGAAGGAAGACTGGAGAGTGATGACCTGGGTTCAGTCTGGCCTGCCAGAAAATGCAGCCTGTCATAGTACCACATCCTGGGGACATAGATGTCATCTGCTGCTCCGGATCTCTGCGAATCCTGGACTTTCTTGCGCTACCTTAGATATATACTCCTCAGGCCACCAATTAGGATCCTCAAATAGGTCATGTCTGCCGTGGTGATCACCTGCTTCACAATTTCCAACAATTGATCCAGTGCTGCCTTCCTCTTTGTTTGGTTCTTATAATGTGGGTGGTTGATCTCCCACAGACAAGGCAGCTCCCTGAACATGTCAATGAAGATTGCCATGAAGTCGGTATCGTTCAAGATATCCATTTTCACTGCAAGACACAACACAAGACAAACCCTAATGTCAGGCAAAACTCTCCTAATCTTGTTACAATATAGGCCTCAATGTAGAAGCAGTATAGGCCCAAGTTTGGCTCTTACCTTCGTTATCATGATCGGCGCCTCCGATACTCCTTCGTCCGCTCACAGATCGTACGTACTACGCACGCGTGTTACACTTTATACACATTGCGCATGCGTGTAACTCCGCCCGCCCCTGATGTTCTTTCTAGTCTATTCCCCGCACCTTTTCGTTCGGCGCAGTGGGTGAAGAGCACATGGCGGAGTCAGAGCAGGTGCGTGCTAATTATAGCAACGAGGAGAGGAAAGCCCGGATCCGGAAATGTCCCGATCCAGAAGGAGACGATTTAAGGCCACAAATATGTCCTTTGGGGAGATGTTGGAGATGGTCGACATCCTGAAGAAGGCTGACTATGACGGGAAGTATGGGCCTTACCCCAACCCCAATATCAGAAAGGCCAAGATCATGGCGAAAGTGGTCAAGAGTCTGCACCGGAATTTCGGGGTACAACGATCGAAAGATCAGCTCAGGAAGCAGTGGTCGGACCTGAAATTAAGAGAGCCTGAGCAGTACAGAGAGATCCGGAGAGTGCTGCAAAAAAGTAAGTAGTTGTGCTGTGTTCCTATTCTTTTTGTCTTTATTACGTTCGTGCTGCTCCATATGCTTTTCTTAAGTGTTGTACAGTTTAAAATGGCAACTTTAATGTTCATGGGCCCATTCTTCGTTCGTATCAAACATTTTTCTTTCGGCCTATAAAACACCATTGTTTAGACCATATGCATTTGCCAACATTTTTTAGGGCCTACTTGTATGAAAAATATTTGGTTGTGTAGATGGGTTTGTGACTAGAATGAAATGCAAACTAGATTCTGTGTAAGGAGAGGACACTCAGCAGCTGTTTTCACATCTGGACACTGGAGCACTAGTGTGGGACACCAGAACACCCTTTTTGTTAGGGGGCCCCACACAGGTGCTCCAGTGTATACTATAGGGGGGTCTCCATCTGTGAAGCTTGTACAAAACAGGTAAAGTATTGAAACTTGACAAAGGACAATTAAAATGCTACATCTTGGAACTCAAAATAGACAATTGTACCCCACTTCCAAGCAATGTTTCATCTTTAGATTTCGGCCATCAAATATCTGTGTGCTAATTATACCATTTTTGATTTACATAGGGGAGAAAAGACTCGGAGGACACCCTCCATCCGAGGAGACCACAGACCCCCCACCTCTGGAAGAAGGGGAAATACCCCCAATCCAAGCTGAGCAGGAGGAGGAAGAAGATGTGGTGGAAACTGACACCACAACAGGTGAGTGTCTGCGACCACAGGCTCAGGTAAGAGCTCTCAGGTAAGAGCTGGATGCCGGCAGATTTTTGATACCTGTTTTTGTTTGGTTTCTCTCTTTTTAGGTGATTGTGATGTTGTGGATCGAGATCCTTTCACATCAGAAAGTGCCCAGATCCTGATCGGGGAGATCATGGGGTGTAATTTAGAATTGGAAAACCTCAAGAAAAAAATCAATGATGTTATTCAAAAAAATAATAACATCATTGATGTTTTGGGGCAAATTTAAAACCCCTCAAAATCACTTTGTTTTTTTGTGTGCTACAATCTTAAAAATGTTTTAGCGATGTTTAGAAAAGCCAAATTTTGAGGATGCACACAGCGTGCCAACATGTGCTATCTGCCATCACGGGAGATCAATGGACGCGTTTTGGGGGTGCAACCCCTTCCTCAATAATAAAGTAGCTGTGAGGAAGGGGTTGCTCCCCCAAAACACGTCCCTTGATCCCCCATGATGGCAGATAGCACATGTTGACATTCGTAAATTGGTGTGCATCTTCCAAATGTGGCTTTTCAAGGGGTGACTTCACCCCATCTGAACGCAATATCAAACACAGTTCCTAAATAATCATGTCTGATATTGCTTTCAAGTTTTACCATATGTGAACTTTGTAAGTTCAAGATTTTTGACTTTCTTGTTGGTTTTACACATGCCTGTTTTATCTTAAATGGACATTTCTATTTTTGATAATGCCACCCCAAAAATTGTTATACAACAAACATGTTGGTTTGTTTTAAAAACCTTTTCTAAATGCACATGTGATTGTGCAGGTATTAAAAAGATTGTTATCAAGAATGCGTGGATTATTGTCTCAACGCTACAACACTTTTGTTGTGATGTAATTGCTGCTTTCTGTGAAAATGGGGGTTATTTCCTAAGGGCAAATCCTCTTTGCACTACAAGTGCAGTTTCAGTGCAGTTTCAAGTGCACTTGTAGTGCAGTGTCTACGCCTTTAGTAAATAACACCCAACAGTGCTTTGTATAAAGTTACACAATCACGCCATTTTCAGGACTCCCCACATTGCTGTCAGGGTCAGCTAAAACAAACACAAGCAGTAAATGTCACCAAAGATTAGCTTTTTTTTATTTGATAAAGGCTTCACAAATTGTCTGGCATATTGATGGCCCTCCTACCCGCAAAGAACTCAAGGCATCTTAACCGGACATCATGGGCACTCAGGGAGGGCAAGCCAGGACGGCCACTTTCAAGCGCCGTCAGGGTTGTTTCATGTAGAATTCCAGCCTCAGGCCCAACTGAGCCAGCATAGTTGGCAGAATGTTGGCGTAAAAAGTTATGTAGAACACAGCACACCAGGATTAGATGATTAAGTTTATACTCTGCCGGGGGCGTGGCCTGACCTGGCATGGAGACAGTCGCCTAATCCCGGAGCTCCATCCGCCACAGGACAAAGCCGTCTAATTACCGAGGTACCGCACCATCACACCCACACTAAACTATGGGGACCGCATCACGGAACTCGTCGGCATCACGCTCGAGATCCCCGAGAGATTTGACCGGGACACAGGGGCAGAATATCCCTGAGATGTTTCGGACGGGTAGAGGCAACATGGCGCCCTCCCGCCACTCGCCGGCTCACTCATCACAGCCGCTCCACCACACCAGTCAGTAATGCAGCCCCAACCATTGCTCTCTCCAGATGGAGGTGAAGGTATAGAACTCAGGCCCCACCCGCCCCTAAACATCCAAGACCTCCGCTCCATAGCAGAGGACATTGAGGGAACCTTGTCGGCGGCCATCTCTGACCTTAAGCTTGAACTCCGTTCACTTAATGACAGGGTACAGGCAGCAGAAAAGGTCACTGAAAGTCAGGGAATCGTTTTACAATCAGTCACGGAAGACATTGACTTTCACACTAGGCAGATGAGGGATATGCAGAGGCACCTCGAGGACCTCGACAACAGGGGTAGAAGGCATAATTTACGCATCAGAGGCCTCCCCGAGTCCGTTGAAGGAGAACAAATATCCTCAGCCGTGATATCCGTCTTTAACAATCTCCTCAACCGCTCTCCCCAAACCCCGATAGCCATGGAACGGATTCACCGTGCCCTATGACCAAAGGGCAGGGAGACTGAACCTCCACGGGACATAATCTGTTGTATAGTGGACTTCCGACTTAAGGAGGACATTATCAAAATGGCACGGGGCAGACCACAGATCCTGTATGAGGGCACGCAAGTACAGATCTTCCAAGATCTCTCCGGAATAACACTTCAACACAGGCGCGACCTCAGACCCCTGCTAGAGGTCCTGCAGGACAAACAAATAGCTTATAAATGGAAATTCCCCTTCTGCCTCACAGCTGCTGCCCACGGCCGTACAGCCATCCTCAAGGTCCCTGAAGACCTCCCCCATTTCTGCGCCACCCTCGGCATCCCACTTGTATCTGTGCCCAACTGGTACGCAGCCTTTCGCCCCAGGCCTCCAACCCGGGAGATGATAAGAGAAGTCTCTATGGAGATACAAGCGCCACCGCCCAGCAAGGCGCGATCCCCTTCAACGCGCAGAAGTCATACCTCTTACCGTTCCAACTACCGAGCCAGCAGCCCTGACCTCTCGCAGAGACCCAGGGGCTCAAGGAGGGACCGTCACAGGCATGTCTAACATGCACAGCTCTCTCACTTGCTGATATCGCTCTGCCTTCATCACGAACGACCATGCCTGATACCCTCAGTTCATATCTCAATATTCCGTTCTCAGTTTAATTTCTTTTGTTTTACACTTTTTTCTTGTTGTTTTTGTACGTACTCTTCCCTGAATGTCCCCTCAGAAGCCCGACTCTAGCCCTGCAGATAGGATGCGGGCTCTGCTATTGTGCCTCCTGGATACTTTTTCTATCTTAAGCTACGAGGCGAGAAAAGCTAACTATTGGGACTCTACTATTCACCGCTCTTCAGCCCTGACTCGAAGATTGCTCAGATAGACACCCACGCCTCCTACAGATAGGCTCGCATCGAATATACTTCTCCCTTCAAAACTACACAACCCAGAATGCAATCCGGTACCACTGATTGCCTACGTCGCACTGGACGCTTACGCAGACTGCCGCAATACGCCGTCACATTACAGGGAAGAGCTCATATCAGCTACTGCTACCTTGTCCCGGAACTTGGACTTTACACATCTCTACATCTAACCGTCACATGTGGGACCTTCTCAGTGGCCCCGATCCGGCTGTAAACAAAATATCAGCTCTTGCCTGCTAAAGGGGCCTGTCTCACCTCGTCACGGAAGGCACCTCACCCTCTCCACGGGCTGAGCGTTATGCTGGACATGCTTCGTTGCAGTGAGCCCCTCACCCACGTACAAGAGCACGCAACAACCGGTACACCTTTCACTTGTGATACACCCCCTTCGCCTTCTGGCTAATTTTTACCTAATGTGCCTTTCTGATATTATATTGTGACGACAAGTTCAGGCTCCTGTTTTAGGACCCAAGTTACTCGTTGTGGTCACCCCATTTTGTGGCGCCACCTTATTGAGCAGTCCATTATGAAGGTTGTAACTGTTAGCCTCGGGAAAAGTGATTTCAAGATGCGGTTTTCGGCTCACTCCCTACTTTATCGGCACCAACCGACACCTCCGGGGGTAAGGTAAGGTGCCTTATGAGGAATTGCAGCCGACACCAGTCCTCACCCCATTGCGGGTTTGGGGTCCGGTAGACATTAGTACTAAGCACTTGAAGTCGCTTCACCTAACGGCATGTTTGCATTATTCTTTTACTGTTTCCCCATTTTATTACTCGGTTGGATCACAACACCCTAGGGTGCTCGTACTGATATACATACCTAGGTTAACCGCCTAAAGTCCTTATCGCTCATGCCTAAAAAACTCCACGAAGCTACATACCTCAGTCATGTGCTTCATACACTCCTGTGGCGGAGGACGTGGTATCCTCCCTCATCACACACTCCCTTGTCCTTCTCCATCGTCTGGTTATTGGTCACCTCCCACACAGGCCTGTTGTGGATTTCCACATCCCTTCAGGGGCGTGGTACCCCACGCAAGACCTGTACCCCACCGATTTATAGTTAGGGAGGCCAGTGGACATAGGGGTCCACTCCTCATCGGTACATTTATCGCTGGTCACGCGCGTGTAACACACACTCTACCTATACGTCGACCACACACCTCAACTCATCCACCCCCCCTATCCTCTCCCACTTCCCAAACATGGAGGACAGAACACGCTCACCCCCAACACAGGGTACTCCACCTCACATAACCCAATCACTTCAATTACACTCAGTGAACATAAGAGGTCTAAATACCCCTGAAAAACGCTCGAGATTACTACTCTCCCTCCGACAATCTCGAACACATATTGCGCTCATACAAGAAACGCATTTTTGTACAGACTCTATCCCTAAATTGCAAAGTAATTACTTTCCCATGGCGTTCCATGCCTCCAATGTGGAGGCAAAATCCAAAGGGGTCTCTATCCTCATCTCAAAACACTGCCCACTTCAGGTAACGGACACGGTACGAGACCCACAAGGCAGATACCTTTTTATAAAAGGCACCATTCACCAACTACCATACACTATTGCGAACATTTATGCCCCCAACACGGGCCAAGTACCCTTTTTCAAGACGACTCTACAATTACTAGCTAACTTCCAGGCTGGAACTCTTATTGTTGGCGGTGATTTCAATATCCCATTGAACCCGTCAATGGACACCTCGAACGGGTCTTCCTCCGTCTCATACAGAGCCCTACGGGCTATCAAAACTCAACTAAGTAATCTACTTCTGCATGACACGTGGCGCACATTGCATCCCAAGGAAAAAGATTACACATATTACTCACCACCACATGACAAGTACACCAGACTGGACCACTTCTTTATTACCCAGAATGACCTGAACAACCTTACTAAGGCCTCCATTGAACCATCCCTTCTCTCGGATCACAACCCTATTGCTATGACCCTTCAGTTACCGACAAAGTATACAAAGGCGCACATATGGCGACTAGACAGCTCTCTACTGACAGATGAGCTAAACATGGACAGATTGACTAAACGCCTAACCAACTACTTTGCCACTAACTGCACTACTGACGTCTCCCCTGTGATCACTTGGAATGCTCACAAATGTGTCATTAGGGGGGAATTGTTGTCTATAACTGCCAACCGCAATAAATTAAAACACGCGCGCATCACCGAACTCTCTGCACGTATACATAAGTTGGAACAGGCCCACAAAGCCTCCACCGCAACAGCCTCGCTAACTGATCTGACACAGGCCAGAGAAGACCTATTGGATGTACTGAACAAAACACTGAGGCGTAAATTCTTACTAACACAAAAATTATACTACGAATATGGTAACAAAGCCAGCAAACTGCTAGCTAGAGCACTCCAATCCAAAAAGGCCTCACATACCATTCATAAAATCTCTAACGCGGCTGGGGAATCTTTCGTGAAAAATGAAGATATCTCTAAACAATTCGTGCAATACTTCACCAAACTATATAATTTGTCCCCAAATCAACACACTGAGGCCTCACTAGACAGAAAAACCACTCTTTTGAACTTTCTAGAGCAATATGGACCTACCCCAATCACTACGGAAGATGCAAACTCCTTGGACACCCCTCTCACAACCGACAAACTCTCAACGGCACTAAGACAAATGAAGACAGGTAAAAGCCCCGGTCCCGATGGCCTCTCGACGTATATCTGTAAAACTTAATAAAATCTTTTGAAAAAAAAAAAAAAGTTTATACTCCGCCATATGGATGGGTGTCAGAAATAGGCGGAACCGGCTGGCCATGATTCCAAATGTGTTCTCCACCACTCTTCTGGCTCTGGCCAGCCGGTAATTAAAAACCCTCTGTTCTGGGGTGAGGGTCCTCATCGGGAATGGCCGCATAAGATGGTCCCCCAACGCAAATGCTTCATCCACAACGTAGACGATCGGGAGTCCCTCCACATTCTCTTCTGGAGGTGGCAAGTCGAAACTGCCATTCTGGAGACGCCTGTAAAACTCCGTCTGGGCGATGACTCCACCATCGGACATCAGGCCATTCTTCCCCACGTCCACATACAGGAAGTCATAATTAGCCGACACCACCGCCAACATCACAATACTATTGAACCCCATGTAATTATAATAGTACGACCCCGAGTTGGGTGGTATGACGATGTGGACGTGTTTCCCATCAATTGCCCCTCTGCAGTTAGGAAAGTCCCACCGCTGCGCAAAGTGGGAGGAAAACAAAAAAAATTACTATTTTTGCACATAAACATGGCAAGCAGATTAGACACAAACATTCTTGGCCAACATCCAGATAACATTTACTAAGGGGAATTTTACAACACCAAAGTATAAGGTACACCTATCATATTCCCCCTCCCCCCCCCTCTCATGGGCCATTTCTAACATTATGGGGGGGAATCTTGGACAGGTAACCCTCTCCACTTCATTGAGAGATGAATGCCTAAATACAGGGTATTACTTGGAACAGCCCCTCCTTAGCTACACTATTGGCAGCCCACTAGACAGGTAAGAAGTGTCCTAATACAAAGATATAAATACACACTGTACACATTTGAGCACATTTGGACATTCTGCTATTACCTATCAAGATAATAATAGGATACAAAAACTTTATGGTTCAATTAGATTTTTATTAATTTTAAACAAGTTTATAACAAGGAAAGAATAACAACAATGCAAGAAACCTGACATCAAGTCTCTTGGTTTACCAAGATCCAAAAATATTTAAAATTCAAAATAGTGCAATCAAGTAACCAAACATTGATCCTTTACATTGTTTCTTTGTCTGTGTGTCATATGTGTGAGACGGTAGACTTTAAGGCATTGAGTACCCTGGTCTAGGAAGCCCCAATGGGGACCTTCTGCTTCCTTGGACTCAGAGAGACTGGGTAGGAAAACTATGAAGAATATGTGTCAAACATATTATCTAAAATAAAGTGCAAAAACTTATAAGGTATAAGGAGTGAAAGGCATAAATAATCCCCCACTGGGGGAAAGACAATTTTTAGAATAGATTGCAGTTGTATAAGTCTTGGAAAATCTGGAAAAAGAGATTAGAAATAAGAAAAGAAATGAAAAAAGGAAAAGATTAGGTTTGTTCAAAGAAGAACAAGAGGGAAGGGGGGGGGGGACAGTGAACCTTGATCTGCCAAACCAACCATGGGGTACAACCTAAGTTTTACTACAAAGCCGTATGTGACATTCGTAGTCTTCAATCTCTGTTTAAGTTTGTCTGAAGTGGAGTAATGCCTCCAAACACTCCAGGTATATGAAAATGTAGCTTGTTTATCAAGGACATTGGCCTGCATTTCTTCCATTAACATTATGTTGTTTACCTCATTGACCCACTCCATTATAGAGGGGGGAGTGGTAGTTTTCCAGTGTCTGGGAATGAGTTGTCTACCTGCACTAATGAAAAACTTCAAAAGACTGTTTTTCTGTGACTTTACTGTCCCGGGTAAAATGGAGAGGAGGGCAATGGTGGGAGAAGGTATTAGAGGTTTATCATAGATCTCTGAATAGATGTGGAAAATCTGTGTCCAAAATGGTAGAAGCACATCACATTCCTACCAGATATGTAAATAAGTACCTTTCATGGAGCTGCATCTCCAGCACATGTCTGAACTGGTAGGGAACATCTTCCTAAGGGTTGTGGGGACCCGATACCACCTTGATAGGACTTTATAATTCTTCTCTTGCATGTAACTCGAAATCGAGGTCTTACTTGTGAAGAGAAAGGCTTTACTCCAGTCCCCCTCGGATATTTCAATCCCAACCTCCGCTGACCATTTTGTTGTGTAGATAGGAAGGACACCATGAATGTGATTTGTTTGTATATAAGTGATAAGTGATAAAAGGTGCCGTGGAGTCTCCGGTAGAATGCAGAGTTGTTCAAATCCGGTTAAAGGTCTGTGAATTTGGTTAGAGTCGTGTATTTGTTTGCAGTATACGTTCAAATGTCTACGAGTGAGCCAAGTCACTCTAGAGGCTGTGTCTGTTAGAGCGGATGCAAATGTACCTAAGGTGGGGTCGACAAATTGTCGTGCCGTGGGCCAAGACTCTCTATGATAGTTGTCTATGGAGTATATGGAGTGGCCCTCCGGAAGTTTTGGGTTGTCAAACAAAGGGGTGAGTGGGCTGGGTTCCGAGGATAAAGCATAAGTAAGTTTCCTACGATACCAAATCGTCAAAGCATCTCTTGTGAGGGGGGACATTGCAGTGATTGATTTAAATGAAAGGTCGTTTCCCCAGAGAAGGGCTCTGAGGTCATATGTGGATAAGTCTTGCTCCATGATTGTGGTAGCCTTGGTCATGGGGCGAGGGAACCATTCGAGGATACGGGAAATAACTGCAGACGTATGATATAGCTCAAAGTCCGGTAGCCCCAACCCACCTTTTGTAATGGGAGAGCACAAAAGTTTATGTTTCAGCCTCGGGTGGCTACCCTTCCAAACAAAATGAATAGACATTGATCGAAGGGAGCGGAAAAAGGCAGGGGGGAGGGCTATGGGGAGGGCCTGAAACAAGTATAGGAGTTTGGGGAGAATGTCCATTTTTAGTGCATTAATATGACCCACCCAGGATACAGCTAAATCCATTTGTTCTTCCATTAAATGTCTAAGTTTTTGAAGGAGAGGGCTAAAGTTCAGGGCGTAAATATCTGAGGTGTTTTTTGGAATAGCCGTACCTAGGTAGGAGATGGAATTCGGTTTCCATTGAAATGAAAAGTTAGATTGGAGGGTTGAGAGTGTAGGTTGTGGTAAAGATATGTTTAGGGCCTCCGTTTTGGAGATGTTTAATTTATAGTTACTAAAGTGACCGAATCTGTCTATCTCTGCTAGTATTGAGGGTATGGATATATGGGGTTTGGTTACGTACAGGAGTAAGTCATCTGCGTAAAGAGAGTTTACAGTAAGATGAAGGGGTCTGGATGCCCTGTATGTTAGGGTTCGATCTAATGGCTTGGGCGAAGTGTTCTATGACTAGGGCAAACAGAAGAGGGGAGAGGGGGCAGCCTTGTCTGGTGCCGTTAGTGATCGTAAAGTTATGTGATTGGATACCGTTAACTAGGACAGTGGCGAAGGGTGCAGAGTAGAGTGCCATAATACGTGTCAACATTCTCAGGCCTAGACCTATTTGGGAGAGTGTGGATTGAAGAAAAGACCAACTGACCCTATCAAAGGTCTTCTCCGCATCACAAGAGAGAAGGCAGGTTGGTATGCGGTGGCGTTGAGCAAAAGTGATTAAATGTATGGTCTTGGTGGTGTTGTCCCTGGCCTCTCGACCAGGAACAAAACCAACCTGATCCTTATGTATTAAATTCGGTAACAGGGGGGAGAGACGGTTAGCAAGCATATAACTTTAAATCGATATTTAGAAGGGAAATCGGTCTATAGTTGGAGCAGATGGACGGGTCCTTTCCAGCCCTAGGGATGACCACTATTTGGGCTTGGAGAATAGAAGTGGAGAGAGCATTACCATTTAAAGCATTAAAAGCTTTCGCTAGTAAAGGGGAAAGTTGTGATGCGAAGAGTTTGTAAAAACGAGAAGAGAACCCGTCGGGTCCTGGGCTCTTACCGTTCTTAAGGTTTTTTATGGCAGAGAGGAATTCTGTATCGGATAAAGATTCCTCCAGGTCCTGCGAGTCTGATGTCGGGAGAGATGGGAGAGCTGTCTCTTGAATATAGGAGGCTAAGTCTGGCGATGTGGATGTAGATGTAGATAACGGGGTCTGAGGGGTAAGGTTATACAATGTTGAGTAATACTGGCGGAATTCTTTGGCAATGGTCGAGTTCTGCCTGATTTTACCTTTGGTGGAAGAGTTTATGAATGGAATGGGCTTTCTAGTTTGGCGGGGCTGAAGGGTGGATGCAAGATGTCTGCCGCACTTATTGGCTTGACAATAATAAGTGAATCTGCCTTTGTCCCAAGCTATGAGAGACCTCACCGCATAAATGCGCAGGAGGTCCCTCCTAGCGTTGATGAGATCAAGGAGGGTCGAATCAATGGGATTTTGTTTGTGCGATTTTTCTAGGTTGGCAATGGTGGTGAGAAGACGCGTCGTATCTGCAATACGCGCACGTTTAAGTCTGGAACCATGTTGCATAAATTTACCCCTAAGCACGCATTTAAGAGCTTCCCATTTCGTAAAAGGATTAGTGGGATCATGAGTGTGGTCTGCTACAAAGTGTTTAATAGTCTGTGCTATATCCTGAGAGCATACCAGGTCGTTTAAGAGATTGTCATTCAATCTCCAAGATAAGTTTCGGTTGCATGTAGGTGTGCGTACCAAGCTCATGTGGATAGGGGCATGGTCAGACCAAAGAGTAATACCAATAGATGCAGACGGCGAGAAATCTAATAAGGATTGTGAGATAAAGAGATAGTCCAGTCTACCGTATGTGGGGCGTACAGGTGAGTAAAAAGTGTAATTTTTGGTGGTAGGGTATAGCATCCGCCATACATCCACAAGAGATAAGTCAGACAGGAGTGTTCTAATTTTGGTCAGGGAGGTTGGAGGAATCGAGGACTTACCAGTTGAGGAGTCAAGTCGAGGTATCAAGGTGGCATTGAGGTCCCCTCCCAGAATCATGTTGACTGTACCAAATCTTTTCAGACGGGCGATCACGGATGTGATGAATTGCTGCTGGTTCTGGTTAGGAGAATACACGTATATATAACATTTATGTATGACAATTTAAGAAAAATGTACCTGCCTAACGGGTCAATATGCGAGTCAAGGACATCTGGAGTAAAAGATGCGTGAAAGGCTATAGAGACCCCTTTAGATTTTGCTGTGGGGTTGGAGCTGTGAAACCAAATGGGATATCGTTTATAGAGGAATTGCGGGATTTTATCTGATCTAAAATGAGTTTCCTGTAAGAGAAGGATTTGAGTTCGCAATTTATAGAAGTGATAAAGTATTTGTCTACTCTTCTCAGGAACGTTAACACCCCTACAGTTTAATGAGGAAATTTTCAAGGCTGTTTCTGGTGCCATAAGAGAATTGTTCTATCTGACATAAAAAAACAGATAAAAGGGAGGCTCGCTGTCTCCAAAGACTGAGTGTGGGGGATTGGGGATGGAGAAGGAGGACATCTAGTGGTGAGAAAAGAGAAGGAGCTGAAGTTAAGGGGATAGAAAGGAAAGAAAGAAAAGAAAAGAAGAAAAAGAGGCCAACACGGCTTCACTAATGGTGTTGTCAGCAACGTATCAGCTAACACCCCGAGGGGCGCTGAAAGACCTAAATGGGGGAACAGTGGTCAGGGCAGGGGGGAGCCCGCACACGCCGGGCGGTAAAGTGTAAGATAACAAAAAATAATGGCTCTGGATAATAACATAAACTGGTAACAATGAACATAACATTTTAGGGCTCTGCATGACTGTGTAAGCAAAACACTGTACTAGTGACCTCCTGGGAGGGGATATCTCCTAAAGGTTTCAGGATAAATGTACAGCATACAGAGCCATTTTCCCAGCAACTAGGGGGAAGGGAAGGAAGGGGGGAGAGGGATGGGAGAGGATGAGACATTACATGGAGTTTGAAGGACAGTGTCGGTGTAACGGGACACCGCACGTCAAAGATATCAGGGAACACAAACTTTAATATAAATCCTGCATTAAGGATGTAAAACATATTGGTTTAGTATTCAAGTGTTCCAATGAAATTGTAACCGGGGACGAGGCCACCGGCTAGAAACCTGTGGGAGAGAAAAAAAAAGGAAAATTGAGAAGAGAGTTCATCCATCGGTCGCAGAGGAGAAGTCCGACTTGGGCCTTTTGTTCTTCTTTGGTCGTTTCTGCCAACCTGGCGCAGCTTTGAAGCCCGGAGTGGCAGCATGGAGGGGCCAGTCTGGGATGGAAATCTGTGGTAGTTCAAAAGTTCCAAGGAACTTGGGTAGATCACCTAATGTGCGGAAAGTCGCAGATTTTCCTTCGTGGGATGCAAACAGGTTGAAGGGGAAACCCCAGCGATACTTAATCTGTTTAGCTTGAAGGGCTCCGGTAAGAGGTTTCAGAGCCCGTCGCATGTCCAGAGTCAGTTTAGATATATCAGGGAGGAGAGACACTGGGGTTTCGTTAAAGTAGATGGCAGATTGAGCATGTGCGGCTTGCATGATGGCGTCTTTGACCATGTAGAAATGTACTCTACAGATCACATCTCTGGGGTGCTCCAAATTCGGGTTTTTAGGGCCTAGGGCTCTGTGAACCCAGTCAAGCTCCAGCGGGTCATCTTTGTCTTTCTGAAGCAAGTCATTAAAGATGGCTGTGACAGCCGGTGCTAGATCTTTGGTTTCAACCGATTCAGGCAGATGTATGTTGTTACGTCTGGCCCTATTTTCCTGATCGTCCTGATGATACATCAATTTCTGAATCTGAAGGGTATGCTCATGCAAAATAGTGTCATGCGTTTGCAAAGTGGATGCAGTCTCCTCCATGTTGTGTTCTACCTCCCCAATTCTGTTAGTGATATCTCTGCGGAGCTCAGACATCTCCTGTTTGTATGAACGCTCTAAGCGTTGCACATAGGCCTCAAAATCACGTCTGGTGGGGAGGACCTTGATATATGCTTCCATGTCCCATACAGTATAAGATCTGTGGGATTTAGGGGAATGGCAGGCTGAGTGGGTGGATCCTGCTTCAGAATCAGGGGGAGATCGAGGCCTTTGCCTGGTTTTCATGTGTGGCGTAGAGCGCTGTGAGGCAGCTCCTTGTGAGGCAGCGTGTGAGCCAGAGGTCCGGGCGGGTGCCATCTTGGACGAGGGGGGGCCGGAGCGGTTATGGCCCAAGTGTGTAAAGAAGCGGTCTATGTCCCCTTCAGGATGTGGATCGGGGGTTCGGTGCCTGTCTCCCCCACCCTTCCTCCCCATAACAGACCTGGATGGTGATGCTGGGAAGCGCAGAGAGCCGCGATCGTGCCGGCGTGTGCGGGAGCCCCAAGAGAGAGCGACTTACTCCTCCATGCGTCAGGCCACGCCCCGATACAAAAACTTTCAACAGTACCATTTGAAAGTATAGAGGCAGGCCCTTGCACTGCATGCTTTGGGGAATTCATCCATACATCTGACCACAAAAGAGATGGATATAGTGTGTATGGGTTTGGCAAAGTCACCAGATAGATGATTGAGTATAGATATAGAATTGGGATCAGCTGACTTAGCAGTTGGGGGGAGGGAGGGTTACTAAAAATGATTTGGGGACACCACAAAAAAAAGCCTCTGGCACTCTGCCTGAATTTAAAGCACAAATCACATTTCAGGGGTGTTTGGGGTAAAGCACTACTATGGGGCTGATAAAATACATTGTTAAGTGACTACATGAGGTGAATATAGGGCAGGAGAGCATGCTGGGGAGGTAAGTGAAGGCAAATATGTATGAAGGACTAAAAAAATAATGACATAAAAATCCAGCATGCATGAGGACAAAGGGGACATTCACAGCATATTACAATCATGGTAATTAGGGAATGAGGAGAGAAATATAATATATTAGCAAACATTATATACAATAAAATGTGATATTAAAGGATAAAAATCTTACCTTCATATACTCCTTCTGCAGGACCTGGATGATGGCAGAACAGGTCTCTGGGATAATGATACCCAGAGCCTGGGGGGAGATGCCTGTCGAGAACTTCAAGTCCTGCAGGCTTCTCCCCATCGCCAAGTACTGCAGGGTAGCGATGAGCCTCTGCTCCGCAGTGATGGCTTGCCTCATGCAGGTATCCTGCCTGCTGATATAGGGGGTCAGCAAAGCCAGCAGACGGTAAAATACGGTGTCCGTCATCCTGAGAAAGATCCTGAAATCATCAGGATTATTCTCACGGATCTCACTGAGCAAAGGCATATGAGAGAACTGGTCACGCTGAAGCAACCAATTCTTGGTCCATGAACTCCTCCCCACCCTGTTCATGGACTGGACTTGTGTCAAGGTCAGGACCCCAACACCAAGCCCCCGCACAGCACGAACTCTACGAGGAGTACGTATACGCAACATGGCTAGAAAACGGTCGGCTGCTCAGAACGAAGTAACAGAACGCACTGAAGAACAGCAAGGCCTGTGAAGAGTGACCTGAAAAACAGTAACGAATGAACAAGAACACACTGACAAGTCAATGGTACTCGCTGCACGCACTGAAGAGCAGATACAAACCCACAAGCACAAACTGAACCGCAGAAAACGATCTGAAAGCCACGAGTCTGAAAAAGCGCGAATCGTCTCTCACCAAACTTTTACTAACACGAGATTAGCAAAAGGAGCCCAAAGGGTGCCGTGCTTGGTTCTGAACTGGCTTTTTCTAGTCTCGTCGGACGTGGTTGACATCACCGCGTTGTTGGCGATCGGAAATTCCGACAACTTTATACCAACGCGCAGGAGAGGTGCGGGAAAGGTGCGGGAAAGGTGCAGACATTGAAGAGGGAAAACTACTCCAAAACTGCAACTGGGTATATAAAGGATGCTGCAGGCTCATTTCTCCATCCCTGGATCCACCCACGGAATACCCCATCCCTCCTAGGATCCACAGGATCATCTACATCCTTGGGACTCCCCACACCTTTCAGGACCCGGGTGCTACTAGGAGGAATCCAGCAATCGGTGAGATCACAGGCATCTACAGCCACTTACCACCCAAGCCTTATCTGACCCAATTCGGCGTATGCCCTGTCGGGTCCACCTCATCTGGTAAGCCTTCCCTTCTCTTGGTGGTAGTGAGCTGATCTGCATTTTTGGGACACTGGAATTACCTGTCTATAATATGTCTATATAAGGACAAACTACTATTTTTTAGTCATAACATCCATATCAGGACTACCTACTTATGAATAGTTTTTTGCATAGGTGATCCCCTTCACTGCATACCTACCAATCTATTGTCATTTAGATATTGTTTAGCGCTACACTTTTTTTGTTGTTTCTTCCCATATATACGTTATTATTTGACATGAGTGTCTATTTAGCACATGTCATTATTTGACATGAGATTTCTTTCTGGGATTAAGATTGAGGATTGCATATAGTATGTAGGGGTCGAGCGGTGGCTTTTAAATGTTTTTACAGATATTTAGAACATGCGTACCATTAGGTTATATTCTTATTATATTTTCCCTTATTGTATATATTTTTTATATTTTATATTTGTTATTTATTCCTTGTATTTTATTTATATTTAATAATTTCATTATTTTATTAAATTATCATATTGTGGATGGTTTTTATCCGTTTCCCCAACACATATATTTGGATTACTTCAGTATGACATACCTTGAGGATGCATTTATTAGCATATATGGGGATTTGTGGTATATAATTTTGTTTTTTGCATTGTTTGGTACTATGTCTGGCTCACAGGATTATTTTCATTTTGTATTATTATTAATAGGCTGTAAAATGCAAGCTGCCATGTGAAGTATCACTCAAGAGTATACTGGAGAACAGATAGCTGTATTAAATCTCGGTTACAAATTGAACCTTGAGTGTCTTTGTACTCAAAAAGTCCTAAAATAAAAAATATAATTTTCTTTAACCACTTACTGCCCGCTCATGTCAAATGACGGCAGCGTGGTGCGGCTCTCGTTCTGGGTGGACGTCATATGACGGCCCTCCAGAACGACCGCTCTAGCGCGCCCGTGGGGGTGTGCATCGCGGCGATCGGTGGTGTGGTGTGTCATTCTGACACACCGCAACACCGATCTCGGTAAAGAGCCTCTGACAGAGGCTCTTAACCATGTGATCAGTTGTGTTCAATCACGGCTGATCACAATGTAAACAGGAAGAGCCGTTGATCGACTTTTCCTAACTTGCGTCTGACAGATGCGAGTAAAGGAGAGCTGATTGGCTGCTCTCCTGACAGGGGGGTCTGTGCTGATTGTTTATCAGTGCAGCCCCCCTCAGGTGCCCACCCAGGACCACCAGGATGCAGCCAGGACCACCAGGGATTGACACCACACTGGACCACCAGTTATGCCACCCTAGACCACCAGGGAAATGCCAATCAGTGCCCAGGGAGCTGCCAATCAGCGCCCATCCCCAATGCCTGCCAGTGGCAGTGCCATCAGTGATGCCTATCAATGCCATCTATCAGTGCCACATATTAGTGCCTATCCGTGCCACCCATGAGTGCCCATCAGTGCCACCTATCAATGCCCATTAGTGCTGCATATCTGTGCCACCCATCAGTGTTGCCTACCAGTGCCCATCATCAGTGCCCGTCAGTGCCCATCAGTGCCACCTCATTGGTGCCACCTCATCGGTGCCGCCTTATCAGTGCCCGTCAGTGCCGCCTTATCAGTGCCCATCAGTGAAGGAGAAAACTTACTTATTTAAGACATTTTATAGCAGAAACAAAAGAAAAACTTTTTTTTTCAAAATGTTATTTGTTTAGCAAAAAATAAATAACGCAGAGGTGATCAAATACCACCAAAAGAAAGCTCTATTTGTGGGAACAAAATGATAAAAATTCTGTATGGTACAGTGTAGCATGACCGCGCAATTGTCATTTAAAGAGCGACAGTGCTGAAAGCTGAAAATTGGCTTGGGCAGGAAGCTGGTGTAAGTGCCCGGTATTGAAGTAGTTAATGTTTATGACTCTATCTTCTGGTGCCAGACATTTAAATGTTCTTGTCATGTAGTAAAAAAAAAATTATTGTGCACACCTATCAATAAAGAACTTGTAAAAAAAAATGCTAATTTTTAAAAAAACCATGTGCGCATGTGCACTCACAAGCTGGAGTATGAAATTCCATATACTGGTGCACAGAATGGAGATTCCATCGTACTTATTCTGCTTTTTTGCTATATATACTGTCTTTTTTTTTGCTGTATATACTGTCTGGTTACGTGCTGCTTTGTTTGACAACATCACATTTAATTGCATAGAGAGTGAGTAATTTTTATAGGTTAAAGTTTGAAATATGTATGCTTAACCTCCCTGGCGGTATGATTATTTCAGCTTTTTGATGCTGAAAGCAGTACAATTATTTTGCATTGAAATTTGGCGTTCTATATTGTAGGCCTGTAATTCTTAGGAATAACTCACTTAAATCTGTCCAAACAAGAGTCTAGTAGACATCCCGGGTATGATAAACTTTTAAAAACGAATTTATAAATTATAATATAATAAATAACTATAAATAATTATAACAAATAATAATATAATAATAATAGAAAATATTCAATAATAATGTAATCAAATCAAAAACACTTTTCTCAGTTGCAGAATTGTTGCTGTCATTACTTTCAGTGTTTGATGACAGATTTCCCCACAAATCACTATCGCTGAATTCTGCAAGTGATTCTAATTTATTATCACTGATTTCTAGCTGGTCTAAAACCACTTTTGATGTAAAGGGACAGTTCTGGTTGCTATGGCCAATCTCCAGTTTCCAGGCAGAAAGAGCAGTATTTATGATATAAAACTGCATGCAGGGCACTGGACAGACCACTAGGGACAAAAGGGATGTGAAATAAATTGATACAGTAATGTAATCTGTAAGATTACAGTGTACTGTATATGTATTGTCTGTTTTACTTTTTGAATTTGGTGCCGTTCCCCGTCCCCGTGGGTCGCAACGCTCACTTGGAATGGAGCTTGGTTCCGTGATAGATTGAGCGGAGGACGTCTCGCTCACACAGCGGGGAGACATTGCAGGATCCTGGGGACAAGGTAAGTAACATGTACCTGGATCCTGCGATGCAATCCCGAGTGTGGCTCGGGGTTACCGCTTTTGGTACTTAAAATCCACCCTGAGCCACACTTGGGAATACCGTTAATGCACTTCAAAAGACACAAAAGAACATTATTTTGATTTTCAACATATACAGTATATTACCAAAAGTACTGGGATGCCTGCCTTTACACGCACGTGAACTTTAATGGCATCCCAGTCTTAGTCCGTAGGGTTCAATATTGAGTTGGCCCACCCTTTGTAGCTATAACAGCTTCAACTCTTCTGGGATGACTGTTCACCAGGTTTAGGAGTGTGTCTATGTGAATGTTTGACCATTTTTCCAGAAGTGCATTTGTGAGGTCAGGCACTGATGTGGAGGAGACGGCCTGGCTCTTAGTCTCCGCTCTAATTCATCCCAAAGGTGTTTTATCGGATTGAGGTCAGGATTCTGTGCACTGGTCCAAATCATTTGGTGGAGAGGGAATTATGGTCTGGGGTTGTTTATCAGGGGTTGGGCTTGGCCCCTTAGTTCCAGTGAAGGGGACTCTTAAGGCGTCAGCATACCAAGACATTTTGGACAATTTCATGCTCCCAACTTTGTGGGAACAGTTTGGGGATGGCCCCTTCCAACATGACTGCGCACCAGTGCACAAACAAGGTCCATAAAGACATGGATTAGTGAGTTTTTGGTCAAGGAACTTGACTGGCCTGCACAGAGTCCTGACCTCAACCCGACAGAACACCTTTGGGATGAATTAGAGCGGAGACTGCAAGCCAGGTCCACATTAGTGCCTGACCTCCCAAATGTGCTTCTGTGACACTCCTAAACCTTGTGGACAGCCTTCCCAGAAGAATTGAAGCTGTTATAGCTACACAGGGTGGGCCAACTCAATATTGAACCCTACAGACTGAGACTGGGATGCCATTAAAGTCCATGTGTGTGTAAAGGCAGGCATCCCAATACATTTGGTAATATAGTGTATGTCTATCACTCTCCTAGTATAGAATGCTAGGTAGTTAGCATTTAGTTGGGCTTACTCTGTAATTAGAGGAGCAGTGATTGGCTACACTGGTCTGCTCATGGTTTCACAGTCTGAGGATTTTGATTGTTTGCCCCTGTCTTTGTAAGAAGGGTTCCAGAGCTTAGGGTGAGAAACTTGAAATGACTGGCCTTAATATTTACTATGCCCTGGCCAATTCCTGGAGAAAGTGATCAAGAAGGCAGTAAACAGCCTGAAGCCCAGAGGAAACAGTTCTTTTCCCTGCCAGGGATGGTTCCATGAGCTTCAGGGGGCATCTTGCCCCTGCAGCACTTTTGGACTGAGTTGTTATCCTGCTTGGCCTTGGTTATTGCTGGGTTGGAAGCCTGGAATTATCCTGAATCAGAGTGCTGGACTTATCTACCAGGGGATTGAGTCTGCAGATATAGTTGTTTTGGGATTCATGATTCAAAGATCCTGACTGACTCCCTGCAACTGTACAGCACACTAAATTAGTTTATTTTGCTACTGCTAGAAGTCAGGGAGATTTGCCTTATAGTTCCCATCTGCAGGGCTTTTGATGGTCTCCAACTATGAGACCTTAAACTAATCTGAAGCTATCTCATGGCCCACAGCTATGAGACCTTAAACTAAACTGAAGTCATCTCATAGTTCCCAGCTATGAGAGCTAAACTGCACTTTTTTTTACTAATGCCGCATACACATGGTCGGACTTTCCGTCAGGAAAAGTCAGATGGAATCTTTTCAGCGGACATTCCGATTATGTTTGGGCCTCATCTGACTTTTTTTTTCGAAAATTCTGATGGACCTAAAAATAGAACATGTTTCAAATCTTTCCGACGGAATCAGTTCCTATCGGGAAAACCACTCATCTGTATGCTGTTCCGACAGACCAAAAACGACGCATGCTCTGAAGCAAGTAGGAGACAGCAACTATTGGCTACTCACTATTGAACTTCCTTTTTCTAGTCCCGTCATACGTGTTGTACGTCACCGTGTTCTAGACGGTCGGACTTTGGTGTGATCGTGTGTACGGAAGACAGTTTCAGCGGAACTCCACCAGAAAAACCTTCAGAGTTCATCCCAACGAAAAAAACAGTCGAGTGTAAGTGGCATAAGAGAAAAGGCTTCTCTACTTAATGTGCTCAGTGTTTTGGAGTATCCCATATCCCAATACCTCTCCTTTTTGCAATTCCACTGCTAATGCCGTGTAGACACAGGCAGACTTTTCGACCAGACTGGTCTGATGGGACAAATCCGTCGGACAATCCGACCATGTGTGGGCTTCATCGGACCTGCAGCTGACTTTTTCGGTCAAAAATCAGACGGACTTTAGATTTGAAACATTTTTCAAATCTTGCCGACTGACTCGAGTCCGAAAAATCCACTTGTCTGTATGCTAGTCCGACAGACAAAAACCAATGCTAGGCCAGCTATTGGCTACTGGCTACCAACTTCCTTATTTTAGTCCGTTCGTACGTCATCACGTACGAATCCATCGGACTTTGGTGTGATCGTGTGCAGGCAAGTCCGTTCGTTCGAAAATCCATCGGAAGTCCGTGAAAAGTCCATCGAAAGTCCGTCGTAAAGACCGTTGGACCGTTGATGCTGAAAAGTCTGCCCATGTGTGCACGGCATTATAAATAAAAAACGACAACCCCTAGACTGGGGAGGCTCAACCTGTGGACCTCTGAGCCCTCTGATGTGGCCCTTCACCTCACACTGAATGCAGGAGTTTTGGTTTGCTTTCAGAAAGTGCACCACACCTGCAAGATATATTAAAAGTCTATGGCAAAGTGCAGCTAACCTGCAGATGTGGGTAAACCACAGTGCATCAGTGTGAAAGCTGTTGTATAGGGAGCTCAGTACAGTAAGAGCTCATTTAAATTTGCAGCATGGGGGGCAGTAAAACCCTATGGTTAATATGTGTTTTTATCTGACCCCCCACACCCCCAACCAATCCCACACCCCCAACCAATGGTAGACATGTGCGGTTTGTTTTGTATGAATCGAAAATTCGTACGAATTTCCTAAAATTCATTAATTCAGAAGCATCTGAAATACGAATTTCTATGCTTCCGAATTGTATAGGAAATACGAAATTTCCTTGACGAATTTCGGATCCAAATTCTGTGACAACGGAAATGTGACTGGTGTTTTTTTGACCAATCAGAGGTTTTCTTCTGCTGCTGAGTGAGGGTTGGGAAAATTACCTTTTTTAATCACTTCAGCCCTGGAAGGTTTTACCCCCTTCCTGACCAGAGCACTTTTTACAATTTGGCACTGCGTCGCTTTAACTGCTAATTGTGCGGTCATGCAATGATGTACCCAAACGAAATTTGCGTCCTTTTTACCCACAAATAGAGCTTTCTTTTGATGGTATTTGATTACCTCTGCGGTTTTTATTTTTTGCGCTATAAACGGAAAAAGACCTGGCAGCCTAGCCGCGTACGGGGTACCAAAAACCAAGCACCGCCTTCAGGATTTCTAAGGGCATACATTTTTGATTTCACTCCTCACTACCTACCACAGTTTCAAAGGCCATAAAATGCTAAGATGGCACAAAACCCCCCCAAGTTACCCCATTTTGGAAAGTAGACACCCCAAGCTATTTGATGAGAGGCATGTTGAGTCCATGGAATATTTTATATTTTGCCACAAGTTGCGGGAAAATTACAAACTTTTTTTGCACAAAATTGTCACTAAATGATATATTGCTCACATAGGCCATGGGCTATGTGGAATTGCACCCCAAAATACATTCTGCTGCTTCTCCTGAGTGCGGGGATACCACATGTGTGGGACTTTTTGGGAGCCTACCCTCGTACGGGGCCCCGAAAATCAAGCACCGCCTTCAGGATTTTTAAGGTCGTAAATTTTTTATTTCATTCCTCACTACCTATCACAGTTTTGAAGGCCATAAAATGCCCAGATGGCACAACCCCCCCCCCCCCAAGTTACCCCATTTTGGAAAGTAAACACCCCAAGCTATTTGATGAGAGGCATGTTGAGTCCATGGAATATTTTATATTTTGCCACAAGTTGCGGGAAAATTACAAACTTTTTTTTGCACAAAGTTGTCACTAAATGATATATTGCTCACATAGGCCATGGGCTTATGTGGAATTGCACCCCAAAATACATTCTGCTGCTTCTCCTGAGTGCAGGGATACCACATGTGTGGGACTTTTTGGGAGCCTAGCCGCGTACAGGGCCCCGAAAACCAAGCACCGCCTTCAGGATTTCTAAGGGCGTACATTTTTGATTTCACTCCTCACTACCTATCACAGTTTTGAAGGCCATAAAATGCCAAGATGGCACACCCCCCCCCAAGTGACTCCATTTTGGAAAGTAGACACCCCAAGCTATTTGCTGAGAGGCATGTTGAGTCCATGGAATATTTTATATTTTGCCACAAGTTGCGGGAAAATTACAAACTTTTTTTTTTTTGCACAAAGTTTTCACTAAATGATATATTGCTCACACAGGCCATGGGCATATGTGGAATTACACCCCAAAATACATTCTGCTGCTTCTCCTGAGTATGGGGATATCACATGTGTGGGACTTTTTGGGAGCCTAGCTGCATACAGGGCCCCGAAAACCAATCACTGCCTTCAGGATTTCTAAGGGCGTACATTTTTGATTTCACTCCTCACTACCTATCACAGTTTCGAAGGCCATAAAATGCCAAGATGGCACAAACCCCCCAAATGACCCCATTTTGGAAAGTAGACACCCCTATTTGCTGAGAGGCATGGTGAGTATTTTGCAGCTCTCATTTGTTTTTGAAAATGAAGAAAGAAAAGAAAAATGTATTTTTTTTTCTTTTTTCAATTTTCAAACCTTTGTGATGGTTGGAGTGAGGAGTGAAATCAAAAATTTAAACCCTTAGAAACCCTGAAGGTGGTTCTTTGGTTTTCGGGGTCCCGTACATGGCTAGGCTCCCAAAAAGTCTCACACATAAAGCAACAGAATGTATTTTGGGGTGTAATTTCACACATGCCCATGGCATGTTTGAGCAATATATCATTTAGTGACAACTTTGTGCAAAAAAAAGAATTTGTCTTTTTCCCGCAACTTGTGTCACAATATAAAATATTCCATGGACTCTACATGCTTCTCAGCAAATAGCTTGGGGTGTCTACTTTCCAAAATGGGGTAATTTGGGGGGTTTGAACTGTTCTGCCATTTTATGCACAACATTAGAAGCTCACATCACCCACTCTTCTAACCACTTGAAGACAGAGCCCTTTCTGACACTTTTTGTTTACATGAAAAAATATTTTTTTTTGCAAGAAATTTACTTTGAACCACCAAACATTATACATTTTTTTAAAGCAAAGGCACTACAGATTAAAATGGTGGGCGTTTCATTTTTTTTTTCACACAGTATTTGCGCAGCAATTTTTCAATCACACTTTTTTAATTTTAATGCACTAAAATACATTATATTGCCCAAATGTTTGATGAAATAAAAAATATGATATTAGGCCCGAGTACATGGATACCAAACATGACATGCTTTAAAATTGCGCACAAACGTGCAGTGGCGACAAACTACATACATTTTTAAAGCTTTTAAAAGCCTTTACAGGTTACCACTTTAGATTTACAGAGGAGGTCTACTGCTAAAATGAGTTTCCTCGATCTGACCTTCGTGGTGATACCTCACATACATGGTGCAATTGCTGTTTACATTTGACGCCAGACCAAAGCTTGCGTTCACCTTTGCGCGAGAGCAGGGGGGGACAAGGGTGCTTTTTTTTTTGCTTTTTTTTTTTTGCTTTTTTTTTTTTTGCTTTTTTTATCTTATTTTTGAACTGTTCCTTTCATTTTTTTTAATCATTTTATTGTTATCTCAGGGAATGTAAATATCACCTATGATAGCAATAGGTAGTGACAGGTACTCTTTTTTGAAAAAATTGGTGTCTATTAAACCCTAGATCTCTGCTCTGCCCTCAAAGCATCTGACCACACCCAGATCGGTGTGATAAAATGCTTTCCCAAGTTCCCAATGGTGCTGTTTACATCCGGCTAAAAGTCATGAAATGCTCGTAGCTTCTGGTTTCTTAGGCCAAAGACATGATTGGAGCCATTCTGGTCTCTGATCAGCTCTATGGTCAGCTGGCTGAATCACCGGCTGCATTCTCAGGTTCCCTGTTGGGACAGGAGAGCCAGAGAAAACCATGGAAGACGGTGGGGGGAGACATTCCCTCCCACTGCTTGTAAAAGCAGTCTAGAGGCTAATTAGCCGCTAGGATTGCTTTTACATGAAATCCAACCACTGGCTGAAAAGAATAATAACAAGATGATACCTAAACCTGCAGGCATCATTCTAGTATAACCACTCAAAGTCCAGCAACATACCAGTATGTTGCTGGTCCTTGTTGGGCATATATTGTAATCTTTTTTTTCCATGCAGCCTGTGGGCTGAACGAAAAAAAGAGATTGATCGGTGGGTATGCCCACCATTAGAATACCTCCCTTCATCCACCTACTTCTAATTATGGGCATACATTCACCACTTACATATGCCGAAGCATGGGGGCATCTGCCCCAAAAGTTAGGAGCAAATCACTCCTCCGCCCCTGCTGCCCCCATGCTTCGGCATATATGCTCTTTTTTTTAACTTCAAAGCTTATTCATTTTTCCTTGTCAAAAGAAGTTTATTGAGTATACAATGTTATAAAGATACATAAAGTAAGTTTACAAGGATCTATAAAGTAAGCTCATTGTTTTACAGTAGGGTTTATATAGGTAAATATCATTAAATTTCAAATATTAAACATTGGGTTCACGTAAACCTAAATTAAAGATATATATCATTTCCTTAGTTACTTTAGTAGGTATTTAAATGATTTATACCTACTATACATATTGTTTACAAGTAGAGTGTATATAGGTCAAATAAATTCTGATAATGAGCTTTAATCGTAAGGTGGAGAAAAGGAAAGAGAAAGAAGAAAAAGGGTTGAAAGGTAGAGGTATGGTCCAAAAGGTTGTCCCGCTCGTCAGTTTATTATTCTTTTTAGTTCTCTTTGAAGCCTTAGAATGGGTGTCTCTGTAATAGACATGTGCAGGATGAAAAAATTTGTTTAGTTTAGTTTCGTTTCGATTCGTTATTTAACTTAATTCGTTTAGTTAAATTCGTTGCATTCATTACATTCGTTTTCGGAATTCGTTTCGTTTCGTATTCGAATTCGAAAAAATTCGACCTCATTCGAAAAAATTCGACCGTATTCGAAAAAAACTATCAAATTCGAAAAAATTCTAACACATTCGAAAAAAACTGTCAAATTCGAAAAAATTCTACCACATTCGAAAAAAACTATCAAATTCGAAAAAATTCTACCACATTCGAAAAAAACTATCAAATTCGAAAAAATTCTACCACATTCGAAAAAAACTGTCAACCCTGTCAAATTCGAAAAAATTCTACCACATTCGAAAAAAACTATCAAATTCGAAAAAATTCTACCACATTCGAAAAAAACTGTCAAATTCGAAAAAATTCTACCACATTCGAAAAAAACAGTCAAATTCGAAAAAATTCGACCACATTCGAAAAAAACTGTCAAATTCGAAAAATTTCTACCACATTCGAAAAAAACTATAAAATTCGAAAAAAACAATAACTGAATTTGAAAAAGTAAACTATATATAACCATTTTGCGAAATTTGAAATTCGTATAGAATGAAATCGAATTCCAATAGAAAAGATTAGGATAGAATAGAAAGTATAAAAGAATAGCATAGAAAAATAATAGATCAGAATAGAAAAAAATATATTGTATTCTAAGCTTTTCTATTTGAATTCGAATTCATTCTGTACCAAATTCCAATTTTGGAAGATGGTTAAATATATATATTATATTTTTTTTTCTATTCTGTTCCATTGTTTTTCTATGCTATTCTTTTTTATTCTATTCTAAACTTTTCTATTCGAATTTGAATTTATTCTATACGAAATTCGAATTTCGGAAGATGGCTTCTGAAATTCGAATTTCGTATAGAATGAATTTGAATTTGAATAGAAAAGAATAGACTAGAAAAACAATAGAACAGAATAAAATATAATATATATATTATATCTTATTCTATTCTGTTCTATTGTTTTTCTAGTCTATTCTTTCTACTCTATTTTAATCTTTTCTATTCAAATTAATTTTATACGAAATTCGAATTTTGGAAGATGGTTTTATATATATATATATATATATATATATATATATATATATATATATATATATATATATATATATATATATATATATATATAAAATATTTTTTCTATTCTGTTCTATTGTTTTTCTATTATTTTCTATTATATTCTGATCTTTTCTATTTGAATTCAAATTCATTCTATACAAAATTCGAATTTCAGAAAATAGTTATATAGAAATAGAATGAAATCAAATTCGAAAAGAATAGAATAGAAAAACAATAGAACAGAATAGAAAGAAATATTTTATATATATATATATATATATATATATATATAAATAAAATCATCTTCCGAAATTGGAATTTGGTACAGAATGAATTCGAATAGAAAAGATTAGAATAGAATATTTTATATTTTTTTCTATTCAGTTCTATTGTTTTTCTATGCTATTCTTTTATATTATTTTCTGTTCTATTCTAATCTTTTCTATTTGAATTCATTCTGTACCAAATTCCAATTTCGGAAGATGTGTGTGTATATATATATATATTTTTTTTTTTCTATTCTGTTCTATTGTTTTTCTGTTCTAGTCTTTTCTATTAGAATTCGATTTCATTCTATTTCATTCTGTTTCTGTATAACCATTTTCGGAAATTCAAATTTCGTATAGAATGATTTCGCATTCAAATAGAAAAGATTAGAATAAAATAGAAAAGAATAGAAAAGAATAGAAAAACAATAGACCAGCACAGAAAAAAATAAAAATAAAAAAAATATATATAAATATATATACCGTATTTATCGGCATATAACATGCACTTTTTTCCCCTTAAAATCAGGGGAAAATCATGGGTGCGTGTTATACGCCGATCCCTTGCGATCCTGAGCTGACAGATCTTCAAAATCGCCGACCGCGATTTGAAAATGGCGCCGAAATACACAGAGCCGGTCCTCGGCTCTTCTCTGCCACTTTCGGCTTCACTCGAGCGCCGCCCGAACCTAGCCGAGTGTACTCGGCTAGGTTCGGATAGCTCCGCTCGCAGTCACGCCCATCCCGGGCGGGACTACGAGTGGAGCCGAAAGTGAACGAGAGCCGCCGAGAAGAGCCGAGGACCGGCTCTGTGTATTTTGGCGCCGGCGGCACCATTTTCAAATCGCGGTCGGCGATTTTGAAGCTCAGGATCGCAGGGGATCATAGGATTTTCAAACTGCAAGCTGCAAGGCTGCACTGGGGCAAGGCTGCACTGGGGCAAGGCTGCACTGGGATAAGGCTGCAATGGACACTGGGAAGGCTGCACTGACAAGGCTGCACTGACAAGGCTGCACTGACATGGCTGCACTGGGGCAAGGCTGCACTGAGAAGGCTGCAATGATGGGCATTTAAATGTAAGTTTTTTTCCCTTAAACTTCCCTCCTAAAAGTTTTTTTTTCCTTAAAATTCCCTCCTAAACTTGGGGTGCGTGTTATACGCCGATAAATACGGTAATTTTTTTGTATTATTCTCTTCTATTGTTTTTTTATGCTTTTCTTTTCTATTATTTTATATTCTATAATAGTCTTTTCAATTCAAATTCATTCTATACGAAATTCGAATTTCGGAACATGGCTTCTGAAGTTTGAATTTCTTATAGAATGAATTCGAATTTGAATAGAAAAGATTAGAACAGAAAATAATAGAAAAGAATAGACTAGAAAAACAATAGAACAGAATAGAAGAAAATATAATATATATATATATATATTATATATTATATTTTCTTCTATTCTGTTCTATTGTTTTTCTAGTCTATTCTTTTCTATTCTATTCTAATCTTTTATATTCAAATTTGATTTCGGTCTATATGAAATTCGAATTTTGGAAGATGTTTTATATATATATATATATATATATATATATATATATATATATATATATATATATATATATATATATATATATATAAAATTTTCTATTCTGTTTCATTGTTTTTCTATGCTATTCTTTTCTATTCTATTCTAAACTTTTCTATTCGAATTTGAATTCATTCGATACGAAATTCGAATTTCGGAAGATGGCTTCTGAAAGTGGAATTTCGTATAGAATGAATTCGAATTTGAATAGAAAAGATTAGAATAGAAAATAATAGACTAGACAAACAATAGAACAGAATAAAATATAATATATATAATTTTTTGTATTCTGTTCTATTGTTTTTCTAGTCTTTTCTCTTCTACTCTGTTCTAATCTTTTCTATTCAAATTCGAATTCATTTTATAAGAAATTCAAATTTCGGAAGATGGTTTTATTTATATATATATATATATATATATATATATATATATATATATATATATATATATATATATATATATATATTATACATATACATATATATATATTATACATATACACACACACATATATATATATGTGTGTGTGTGTGTGTGTATATGTATAATATACATATATGTATCTGTATAATATATATATATATATATATATATATATATATATATATATATATATATATATATATATATATATATATATATATATATAAACCCATCTTCCGGAATTTGAATTTCTTATAAAATGAATTCGAATTTGAATAGAAAAGATTAGAATAGAGTAGAAGAGAAAAGACTAGAAAAACAATAGAACAGAATAGAATAAATTATATATATTATATTTTATTCTGTTCTGTTCTATTGTTTGTCTAGTCTATTCTATTCTATTCTAATCTTTTCTATTCAAATTCAAATTCATTCTATACGAAATTCCACTTTCAGAAGCCATCTTCCGAAATTCGAATTTCGTATAGAATGAATTCAAATTCGAATAGAAAAGTTTAGAATAGAATAGAAAAAAATAGCATAGAAAAACAATGAAACAGAATAGAAAATCATATATATATATATATATATATATATATATACATATATATATATATATATATATATATATATATAAAACATCTTCCAAAATTCGAATTTCATATAGACCGAAATCAAATTTGAATGTAAAAGATTAGAATAGAATAGACAATAATAGAAAAGAATAGACTAGAAAAACAATAGAACAGAATAGAAGAAAATATAATATATAGAATGAATTTGAATTTGAATTGAAAATACTATTATAGAATATAAAATAATAGAAAAGAAAAGCATAAAAAAACAATAGAAGAGAATAATAAAAAAAAATATATATATATATATATATATATATATATATATATATATATATATATATATATATATACATATTCTATTGCTTTATTATTTTATATTCTACCTTATTGTTTTTTTTAGAAAAACGTTTTCTATTTTTTTTTAATTTGATTATGTTTTCGAATTCGATTCGAATATGTTTTCGAATTCGATTCGAATATGTTTTCGAATTCGATTCGAATTCGTTCGTTTTTTTTCGGATTCGTTTAAATTCTTTACTTTTGTCATTCGGAAATTCGGATGCATCCGAATTTCCGAATAATGAAAAATTCGTCCGAATTTCGATTCGGAACGAAACGAAATGCACATGCCTACTCTGTAAGTCATTTAATTTGTTACCATGGCAACAGGACAGAGTCATTGAAGTTTGACAGGAACTGTTGTTTTATCCAAGGATGCCAAAGTTTTTCAAATTTTGGAATTTGATTTTGATCGATGGCTACCATCTTAGCATGGGACATTGTATTATTCATTCTGTGAATTGTTTCTGCTAGTACCAATGTAGGAGATTTCCATGCCTTGGCCACTGTTTGTTTTGCAGCCGTTATTAGTTGGATCATAAGTTTGAATTGAGAGAGTGTTAACCATTCCGGTTTTAGATTAAGTAAAGTTAAATATGGATCTGGTTGTATTATTTTTTTAAATATTTTAGATGCAATCACGAAGACTTCCTTCCAGAAGGTTTGGATTACTGGGCACGTCCACCATATGTGTAAATATGTGCCTATTTCTGGGCATCCTCGAAAACAAAGAGCAGAGGTATTAGGTGAATATTTTGCCACTCTAGCGGGTACAAGGTACCAGCGAGTTAGGACTTTATAATTTGTCTCCAGTGCTAAGATGTTGGGTGAAGATGACTTAGATGTGAGCCATATGTTAGACCAGTCCGTGTCTTCTAAAGTTCGTCCCAGGTCCTCCTCCCACCTCTGAACGTAAGAGGGTCTATTAAGATTTGCTACTCCATATAATTGATTATAAAGTGATGAAATTGTACCTTTAGCAAATGGATCTTTTGTACAGATTGATTCAAAAATGGATAATTGGGATAATGGTGTATCCCCCTTTAGGAATGGTGTATAGAAATTTTTGATTTGGAGATATCTAAATATCTCAGAGTTTGTTAGATCATATTTTTCTCTAAGCGATGGGAATGAAAGGAATGATTTAGATGCTATGAAGTCATTTAGTGTCTGAATGCCTGATGTTGTCCAAGCTTTAAAAGAATTTGGGTAGATCCATGCCGGATAAAAGGCCGGATTTCTGATAAAAGAAAGGAGAGGATTGTGTGGAGATTGTAACTGATATTTGATTTTTAGTTTATCCCAGAGAGATAAGAAGTGTTTAGTTATGGATTATGAATTTTAAAGCGGTCTTTAGGATCAAGCCATAATAAATTTGATATTAATAGAGGGTCATTTTCCGAAGCCTCTATAAATACCCATAATGGGATTTCCTGTTTTGCATGGTATTTGGACAGACTGGCCAAATGTGCTGCTCTGTAGTAGTTAGTAAAATTAGGGTATCCCAGGCCTCCTTTATTTTTGGGAAGATGTAGTGTGTGTATAGGTATACGTGGTTTAGAAGAGCCCCATATAAACGAAGTTGCTCTTTTTTGTACTATTCTCAAAAAATAGGAAGGAATTGGAATAGGGAGGACTCTGAATAGATAAAGCAATTTGGGTAGAATAGTCATTTTGATTGCATTAATCTTCCCTATCCAGGATAAAGGAAGTTGCGACCATTGTTTTATTAGATTTGTGATCTGTCTTAATACAGGAGGATAATTGGTTGATAATAAGTCAGAATGAGATGCTGTTAAATGAATTCCAAGATATGGGATTGATTTTTCTGCCCATGTGAATGGGAGTGCAGCCTTAGCCGGGATCAATTCCATGTTTGTGAGTGAAATATTAAGCACTAGGCATTTCTTAGGATTAATCATAAGGCCGGATAGGGCTGCAAATCCATCAAGAGCTGGTATTAAGTTAGGACCAGAGACCTGTGGTGATGATAGAAAAAGTAATATATCGTCTGCAAATATACATAATTTGTGTGTAATACCTCCTACTTCAATGCCAGTTATAGTTTGGTTTGTTCTGATGTATTGGGCCATGGGTTCGAGTATAAGGGCAAATAATAAGGGAGATAATGGGCAACCCTGTCGGGTACCTCTTTCGATATTAAAGGCTTCAGATTTGTATCCAGCATATTTTATATAGGCTTTGGGTTTATTATATAATGCTTTGATCCATGTTAAAAAGTGGGGTCCAAAACCCCATTTTTGTAATGAATATTGCATATATTGCCAGGATACTGTGTCAAATGCCCTCTTAATATCGAGAGATAGAAAACATAAAGGGATTTTCCATTTTTTAGCAATATGTGCCAATAACACTGCCCTGCGTATATTATCGCCTGCCTGTCTATTTGACATGAAGCCTACTTGATCTCTATGTATTAATTTTCCTATAATGCTATTGAGGCGTTTTGCTATTATTTTTGCTAATAATTTAATATCGAGGTTTAACAGAGAGATAGGCCGATAATTCAAACAGGAAGTATCATCAGAAAGGGGTTTTGGGATCATACAAACAATTGCCATTAGTGTTTCTTGCCGAAAAGAATGTCCATCTAGAAGTTTGTTAAAAGTTTCAGTGAGAATGGGAGAGAGTATTTCTGAGAATGTTTTATAGTATAAAGCCGAGTAGCCCTCTGGGCCTGGTCTTTTGTTAAGTTTTAGGTCTTTTATGGCGTTAGCAACTTCATCTATAGTTATAGGCTCATCCAAACTGCTTTTTTGATTCTGAGATAACTCAGGTAAGGTTATTTTTGAGAAGAAGGATTCAGCCTCTGTAGGATTAAATTCATTGTTTGTCTTGAATAAAGTTGCGAGATGTGAGTGAAATTTATGGACTATTTTAACTGGATTACAAGTGTAAACATTTTTTGATAATTTCAAACGTATTGGTTTGAAAGATTTGTTAGTTGAATTTAATGCCCGAGCCAAATATGTACCTGGTTTGTTTGTATTCATGTAGAAATTGTGTTTGGAGCGTTTGAGGGATTTATCAACTGACTCAGAGAGAAATAGATTGTATTCCAATCTAGATTTTTCCAGATGAGATTTTGTACTCTGAGATGGATTATCTTGAAATGATATGTAGGCTGCATTAAAATTGAGTTCTAGTTTTTCTGCTAGATTTTTGCGTTCCCGTTTAAATAGTGCCATTTGTCTTTGTATTGTACCACGCAAGACAGGCTTATGAGCTTCCCACAGTGTTATTGGGGAGATGTCTGTTGTATTATTAATTGATATGTATTCCTTTAAAGCTTCTTCAATGGCCATCTGATGTAGTGGGTGTTTGAGCATTATGTCCGGTAAGTACCACGTTGGGTCATGCGCTTTTGGTATGGCTGAGGCTATAGTAGTGTATACTGCATTATGGTCAGACCACGGAATCGGAATTATATCTGATGCAATAATTTCTGGTATCATTCCTATTGTTAGAAAAATATGATCTATTCTGGTGAAGGTTTGATGAGGGTGCGAGAAATAAGTGAATTTCTTTTTCATTGGGTTACTTTCTCTCCACGAATCTACCAGATTGTATTTGGAAAGAAGTTGAGAAAAAGGTAATCTAGAGGTTATTTTGGATGGTGTAAAAGGTGATTTATCTAGAAATGGGAGGAGGACCTGGTTCGAATCCCCACACATTATCACTGTTCCTATTTTGTGTGTATTAATCACTTGAAATATATGTGAGAGGAATGGTGTAGGTTGTTTGTTAGGAGCGTAGTAGGAAATCACCGTGATTGCTGTATCCATTATATAACCCATGAGTATCAGGTATCTACCTTCTGGGTCTTTAATTTATGATGATAAGGTGAATGGTGTGGATCGGTGAAATGCAATTAGAGTTCCCCTTTGCTTGGTACAGGCAGAAGCCGTGTAAATTTGTTGATAAAAAGGAGAAATATATTTTGGAGTAGAATCTTTGGTGAAGTGTGTTTCTTGGAGGCATACTATGTGAGCCTTCTTGTTATGGAAAGTACGGAAGGCTTTGGTCCTTTTTTGAGGGACATTTATTCCCTGAACATTCAGGGAAAGTATATTCAGTGGTGCCATGGCAATAGATCAAATAGTTTTGACTTACTTTTTGTTATGCAGAGCTGACTGCGCAGATCAACCTGTGTGGACTGAAGAGATGAATAGATAGAAAAGAAACCAGTGAATTCTGGAGTAAAGAGTAAACAAAAAACATATGAGATTAGATGATACATTGTATAAATTATTTTTTGCAAGTAATCACAATTTACCCGTGAAAGAGAATAAATATCTCTCTCAGGGGAATAAGTGCCTTCGTCACACTCCCACATAATATGGTTGGGAGAATGAGGAGGGCTAATGGGGGTACACGGATCTTCCGCTTACAGGAGAGAAGTGCTATGTCAAAAGACATCAAAATGATGTTTCATTAATTGGAGTGCAGAATATAGTTTTTGTTGAAATTATTTATTCCAGGGTGGTTGTATATGGTTAGTCTTGCCCTAGGCTAAATAATTCAGTTAGAAAGGTACTGTTAATAACTTTGGTATTGATGAAGATAGTTTGAATTATTTTGGGATTTTAACCCTTTTAGAGTAAACAATTACATATTTTATTCATATGTAACTGTTTAGATATGTTAACTCATAAAATTGAGGTTGTATTGCTTCAGATTAGAATAAACAAAAACATAATTCTAGGAACTAGTTAGGTAATAATATATTTGTTTTAAGAAAAGAAAGAAAAAGCTTCCATTACTTCTGGATTATTGAACATATTTTTCCTAAAAAGTAATAAATCTATTGTTATTACCTGATAATATATAACTGAACAAGAATTTCCTTATTTCACTTATATATACTAAGGCTATATGAATCAGAAGTAATAAGAAATATAACTGGAATGTAACATGATCCCACACAGTGTGTGACTATCAGAATGCAGTTACATTCAGTTATAAATACAGTTTTTTTTATAGAGAACCATCTCTTAGTATAATAAATGAAGAGATATCAGGAATTAGGATGTCAGTCCATTGAATCTTCTTGGTCCATGGATGATGTGGCATAACGGCCTCTTTTGTGAGAATGATGATTCCCATTTTGTTCTGGAATTTTCTGAGTGCTGCCTGAAGGTGAAGATGATGCCATTCTTCTGCATGTGGGAGTGTTGCTGCTTGTGGGTTCTGTCAGATTTAATTTTAAAAGGGTTTGTTGTAGTTCATCTGCTGATCTGCTTCTGTAAATTGTACCTTGGTAGTTAAATCTGACTGAAAAGGGGAAGCCCCATTGATACATAATGTTGTGGCGTTGCAGTTCCATTAGTTGGGGTTTCATGGATCGTCTTTTAGTAATAGTAAGTTGGGATAGGTCAGCAAAAATTTGATAATTGTGTCCTTGAAAATTAAGTTCCTTTTTTTTCTCTTGCAGCAATTAGTATTTGTTCTTTCGTTCTGTAATAATGAAATTTTGTGATTATATCACGTGGGGGTCCATCTTTCTTTTTGGCTGTGAGGGCTCTGTGTACTCTGTCCAGTTCTAAACGTTCAATAGGGATATCTGGCTTTAGTTCTTGTAATAGAGCAGTAATAGTAGATTGCAGGTCTGTCACAGTTTCAGGTATTCCCCTTATGCGCAAGTTTGAACGTCTGGCTCTATTTTCGTACTCTTCGAGCTTAGTTTGAAGTATTAAATTCTCTTTTTTTAATTGTTCCAATTCTGTTATATTTTCTTGGGTTGTAATTTCAATTTCATCCATTTTTATTTCTAAGGCTGCGGTGCGGTTTCCCAGCTCTCTTATTTCTTTGGTTAGGCTTTTTGTTATTTGGTCTGAGGTTTGTTTTAAAGCCTTATGAAGCATCTTTTCAAATTGTAATAATATTACTGGGGATGCTGAGGAGGCTTGTGGAGTAGTTTGTGAGAGGATTTGTTCTGTATCTGACTCAAATGGAGAGTCTTGCTGTGACATTTTCTGTCTGTGAGAGCGCCCTGGTGCTGTATATTGTGAGGTGACTGGAGCTGCTTCAGCTGCAGTGAGTGCCTGTGAGCTCTTTGTGAGGTGATTTTTATTTCTGCCACGGTTTCCTCCCAGTACCATATTTCCTGCCCAAACTTTCACAGTTTGTTCCCTGGGGCAAAAAGGTTCAAATGGATACCTTTTGAGCCTGCAGGCTCCGCTTTGTCCTTCTCTTCTCTCCTCAGCGGTGTGGAACTCTAACAATGCATGTCTGCTCCGCTAGGCTCCGCCTCCTGCCCCCCTGAGTTTATTCATTTTTCAACAGTTACAAAAAGGTAACAAAAAGATTATTACAAAGATACATTCTCAAGCTATGGTATGTTTACGCTTGGGTGCATATCTAGAATATGCAGAACTATGTTTCATATATGTGCTAATAAAAGGGTTATAGCATGCATATATTTGGTCTTGTATAGGTATTAACCGAAAAGAGAAGACAACGTTATCAGTTTTAGATTTAACTTAAACCTTATTCTCCCTGCCTACAGGGAGTGGAGATAGCAGACAGTCACATGTAGTTATAATTTACTACTTGGGGAAACTGGGCGCACACTGCTGAGCTGTGTGGACTGCCTGCTTATTATTGAGGAATAAAGAATATAAACGGAGTTGTGAGGTCTTTAGGAGTGAAGGAGGAGTCAGTCCAGCTGTGAACTTCTAGGGTCATTGATCCAATTCTTGTAGAATTTTTCAGTGGTGAGATGGGCTTTGGAGAAGCTGTGTTCCATTTTGAAGTTTTCATTTAGGATTGTAATTACCTCCTTGATGTCAGGAGGATGAGCACTTTTCCATTTTCTTGCAAGTGCCAACCTTGCAGTGATGAGGATGTGGGTGGCCACTGTTTCAAGTTTCCTGGGCCATGTGGGAATCATTAGGCCCAGGAGAAGGTCAATGGAAGATAGGTTGAGTGGAGCAATTTTAGTACTTGGTTCCAAAAGACTTTGAGGTGTGGGCACTCCCTCCAACTATGGAATATAGTTCATGGGAGACTACAGTTTCTCCAGCATAAGGGAGACATGTTGGTGTGCATCTTGGCAATTCTGGTGGGGGTGTAGTACCAGTGTTGGAAGAGCTTTTATAAAGATTCCCAATGCGCGGTGCAGTGAGAGAGTTTCGATGTTAAGGATAAAGCCTTGTGCCAATGAGTAGATGGAGGGGCTGAAGGGATGTGTTTGGACCAATGCAAGATTTAGGTTTGGATTGAATTCTTTGCAGATTGAGAGAGCAGGCCATAAATATATGAAATTCCCTGGTATGATTTTACTGGAAGCAAGATATTGTATCATGAAAGATACAATCTCGTCTTGTGTTATCTATTGCGTTTTGTTGAGTAGAGATCTGATCTTAAGGTATATATAAAAAGTTCTTGGTGAAAGACTGAATGTAGCTTGAAGGTCGTTAAATGGAATTAAACCGGACACATTGAAGAGTTGACCAATGGTCTGAATACCTGCGTCAATCCATGTAGATAGTTGGAGATCTGGTAGAATTAGTGAACAAGTTTGATTGGAATGAATTGTAGAATGGTATGAGGTAACCCCTGCAGCATTTGAGGTATAGATGTCCATACTCTCAAGGAGGCCGTTATTGTGTCCAGAGGAAAGCATCTGGGGTTGGGGGAAAAAAGTGAGGCACATAGGTAAAATTTTGGGTCTTCAGCTAGCGCTTCTGATTCTATTTGTGCCCAGTTGAAAGGAATGGATGGATTAAAACAGAATTTTAGTTGGTCTAGAATGACTGCTTTGTAGTATAGGCTTATGTTAGGAGCTCCCAATCCCCCCATTCATGCTGGGGGTCAATAAATTGTGTTGTTTTATCCTTGCCCGTTTGTGCTGCCAGATAAAGGAGTTGATGAGAGATTGGAGATTCCATAGTTGCGATGATAGGAATGGCACTGGTAACGTGCGGAAGACATAAGGAATGTGTGGGAGCATGAACATTTTAGCTAATGCAATTCTACCAGCCCATGATACAAAGGGGTAATGTATTTCATTAGATATTCTTTTAAGCTTTTCTACAAGGTCTACCAAGTTTGTGCGCAGAAGATTTAGGTGAAATCAGGCGGATTCCTAAATAGGTTAGAGATGAATCTTTTGACCAGGAAAATGAGGAGTGTTTTGAGATGTGCTGTATGGTTGGTTTATCTAGGCCTATCACCAGCATAAAGGACTTGCTATGGTTTACTTTGTATAAAGAAATTGCACTGAACTGATCGAGAATATGTTGAATCTCGGTTAGGGAACGTTTTGGGTCAGTGAGGGCAATTATCACGTCGTCTGCGTAAAGACCAATTTTGTGTTCAGTGGTACCAATGTTAATACCTTTAATTTGGGGGTCAGAGCGAATCTTTTGGGCTAAGAGTTTCATGATCATAGCAAAAATTAAGGGTGACAGTGGACAGCCCTGCCTTGTACTATTTGTGATGCTGAAGGGATGGGACAATACGCCCGAAGTCCACACCTTGGCACTTGGAGATGTGTATAGGCCGAGTAGGGCATTCAGGAGTGTGCCCGATATGCCAAACTTGCGTAAGACCGCTTCCATGTAATTCTATTGTACCCTATTGAATGCCTTCTCTGCATCCAAAGAAAGGAGCAGAAAAGGCATTCGGTGGTGTTCTACCCATTGTATGATGTCAATAAATCGCCGGGTCCCGTCTGATGCTTGTCTCCCTGGTATGAAACTGACTTGATCTATATGTATCAATTGATTCATAACCTTGGAGAGTCAGATAGCTAATATTTTTGCGTACAGTTTTGTGTCCGTATTTAGTAAGGAAATGGGCCTGTAATTCCCCGGGGTGTCAGTTGGTTTACCTGATTTAGGAAGAGTTACTATCAGGGCTTCGAGACATTCTTTTGGGATTTTCCCTGTAGAGGCATATTGATTAAATGTGGTGCATAAGTGGGGAGAGAGGATGTCGTTGAAGTGTTTATAGTATTCATTAGAGAACCCATCCGGTCCTGGGGCTTTGTGTAGTGGAAGGGATTTGACGGCGTTATATACTTCCTCTTGTGTGATTGGGGTAGACATTTCGATTACTTGTATGGGAGTCAGTGAGGGAAGTTGTATGGACGAGAGAAAGGCTTCTATTTTCTCGGTACTTGGTGGGGAGGTGGTTTCCTGCTCTTGTAGATTGTATAATTGTGTGTAGAAGGATGCAAACGTATTAGCTATGTCCAATGGGTTGGACATGCGCACCCTTTTGAGTTTAGAAGGTGGGGTATTTAATGGGGGATGGGGAGTTAATAGATGTGACCTTGAGCATCATAATTGTGGGCGTTGGAGGTTGGTTTGCAGGAATTGAGTGCAACTATAATTTTGTATACAGCTGGCTGCTATAAAGAATGGATATTGAACACTAGTAAGATTTGAGAGTTATAACAAACGACTTAATAGCTCGTATTAACTGAAAGAAGGTAAAACAACTGTTGCAACTCAGAGTGTGGATAATGCAGATTCTGAACTATCGGTAAAAATACTTCACACTGTTAGAAATAAACACAAAAGAAAAACAATACAGACAATTCTCAGATAACGCAATTAATGAAAAATTCTGAGCGAACGTTTGACTAGGTGTGCACGGCACACTATAAAGTGGTGGGAGGTGGAGACTAATAATTCGCCCAAGCAGGATATATCTAAGCTGGGGACGAGTAGCCCTAAGGTAGCATTAGGTTTTATCCGCCTTGTTTGGTTGGCGTTGAGAAGGAGAAGTTGGAGATGCATCCTGATTGTGTGGCCGGTGGGATGTCGCAGGGATGGGTAGTAAGCCCCAGTTAGTTAGCTTTTTATATCCATCTTTAGGTGATAGGATTGGGACTGTTTTTTGCTGGTAGGTAACCAGAAGCTTGGTGGGATATCCCCAGCGATATATGATTTTATGCTCCTGTAGAATTGAGGTGACCGGGGTATATGCTCTACGTAGTTCCATAGTAGCTGGTGACAGATCCACAAAGAGGGATATTTTAGAGTAGGGTGCCAGTAGGGGGCTGAGATTTCTCGCTGTGTAAAGGATTTGTTCCTTTATGTGGAAAAAAATGGATTCTGGCTAAGACATCTCTGGGAGTTTCCACTGGCAGGTGGTCTGGCTTTGCGATTCTGTGTGCACGATCTATGAGTAGGTCATGAGGAGAGAGATTAGGAAGCAGGGTAATAAAGAGCTGCTGTAGGTATTTTTTGAGCTCATTGGGTGGCATTGACTCGGGGATCCCTCTGAATTTTATATTATTTCTTCTGGACCTGTCCTCGAGGTCTGCCAGCTTCAGTTTAATTTTTTGGATCTCATCCGAGTGATGCTTGTGCGCATCAAGAAGCTCATTATGAGCTTTACTCATTTCAGATATATGTTCCTCAGTTGTTTCAGCTCTGTCTTCCAGACAGTAAAGCCTGTCATGTGCTTGTGACAAAGATAATTGCGGCTCCCTAGGTGTAAATCTTTTTGTAGAGTAAGTAGCATCGACTTTAACATGCTTTCCGACACTGGGTTGTTAGTTACAGAGATATTTGCCAGGGAGGATGGGTGTACGGAACTGAGAGAAGTTGATTCTGAGGAGTTCTCATGATGTTTCTTGGCCTGGGGAGTTTTGTTAGGTGAGTTGCAAGGAGAAGAGGCGAGTCTCTTACCTCTGTCCTGCTGTGCAGCTGTTGGATCTGAAGCTGGAGGAGGGAGACTATCCATGTCTTCTGTGTCCCACGATCCTGTTAGCTCTGCAATTTGCTGATGGAGTTGCTGAGCGCTGCTCGTATGGCCATGCTGTGCTGCTGGGAACGGAGAGTGGCCGGCGCCATCTTGCTTATGTCTCTGTTCCATGGAGCCGAGATATTCAGTCAGGCGGCGGGGTTGTGGCGACGGATTACGCCTCAATTGACATGCCGGTTCGCGTCCCACTGTTCTCCCCTTGCTACTCGGGGAGAGGAGAGAAGCTCGTGGCTGTGTGTCGCTGTATATCCCAGCTATGGAGCGGAGCTTGTGACTCAAGCTTCCATCCCACTCCGCGGCTAGCCACCATATGCTCATTTTTTTAACTGTGATGGTGAAATCACCACCTACAGCGCTGGAGTCACGGCTTTATGTGGGAGCAAACACTGTTGCTGTCAAGATAAATAAATCCACACTGCAACTGAATGGCGTACCTGCTAAGCAAATAATGGTTAACAATAAAACAAAGTAACATTACAGTATAACAGTAATGCCCCGTACACACGGTGGGATTTTCCGACGGAAAATGTGTGATAGGACCTTGTTGTCAGAAATTCCGACCGTGTGTAGGCTCCATCACACATTTTCCATCGGATTTTTCGACACACAAAGTTTGAGAGCAGGCTATAAAATTTTCCGACAACAAAATCCGTTGTCGGAATTTCCGATCGTGTGTACACAAATCCAACTCACAAAGTGCCACGCATGCTCAGAATAAATAAAGAGATGAAAGCTATTGGCTACAGCCCCGATTAGAGTCCCGACATACGTGTTTTACGTCACCGCGTTCAGAACGATCGGATTTTCCGACAACTTTGTGTGACCGTGTGTATGCAAGACAAGTTTGAGCCAACATCCGTCGGAAAAAATCCTAGGATTTTGTTGTCGGAATGTCCGATCAATGTCCGACCGTGTGTACGGGGCATAAGACTTACCATGCCTGCAAAGCAAATTCAAAAAAACATAGTAAAAAATAAAACATTTTTTAATGCAACCTGTGCCTAAAATATATATATACGCCGAAGCATGGGGGCATCCACCCGCAAAAGGTAGGAGCAAATCGCTTCTCCGCCGCTGCTGCCCCCATGCTTCAGCATATATGCTCTTTTTTTTTTAACTGTGGTGGTGAAATCACCTCCTACAGTGCTGGAGTCACGGCTTTATGTATCGTGGGAGCAAACGCTGTTGCTGTCAAGATAAATAAATTCGCGCTGCAGCTGAATGGCATACCTGAAAACAAAAAAATGGTTAACAATAAAACACAATAAACAGTAAAGTATAAAAAAATTACATATCTGAAAAGCAAACATGATAAAGCATAATAACAATAAACATTGCAGAATAGAATACAGTGAAAAAGAGCAGAACAATAGAGAGAGACTAGAGAGAGAGAGAACAATAAAACAACAACTATTTTTGTTTTTTTTTATTATTTTTTTTGTGCATTTTTTTTTTTTTTACTTTTTTTTTATAACTTTTTTTTGTAACTTTTGCAACTGTAACCGGTTCCAGGTTCGGGTCTCTTAAAATGCGATGGCATCTTGGGAGACCCTGTGAAAGTGTGCCTAGTCTGTACAATGCTGTACCCTACGCTAAAACTCAACTAGTGTATGGTAGTGCTCAAAACATTCACCAATGCAAACACCAGGATTGTCAGGACAGGAGGGACAATAATAGCGGGTGTCATGCCTATATCCGCGCTTTCTACAAACACAACATTTTCTTTGGGGGGGCTCGTTGGGTAGGGGTACTCGGGAGGACATAAGGAAAATGCCTCTCATGCAGCCGGCTTACTGCATTTGGTTGGGGAAGGTGAGGTGGAGCACCGTCTGGAAACAGAAGGGCTCTGATGATCTCTTCCTGGAATTTAAGGAAGGATCCAGTCTGTCCTGAAGCTCTGTATAGCACATCAGCAAAGCCAATTGAAATAAGTATACAGACACTTTTTTATACCAGCATCTGGCCTGACGAGCAATTAGGTACGGCGCCAACAACTGGTCGTTGAGGTCCACCCCTCCCATATTTTGGTTATATTCGTGGACACAGAGGGGTTTCTCCACAACACCAGTCACCGTAGTAATTTGGACAGTCATGTCTGCATGAAGGGAGGTAAGAACGAAAACATTCTTATTATCCCTTCACTTCATAGCGAGCAAGTTATTACACTTCAAGCAGGCTCTCTCCCCCAGCCAAAGACAGGAATCTACAAGCCACTGGGGAAAGCTCAGGTGATTAGATCGCACGGTGCCACATGCTCCAATCTGATGATCAAACAAGTGACTAAAAAGTGGCACGCTCGTGTAATAATTGTCCACGTACAAGTGGTAACCCTTTCTGAATAAGGGTGACACCAAGTTTAAGGGCAGCACAGTGGTTTAGTGGGTAGCACTCTCACCTAGCAGTAAAAAGGGTCTCTGGTTCAAATCCCAACCATGACACTACCTGCCTGGAGTTTGCATGTTCTCCCTGTGCCTGCGTGGGTTTCCTCCGGGTACTCCGGTTTCCTCCCACACTCCAAAGACATGCTGGTAGGTTAATTGGCTTCTGTTCAAAAAATTGGCCCGAGTATATGAATGTGAGTTTGGGGACCTTGGATTGTGGAGTGCTGCATAAATTGAGGGCACCTTAGATAAATTATGGGTACCTTAAATAAGTTATGATATAATAGATGAGTATCTTAATGAGACACAATGTACAGGGATAGGGACAATTGTAGACACTCCCTCAGGTTAAACTGGATGGACTGGTGTCTTTATTCAACCTTACTAACTATGTAACTATGTAAGTCCCGCACAATCTTGCCAGCGCTACCTATGTAGTCAGGGCAGTTTGTCGGCTCTACGTGACTATCGCTTCCCTCGTAAACCATAAAACTATATGTATATCCTGTGGCCCTGTCACAGAGCTTATACATTTTGACCCCGTACCTGGCACACTTGCTGGGAAGGTACTGTTTGAATGACAAGCGGCCAGAAAACTTAATCAGGGACTCATCGACGCACACAACTTGATGGGAAGTAAACAAGTCTGCAAAACGTTGGTTGAAGTGGTTTACGAGGGGCTGAAATTTGTAGAGCCGATCGTATCCAGGGTCTCCACGAGGACGACAGAGTTCATTGTTGTCGAAGTGCATGAACCGTAAAATCTGCTCTGATCGTGCCCTTGGCCATTGGAAGCAGGGAACACGGGCATATGGTGAATAGGGTCAGTGGACCAATATGACCGCAACTCACTCCTTTTTGGTTATGCCCATGAGGAGGGATAGGCCCAGAAATATCTTAAATTCGGAAACCGTAAATGGTTTCCAATCTCTGGCAAGGGAGGACTGGGGAATAATAGCGATGTGTTGACCAGCGTACAATTTGCTTTGGTCCGCAATAAATCTATAGAGATCGTCGGTGAAAAACAGCAAATAAAAATCAAGTGACGTAAAATCAACTGTTTCCACCTGAATGCCAAGTTGGCCAGTGAATGGGGGAAGTACGGGTGCTGCAGAAGTGGTGGGTTCCCAATTAGGATTGGCGAATGCAGCAGGAAAGGCACTATGGGCACGATGGGCCTGTGTTCATCTTCTTGGTGGCAGCGGGACACTACTTGTGCTTGCCACCTCGCCAGCTTGAACTGCACTTATGGGACTTGCCACATCACCAAGTGTTACTGCAGTGCTGGATGTATGACTAGGGTGTACTAGGCCGCTGGTGCTTGCCAGTTCACCAGAAGGAATAGCGGCGCTATTACTGCTCTGCTCCATATGAGGGACCTGCGGTTCTTGCACCTCAACAGCAGAAGAAGAAGATTGGGGTCTGGTACACCTGACCTTGGCAGGGACCACAACTCCGTTGTCAGAGCTATCTGTCATGGAGCCGCTGCTGTCTACAGGTTAATATTCTGAGCCTGAATCTGACTGATGAGTGACTTTCTCTTCAGTATCTGTCATGCTCAGAAATGTGTAGGCCTCTTCACTAGTGTACCTTCGATTCGCCATTTTGGGCTCTAAATTTAGTGGTACACTAGTAAGACTCACAGGTAAAAAAGCTCCTGACTGTTAGCGACAAAATGCTACCAAAAAACTGTTAGCGATCGCAGGGATCAGGCCTGACTCTGCGTACGCTGCAGTTATGTGTTTAGTGTTTTGTAAGTGACAGTGATTTTGTAAGTGACAGTGATACTGCACTTGGGTGGGCTGGGCTGGGCGGAGGGGCAAAACGCAGGTGCTAGCAGGTATCTGGGCTGATCCCGCTAACACTGCATTTTTGGGAACCCTAAACTGCTGGGGACGCTAGTATAGATCTGATCGGATCAGATATTGATCCGTTCAGATACTATACCACTAAGGAAGGTATGCTGCGTGCATGGGTGTTAGCGGTACTCGCACTAACCTGACGCTGCCTGGGGTGACGCAGACCCTGTCTGACCCTAAAAACCTAACTTATATCACCCGCCGGGTGATTAGGGGGTTAAACCTTTATTAGGTAATAAACGGCGGGTGCTTTGACACCATTCAAAACTAACTAACTAACCAGCATCACCCGTAACAGTTATACGGTGATCACTGGTGAAAGGGTTAACTAGGGTAAATCAGGGGGTTAAAACCTTTACTAGGTAATATTTGGGTGTCCCTGAAGCTATAAACACCTGACAGCAAACCTAAATACTTACCTGTCACCTGTGACACTAATACAGCGATCAGATAAACGATCTTAGTGACACTGGCGATGGGGGTGATTAAGGGGTAAAAACTTTATTAGGGGGGTTAGGAGGGTACCCTAAACCTAAAGGGGCCTACCACTAACTGCCCCACCACTTATAACTGTCACAAAATGACACCAATGAAATAATCAGAAAAGAAAAACTGCTATTGGTGTCACTGTGACAGGGGGTACAGGGGGGTGATCGGGGGTGAAAAGTGTGCCTAGAGTGTTCTACTGTAAGTGTAGTGTTGTGCAGACTTACTTGATGTCTTCTCTCCTCGGAAGCCGGAACGAAAAGGCTTCACGAGGAGCGATGACATCACTTCCTCTGCCGCTGTTTACATTACAGAAGCAGAGGAAGATTCTCATTTGCCAGGAGCGATCCTGAGGAGGTGGTCATGAATCAGTGGCTTCCCCCTCACCTCGGATTGCTCCTGATGGTAATCTGACTGCCGCAGGCACCGGGGGGGTCCAATCGGACCCCCCGCCCGCGGGCAGGCAGGTATGTACAGGTAAGCCCTTATGCCTGCCCATGCCATTGTGCCGATGTACATTGACGTGCGGTGGTCGGCAACTGGTTAATATGGAAGTGGGAGACTGGTACTGGTAGTTGATAGAAGATTCAGAATCGGACAAAATAAGAATGTTCGTTAATATCGTTTTATTATTGTCATAATAATTACGATTATTCGTTATGATGAAGTTAAAAACCCAGGAAGTCAGCACAGTACAGGGATGGTGGGAGCCCCTCATAATAAGCACAGCAGGGGTACAGTCCCAGGAGGAAGTCAGCACAGCACAGGGATGGTGGGAGCCCCTCATAATGAGCACAGCACAGGGATGATGGGAGCCCCCTCATAATGAGCACAGCAGGGGTACAAACCCAGCTATTCTGCACAGCACAGGGATGGCGGGAGCCCCCTCATAATGAGCACAGCAGGGGTACAAACCCAGGAAGTCAGCACAGCACAGGGATGGTGGAAGCCCCTCATAATGAGCACAGCAGGGGTAGAACCCCAGGAGAAAGTCAGCACAGCACAGGAATGGTGGGAGCCCATCATAATGATCACAGCAGGGGTAGAGCCCCAGGAGGAAGTCAGCATAGCACAGGGATGGTGGGAGCCCCTCATAATGAACATAATGAGTCTGACGACTGCCATATTGAGAAAGGTATGTTATGCTTTTTAAATTCATCATAACAAACGTTTGTAATTGTTAGGAAAAGTTAACAAACCTAACAAAAATTCCTATGTCATATGAATACAAATTGAATTTTGCACACAAATTATGAAATACGAATTAACGGCTAATACGAAACGGAACGGAACAAAACAAAACTAATTTATTGATGACGCACATGTCTAACCACTGGTGTAGAGTCAGGGGTCACAATGGCGTCCCCGACCCCATGCTCCAGGGAGCCCTTCATGGCCTCCCTGTCACATTCTGTTTTACACTTGGGCAGGGGTGGCAGCAGGGGGGCATATAAAGGAATCCACCCTGTCCATATTCCTCTTGAAACCCCTGCAAGATGGCTTCTCCTCCTTTCCCTCCTCCCTGCAATTAGCGGCTGCAGGAGAAAAATCTTCATTATGCTATTCAAAATAAAAAATTCTAAATTCTGAACCATTTAATTTTTTATGTTTGGCCCCTGACCAGTTACCAAATCACTTAAGTGGCCCTCACTCCTCAAAAGGTTGATCACCCCTGCCCTAGACTGTTCATTTGGAGCCAGAGTGAATAGATTGTTGCTTGAGTGACTGGTGGCCTCTGCACTGTTTGGGAAGGAGACAGTTAAATTTAGGGCCCCTTTGGGGCAGCACTACGTATGCCAAAGGATTATTGCATAGTATGCAGTGGTCATCAGTGTACAATCAGCTAAACAGCTAAAGGTATCATGATCACTTGGCTTACCTACATCCGTGCATGTACAGTATGTGGGCCTGCTATGCCAGTTTGCCAAAATGATTTATCTTTGCTTTTGTTAATTTATATTAGTAAAATAACCCCAGCATCTATATGTATTTCCATTCAGGATGACCACTACATGAAACTCTCCATGAGATATTTTAAAAGGAATTGTCTAGAGATAAAAGGTCAATCTTTTGCAAAACTGAAATAGATGACGATATTTATAAAAAAAAAAAAAAATGATCTCAGCAATAGATCTGTTTCTCAGTGGGAAAAAAATATTAGAAGCCTAAAAGTAAGCTGCCGTATTGGCTTTCAAGCAGAGGCCCACACAAATAACGAATAAAGGCATGCATTATGGTCTTCTGTGAAACAACATTTGGATCCAAGGTATAAGCAAGCATGAAAGCTGTGCAGATTTCCAGTGACACTGTAGAAGAGGAATTCACATGTGCAACCAATGTTTAAATGAACTCATTCATAGATTCAAACTGTGCCCTTAATCTACCTTGTAGCTTGATGAGAACACTAGTATTAATTTAATGCGTATAGAGTGTGATCAGTAAGGATTTGGAAATCACAGCTACCAGAGTAAAAATATTTATAAAAAATTACAGCTGTTTCTCTGCTTATGATCTTGCCTGAGAGAAAAGCCTTCATACTGTATCTGTGCTAATGGAGCATGTTAAAGTGGAACTAAAGGCTGATTTAAACGCAATTACTGGCAGGTAGTCTTTTATTGCAGAAGAGACTATGGGGTTTATTTACTAAAGGCAAATCCACTTTGCACTACAAGTGCACTGAAAGTGCACTTGGAAATATACTTGGAAGTGCAGTCGCTGTAGATCGCTGTAGATATGAGGGGAAGCTCTGAAATGAGGTGAAGCTCTGCTGTTTTTTACATCCAATCATGCGCATGTCCCCCCTCGGATCTACAGTGACTTTACTTCCAAGTTCACTTTCAAGTGATTAGCCTTTAGCAAATAACCCCCTGTGTATTTATCTTCTACAATAAAGTCTGTTTTTTGTCTGCCAGCAATGTTCTTTTAAATGTACACTGAGCTGAGCATGTGCAGCTCAGTGTAAGGTGTAAGGCATGCAAAAATGAATTTGCTGTACACATGAACAGGATCTATACCATCTTAGGTAGGCAAATCAAATGCTGTGCATACTTGCACTTTATCACTTAAAATTACCCAATATGATGCAGATTTAGATCCACTTTAAATCTTTACCAGTAGAATGGGATTTTACAGCATGTTTATCTAAATTTTTAAATAAAGCTGGTTCCTAAAAAGACAATGGGGTAGATTTACTAAAAATGGAGCACTGAGTATATGGTGCAGCTGTGCATGGTAGCCAATCAACTCCTATTTCCAGCTTGTTCAATGGCTATATGGCTATGGCTATAAAACCTGAAAGCTGTTTGGTTCCTTTGCAGAATTGCACCAGATTTTGCACTCTTCAATTTTAGTAAATAACCCCCAGTAATGCTTGATAATGTATATGAAAACTATTGGATACAGATGAACTCCTGGTAAATCTAAACACAGATTTGGAGTGAAATTTCCTCATTTGGATTCTTGTCTGGGGATTCCCAAGATGCAAGATGTCATTAACCAAATATGGTCATGTCTGTATTCATCATGGTTGACATGCATCTACATCTCTGATGCTAGTGTTGAAGGTGAATGTACATTGTGAGATTTTGTGTGGGTTCTTTTTGTTATTGAAGGACTTGTCCAAAACTGTGTGTGATTTTAATTACTGCTTCTTTTTTTAGTTAACTACTATGTACCCCCTATTCAATCACATAAGGAGGCAGCATCTGGGTGCCCTTTTATTGTTAAGAGGGACTCTTATTGTCAGGAGGCACAAGCCGCCTCCGTCCGCCGGGCTCCACGGCGCATGCGCGGAGGACTCACGCTGCGCCGTACACCCGTTCGCGGCCCAATGGTGCGGCGCGCGTGGGTGCACGGCGGTCCCCGTGTGCGCGCCGTGACCGTGCGGGTGCACGGCGGCGCGTCACGGTGACGCGCTCGCCGCAGGGCTACTTCTGATGGCTCCAGCACCCAGTCGGGTTGCTGGTTTGTCGTCAGCTGTACCCTGTTCCCTGTGCCTGTCATTTTCCTGTTTCCAGAGTGTCACCAATACTGACCCCTGCCTGTATTAACGGACTACTCCTTGCTTGCCTGATACCCGGACCTCTGCTTGTATACGGACTACCCTTTGCCTGCCTGATACCCCAGACCACTGCTTGTATAAACGGACTACTCTTTTGCCTGCTTGATACCCCGGACCTCTGCTTGTATAAACGGACTACTCTTTTGCCTGCCTGATACCCCAGACCTCTGCTTGTTTATAACGGACTATTCTTGCCTGCCTGATACCCCGGATCCCTGCTTGTTCCACGTTTACTCTCTCTCTGCCTGTCTGAGACCCCTGGTCCTTGCCTGAATAACGGACTTGCCCGAGCTGATACCCTGGTCCATTTAACCACTTGTTTTGCAGCCTCTCCAGTACCCAGCGGCCACACGGACTTCCTTCAGAGATCCAGTCACCACCGGAAGCCCATGCCTCCGCGTGCCCCCAACTCCCTGTATCACCTCCAGGGGTCGGGTGCGCGTGGTCGTAAGGGCGAGCCGCTCTCGGCATCTCGGCCTCGGTGAGTATAGTCCCTGACAGTACAAACCAGCCAGATGTCCGAGGCCGACAGAGCGCGCTCTCCTCTGGAGATCCTATGTCAACAGGTCTCCACTTTGGCCGACTCAGTCCAGAAGTTACAAGAGGGGTACGCTCAGGTTGACAATCGCCTCCAACAGATTGCTGGAATACTTCCCTCCGCCGCTGCAGCTCCGGCACCCGGCAATGAAGGTCCGCTTCCCCAGGCCTCCGCCAGCCCTACGGTCGTCATGGCGCTTCCCGAGCCTAGGGTCCCTACGCCCGAACGGTTTTCAGGGGACCGTAAAAGATTCAGAGCTTTTAAGAACGCATGTTCTCTTTACTTTGCCCTCCAGCCCCGGACATTTGCATCAGAGATTGTCAAGGTGGGGTTCGCTATCTCATTGCTGTCAGAGGAACCTCAGGCTTGGGCCCACGGCTTAATGGAACAGGGAAGTCCTGTGTTAAATTCCATAGACACCTTCTTTGAAGGTATGTCCAAACTTTATGATGACCCCCAACGGAAGGCTACCGCTGAAGCCACTCTACACCACTTGTCCCAGGGAAGGAGGCCCATTGAAGATTACACGGTCGAGTTCCGTAAATGGGCGGCCGACACGAACTGGAACGAGCCGGCTCTTCGCTACCAGTATCGTCAAGGCTTGTCTGAACTCCTTAAGGATGAGCTAGCCAGGATGGAGACCCCAGAGACTTTGGAAGAACTCATTCAGGCAGCCACGCAGTTAGACAGGCGCTTGCGAGAACGCCGCTCCGAGCGGTTTCAGGGTCCACGCCCTTCGTGGACGCCATTCAGAGCCCCATCCATGCCGTCAACCTCCTCCATCACACCTCCTGAAGCTGAACCCATGCAGCTAGGCCTGGTTCGGGCCCCGCTAACATCAGAGGAGAGACAACGCAGACGGCAATCCAACTTGTGTCTGTACTGCGGGGGAGCGGGACACTTCCTGCGCGGTTGTCCAATAAGGCCCAGTAAGTCCTTTCAGCCTAGATTGATGAATTACCAGGATAATGATGCTCCAAAGTCTTATGTGATGTTGTCTGTTTCCTTGCAGCTACCGGAAGGGGAGTCTCGCCTACCCGCCATCATTGATTCGGGGGCCTGTAGCTGCTTCATGGATGCAGCCTTGGCCCACAGCCTCAGTATTCCCTTGCAAACCAAGACCCAAGGGTTACAGGTGCATCTAGCTGATGGGTCTCTTCCGAGGTCCGGTCCAATCACCCAAGAGACCCAGCCCATCCTAGTAACCACCGACTCCGGGCATCAAGAACTACTACGGCTCGACCTCATCCAGTCTCCCATCTTCCCAGTCATCCTCGGCCTGCCCTGGTTACAAGCTCATGATCCGCAAATCCAATGGAGCACCAAGGAGGTGTCCTTCTCCTCTCCATACTGCTCGGAGCATTGCCTCCCTTTAACCTCGAAGGTTTGTGCTACAGTTACTACCTCGTCCGACAAACTGCCGCAGATTCCCTTTGAATATCTGGAGTTCCAGGAGGTCTTTAATAAACAAATGGCTGATCGCCTACCACCTCATCGGCCTTATGACTGTCCGATCGACCTGTTGCCAGGATCAGTGATCCCGTTCGGTCGTATATTCCCTCTCTCCGAGACCGAACTGGAGGCGCTCAGACAATACATCGATGAGAACCTGGAAAAGGGGTTTATCCGTCCTTCGTCCTCACCTGCGGGAGCAGGGATTTTCTTTGTTGGGAAGAAAGACGGGTCCCTTAGACCTTGTGTGGACTACCGGCAGCTCAACAATATTACTATTAAAAACAGGTACCCACTACCACTCATTCCGGAGTTATTTCAACGATTCCGATCTGCCAAGGTCTTTTCCAAACTTGACCTGCGGGGTGCCTATAACCTTATTAGAATCAGAGCTGGAGATGAATGGAAAACAGCGTTCAGGTCCAGATTTGGGCACTTCGAGTACCTGGTGATGCCATTCGGGCTATGCAATGCTCCAGCTACTTTCCAACACCTAGTTAATGACATCTTCCGAGAATACCTGGATGACTTACTTGTTGTCTACCTAGATGACATACTCATTTTTTCTCCCACGATGGAACTACACAAGGGGCATGTCAAAAGAGTCCTCTCTATATTAAGACAACATAAGCTTTATCTGAAAGTGGAGAAGTGTGAATTCGAGAGGTCAGTGGTCCAATTTCTGGGGTTCATCATATCGGCCGGCGGGATCGCAATGGATCCCCAAAAGATACAAGCTATCCAAGATTGGCCAGCTCCATCTGATAAAAAAGGGGTCCAACGATTCATAGGATTTGCTAATTTTTATCGGAAGTTCATCATCGGATTCTCGACCATTGTAGCACCTATCACCCAGCTAACTCGTCAACACAACCCTTTCCGGTGGAGTGAGGCCGCACAAGAGGCCTTTCTAAAATTAAAGGATCTGTTTAGTTCGGCTCCAATTCTTCGCCACCCCGATCCTTCTCAGCCATATGTTCTGGAGGTGGATGCCTCGGAAATTGCCACAGGGGCCATTCTCTCTCAGAGACAAGGGCCCAAAGCCATCCTTCACCCCGTTGCTTTCGCTTCTCGGAAACTTAGCCCGCCAGAGTTAAACTACGACGTGGGTGACAGAGAGCTGCTGGCCATAAAGTTTGCCTTAGAAGAATGGAGGTATCTGCTCGAGGGCGCATTACATCCGGTGATGATCTTTACAGATCATAAAAACCTCGAATATTTACGGACGGCAAAACGACTAAGACCTAGACAAGCCCGCTGGGCTCTCTTTTTCTCTCGCTTCAACTTCCACATATCCTATAGACCTGGCTCAAAGAACGGAAAGGCAGACGCACTCTCACGGATGTTCTCAGCAGAGTCCCAAGCTTCAGAACCTGGAACAATCCTCTCGTCCCAAAACTTCCTTGGGATAACACAAGTGGATCTGATGTCATCCATTAAAACAGCGTCCAACTCTTGCATGGAACCAGAGGTGCAATCCTTGAAAAGAAACGGTAATTTCTTTTGGATCCGGGGAAGAATCTTTGTGCCACAGGAGACACGGTCGCTAACCCTCAAGATGTGCCATGACCATAAGCTCGCAGGGCATTTTGGAATAAGGAAAACGTCCGAACTAGTCTCTCGTTCCTTTTGGTGGCCTGGGTGGAGACGGGATTGCAAAGAATACGTGGCATCCTGCCCTTTGTGTCAGAGGAACAAGGGTCGAAACGCCAAGTCTTGGGGCTTACTAAGACCTCTACCTATCCCCGAACGACCATGGTCTGACGTCTCTATGGATTTTATAGTGGACCTGCCAGCCTCGGGGGGTTTTACCACTATTTTTGTCGTGGTTGACCGTCTCTCCAAGATGGCCCATTTTTTGCCCATGAAGGGCACCCCCTCGGCCTTAGAGACTGCCAATATTTTTTTGAAGGAGATCATCAGGCTCCATGGAGTACCAAAGAACATCGTATCGGACAGGGGTGTACAATTTACGTCCAAATTTTGGAGGGAGCTCTGCAAAGCCTTAAATATCCAAGTCTGCCTCTCATCAGCCTATCACCCCCAGAGTAACGGCCAAACGGAAAGGACGAACCAGACTCTAGAGCAATACCTGCGGTGTTTTTGCTCGGGATCTCAAGATGATTGGGCAAGTCTTCTCCCTTACGCAGAGTTCGCGTATAACAATTCTGTTCACGCTGCTACTAACCAAACGCCCTTCTGGGCGAATTGTGGATTCCATCCCACCTTTCTGACCAACGATGCTCCTGAGATATCAGTCCCTGCAGTGCAGGACAGAATAGCCTCTTTACAAACAAATTTCCAGAGGATTCAAGATATGTTACAAAGGGCTCAAATGGATTACAAGGAACAGTATGATCGGGGCAGGAGAGAAAATCCTACCTTTAAACTAGGAGAAGAGGTCTGGCTATCCACTACCAATCTTAAACTATCTGTGCCTTCGCGGAAATTGGGACCCAAGTTCATAGGTCCTTTCCCCATCAAAAGAATTATCAATCCTGTGGCTATGGAGCTAGCACTACCAAAGACGTACAAGATCCATCCTGTTTTCCACGTGTCTTTACTGAAGCCCGTAGTGGACAGCACTTTCCCGGAAAGAGGGGAGCCTCCTCCGCCACCAGTTAGGGTGGATGGTGAAAATGAGTTTGAGGTGGAGTCCATCCTTAACTGTAGGAAGAAGGGCAGACAACTGCAGTATCTGATCCAGTGGAAGGGTTATCCACCTGAGGACAACTCTTGGGAACCCGCGAAGAATCTACATGCACCACGCTTAATTCAAGCCTTTCACCGAGACCACCCGGAGGTGATGTCCAGTCTGGGCGTCCAGTGTCCGCCCTTAGGAGGGGGGCACTGTCAGGAGGCACAAGCCGCCTCCGTCCGCCGGGCTCCACGGCGCATGCGCGGAGGACTCACGCTGCGCCGTACACCCGTTCGCGGCCCAATGGTGCGGCGCGCGCGGGTGCACGGCGGTCCCCGTGTGCGCGCCGTGACCGTGCGGGTGCACGGCGGCGCGTCACGGTGACGCGCTTGCCGCAGGGCTACTTCTGATGGCTCCAGCACCCAGTCGGGTTGCTGGTTTGTCGTCAGCTGTACCCTGTTCCCTGTGCCTGTCATTTTCCTGTTTCCAGAGTGTCACCAATACTGACCCCTGCCTGTATTAACGGACTACTCCTTGCTTGCCTGATACCCGGACCTCTGCTTGTATACGGACTACCCTTTGCCTGCCTGATACCCCAGACCACTGCTTGTATAAACGGACTACTCTTTTGCCTGCTTGATACCCCGGACCTCTGCTTGTATAAACGGACTACTCTTTTGCCTGCCTGATACCCCAGACCTCTGCTTGTTTATAACGGACTATTCTTGCCTGCCTGATACCCCGGATCCCTGCTTGTTCCACGTTTACTCTCTCTCTGCCTGTCTGAGACCCCTGGTCCTTGCCTGAATAACGGACTTGCCCGAGCTGATACCCTGGTCCATTTAACCACTTGTTTTGCAGCCTCTCCAGTACCCAGCGGCCACACGGACTTCCTTCAGAGATCCAGTCACCACCGGAAGCCCGTGCCTCCGCGTGCCCCCAACTCCCTGTATCACCTCCAGGGGTCGGGTGCGCGTGGTCGTAAGGGCGAGCCGCTCTCGGCATCTCGGCCTCGGTGAGTATAGTCCCTGACACTTATATTCCAATAGGCCCCTGCCCACAGACCCCTAAAAACCACTGGCCCAAGGTTGTAGGCCCTTTCCTCATCAACATTAGAGGGACAAGATGTTTTACCTGGGAGGTTGCCCCTCACAGGATACTCCCATCCTGAGGGATAAGGGTCTGGTATAAATGAAGGGAGACCCCAGCTGTTTGGTTATAAATAGAAATAAAGCAGCTGAAACTGTCAATTGTTGGCAATTTAAACTGATTTATTTTTTGCTTTTGTACATGTAAGTTTTGCTGTAGAAGGTTGTATACATCATTCACATGTGCTCTGTCTCAGGCAGCTTAAAGGACTCCCCAGGCACGTGGATTAAAGAAATTTAGCATTTTTAATGTCTCACTTTAAGCATTATTAACATCGCTGCTCTCTGCTAAATGGAAATTTTAACTTTTTTTTCTGCTCTGATCTTTACCAGGCCAATGTCCTGTATCCCTTCTCCCCCCTGTCATTTGTTTGACCATCCCTTGCCTATTAGCCTAAACAATGTCTAGAACTGATTTTTAACTTTTGGCTCCCTTTGACTTCAATGGAATACAGGCATACCCCACTTTTAAGTACACAATTGGGTTTATTTACTAAAGCTGAAAAGTGAAAAATCAGGCTCACTTCTGCATAGAAACCAATGAGCTTCTAACCTCAGCTTGTTCAATTATGATTTGGTAATAAAACCTGGAAGCTCATTGGTTTCTATGCAGAAGTGAGCCTGGTTTTGCACTTTTCAGCTTTAGTAAATAAACCCCATTGTGTACTTAAAAGTGGGGTATGCCTGTATGGCATTCAAACTTCTGAAATGTTCACTGAACTTGCCTCAAACCGAATCCAGGTACATTTGGCTCATCCTTACTATTGGAATGTATTTATGCTGTTTTTAGCTATTTTTCACATTTGTTAATGAGGTTATCTAAAATCATCATATTGCTGAAATAAATGTGGGGATGAATAAAGGGGGTAGGACTTTTTGGTCAGAAAGTTTTCATTTACTAAGCGTGAATTTACTAAACAGCATCCTCATGTGCCCTCCCAAGGCAACCCTATGACAAGGGGCTCAGAGGAAATGGGTTGAATAATAAATAGCAGGCATCCTTCAACCTGAAATAAGAGTGGTGGGTGGAATTGAGAACTGGGAATATGGCAGACTCAGCTCTTGGGAAATTCTTTCTCAGGGAAGACATCCATCAGAAAAGTAAAGTAATCAGGATTAAAATGTGTTGATATTGCTATTCTATTCAAACAGAGAATAGAGACATTTCTCTTTATATTTAGATATAATTTATTTATGCTGTCGATTTCACTTTACCAATGTCTGAGACTTAGTATCAACACCTAATTTGCCACAATATTATTTTACCCGCATTTTGTTTAATCTGTGGTTTAATACTAAAAGGCATTAAGAATAATTCCATAAAGTACATACTATACACAGAATTTTGCCAGTATGATAAGTTCTCATGCTCCCTTTTTAATGTTAGTTTTATTATTTGAAAACATCATATTGTGAATAGATTGTGTTATTTCTGCTATATTTTACATGCCTTGTATTATCTTTTCGCGCTTCATTTATTTTTTGTAAAGACTTTATAAAAATTTGTAACCCTGCTTAAACAAATAGCAACATTCATTGCAACAACTCACACAACTCTTTATAACCATGAATATGCAACATTCCACAATACGTTAAGCTTAATATTTGTGCTACAGATATTGTACTACTTGTTCATTTACTAAACAGATGCCAGCTTTGCTATCTATTTTTAACAAATGTTTTACATTTGCAAACCACTTTTTTAAGTTAAGGTCATTTTTCTTCCATTTAAAAAGGCAGATTGCTATAACAGGGCAATATAATGGATAACAGTCTCAGAATTCAAAGGTAGGAAATGGCCAATTTTCTTGTAATGATTAGTGCTTTAAAGAAGGTAAGATCAGTTGTAAAACAATTGTAATTACCGTATGTGGAAAATTAGAGGTGTAATTGTTTACATGTTTGTTAAGTACTTTATTTAATGTCCTGTGTCCCTCACATTATTTCTAAGGATGAGCCGAACACCCCCCGGTTCCGTTCGCACCAGAACATCCGAACGGGCAAAGAATTAGGAAGAACACACAAACACTGTTAAAGTCTATGGGACACAAACATAAAAAATCAAAAGTGCTCATTTTAAAGGCTTATATGCAAGTTAATGTCATAAAAAGTGTTTGGGGAGCCGGGTCCTGTCCCATCAGACATGTATCAATACAAAAAAAAGTTTTAAAAATGTCAGTTTTTTCAAGAGCAGTGATTTTAATAATGCTTAAAGTGAAACAATAAAAATGAAATATTCCTTTAAATATCGTGCCTGGGGGGTGTCTATAGTATGCCTGTAGTATTCCCATGTTTAGAACAGAACCACGGCAAAATTACTTTTCTGAAGGAAAAAAGTCATTTAAAACTGATCGTGCCTGTAATGAATTGTCGGGTCTCTGCAATATAGATAAAACTCATTGAAAAAAACACCATGGGTTCCTCCTCAGTCCATTACCAGGACCTTTGGGTCTGGTATGAATATTAAGGGGAACCCCGAACCAAAATTAAAAAAAAAAAATTCTGTGGGGGTCCCCCCAAAATCCATACCAGGCCCTTCAGGTCTGATATGGAAATTAAGGGGAACCCTGTGCCAAATTAAAAAAATGGAATAGGGGTCCCCCCAAAATCCATGCCAGACCCTTATCTGAGCACGCAACCTGGCAGGCCGCAAAGCACCTTGTCCCCATGTTGATGGGGACAAGGGCCTCATCCCCACAACCCTTGCCTGGTGGTTGTGGGGGTCTGCGGGCATGGGGCTCCCAGATCCCGGCTCCCCCTATGTGAATTGGTAACGGGGTACATTATACCCCTATCATTTTACAAAAAATGTAAAATTTGGCAAAAAAGACAAAAGACAGCTTGAGACAAGTCCTTTATTAAAATATTAAAAAATAAAAATGTCCAGCGATGTAAATCCACGCCGCCCGATGGACTGAAAAAAAAAAGCCACAACAGTTCCGCCTCCATGGGAGGCTCCTTCTTCTTGGTGACAGCTGTTATATAGCTGAGGGTGGGGCCACGTAAACGAGTGACCCTGACCCCCTCTGATGCCACGGGGGAGCCCCCATGGCAAGAAGAAGGCAAGCAGGTGAAGGCAGTGTGATGCTTTGTAAATCTTATCTAAAAACCGCACTAACGCTAATATTGTCTCCAAAATAATTTGTGCAGAGCAGCGACTCAACCATGTGACATAACCATAGTAAATATAAATACAAAAAACAAAGCTGTGCTTACGCAATATATGAATAAATCAAATAAACATTCAATAAAATATAGCACTATAATGATGAATAAAGTCCTTGTGAATAAGTGAGTGAAGAAATCTCCTTAAAGACTCATTGAAAAGGTATCCAACACCATCAGTGATATAAGTTCACCTCTGAAAATAGGGGCACTTACCATATCCTATTGACACTCTATCTCTAGAAAGGTCAATCGAGCAGTAATCAGAACCATCTCTAAGATATTGCAGATAAAAGTACACTCTGCTTGTCTCCCAACCAGCAAAACCAAATACTGTGGATCAGGGAATAAAGGCAAAAAGATGCTCCAATAGTGTAAAATCGTTTATTTAAAAAATGGATAAAATTACACTTACATATGTAAATGATAAACACGACAAACTGTACATTCTTTACCTTCAAACAATTCACCTGCGCTTCTGGGATCTGTATGGACCCAATGACATCAGCACACAGCACTGCCCATGTGATGCTTTGGGCAGTGTTCTTCTGGGAAACCTTGGTCCAGCCATTCATGTGGATGTTACTTTGACATGTACCACCTACCTAAACATTGTTACTGACCAAGTACAGGCCTTCAGGGAAACAATATTACCTGATGGCAGTGGCCTCTTTCAGCGGGATAATTTGTCCTGCTACACTGCAAAAATGGTTCATGGTTCATGGATCCCCCCACTGCAACTTACAGGGCATAAAGGATCTACTACTGACAGCTTGGTGCCAGATACCACAGCATACCTTCAGAAGTCTGGTGGCATCTATGTCTCGACAGGTCAGGGTAAGGGATGTTCTGGTGGCAAAAGATGCAAAAGACACACATATATATATATATATATATATATATATATATATATATATATATATATACTGTATATATTGCCTTGAAAAAGTATTCATACCCCTTAAGATTATTCACATTTTGTCATGTTACAACCCAAAATGTAAATGTATTTTATTGGGATTTTATGTGAGCGAGCACTGAACTTATTCTCTCTGGAGAGGAGACGCTTGAGAGGGGATATGATTTCGATATGCAAATACCGTACTGGTGACTCTACAATAGAAATAAAACTTTTTCGCAGAAGAGAGTTTAACAAGACTTGCGGCCACTCATTAAAATTAGAAGAAAAGAGGTTTAACCTTAAGCTACGTAGAGGGTTCTTTACTGCAAGAGCAGCAAGGATGTGGAATTCCCTTCCACAGGCGGTGGTCTCAGCGGGGAGCATCGATAGCTTCAAGAAACTATTAGATAAGCACCTGAATGACCGCAACATACAGGGATATATAATGTAATACTGACACATAATCACACACATAGGTTGGACTTGATGGACTTGTGTCTTTTTTCAACCTCACCTACTATGTAACTATGTAACTATGTGATAGACCAACACAAAGTGGCACATAATTGTGAAGTGGAAGGAAAATGATGAATGGTTTTCAAAATGTTTTACAAATAAATATCTGAGTGTGGTGTGCATTTGTATTCAGCCCCCGATACCCCTAACAAAAATCTAGTGAAACCAATTGCCTTCAGAAGTCACCTAATTAGTTAATAGAGTCCACCTGTGTTTAATTTAATCTCAGTATAAATACAGATGTTCTGTGAAGCCCTCTGAGGCTTGTTAGAGAACCTTAGTGAACAAACAACATCATGAAGGCCAAGGAACACACCAGACAGGTCAGGAATAAAGTGGTGGAGAAGTTTAAAGTAGGGTTAGGGTATAAAAAAAATTTCCAAGTTTTGAACATCTCATGGAGCACTGTTCAATCCATAATCCAAAAATGGAATGAGCATGGCACAACTGCAAACCTACCATGGCCATCCACCTGAACTGACAGCCCAGGCAAGGATAGCTTTAATCAGAGAAGCAGCCAAGAGGCCCATGGTAACTCTGGAGGAGCTGTAGAGATCCACAGCTAAGGTGGGAGAGTCTATCCACAGGACAACTATTAATCGTGCACTCCACAAACCTGGACTTTATGGAAGAGTGGCAAGAAGAAAGCGATTTTTGAAAGAAAGCCATAAAAAGTCCCATTTGCAGTTTGCAAGAAGCCATGTGGGGGACACAGCAAACATGTGGAAGAAGGTGCTCTGGTCAGATGAGACCAAAACTGAACTTTTTTGGCCTAAAAGCAAAATGCCATGTGTGGTGAAAAACTAACACTACACATAACCCTGAACACACCATCTCCACCATGAAACATAGTGGTGGCAGCATGTTGTGGGGATGCTTTTTTCAGCGGGGACAGGGAAGCACGTCAGAGTTTATGGGAAGATAGATGGAGTCAAATACAGGGAAATCTTAGAAAATAACCTGCTAGTGTCTGCAAAAGACTTTAGACTGGGGCAGAGGTTCACCTTCCAGCAGGACAATGACTCCAAACATATGGCCAGAGCTACAATGGAATGTTTTAGATCAAAGCATATTCATGTGTTAGAATGGCCCAATCAAAGTCCAGACCTAAATCCAATTTATAATCTGTGACAAGACTTGAAAATTGCTGTTCACAGATGCTGTCCATCTAACAGAGCTTAACCTTCCTGGCGGTATTCCCGTGTGTGGCTCGGGGTGAATTTTCACTACCAAAAGTGGTAACCCCGAGCCACACTCAGTACTGCATCGCAGGATCCATGTACAGCATAATTACCTTGTCCCTAGGATCCTGTGATGTCCCCCTGCTGTGCACTCCACCGGATCATCTGCCCGATGTATCACTGTTCCAGGCTCCGTTCCCTGCCAGTGTCGTGACACACAGGGGAGGAGCCTGGCTGCAAATTCAAAAAGTGAAAAATACATAACACATACAATACACTGTAATCTATAGAATCTATAGATTACATTACTGTATCAGATCATTTCATCTACCTTTTGTTCCTAGTGCTTTGTCCAGTGCCCTGCCTGCAGTTTTATATTATATATACTGTTCTTTCTGCCTGGAAACTTGAGAATGTCCATGGTGACCAAAAAGCATCCCTTTACGATAAAAGCGGTTTTAGACCAGCTAGAAAGCAACTGAGCAAATTTCAGTGTTTTTGATTACATTATTGAATACAATGTATTATTATTATTATTATTATTATTATTATTACATTATTAGTTGTTATAATTGTTTATAGTTTTTTTTTAATTATAATTTATGATTTCGTATTTCAAACTTTATCATACCCATGATGTCTAGTAGACTATTGTTTGGACAGATTTAAGTGTGTTATTACTAAGAATTACATGCCTACAATATAAAATGCCAAATTTCCATGCAAAACAATGTACCGCGTTTGAGATTCAAAAATCTGACATAATCATACCACCAAGGAGGTTAGGCTATTTTGCAAAGAAGAATGGGCAAAAATGTCACTCTCTAGATGTGCAAACTCAGTAGAGACATACCCAAAATGACTTGCAGCTGTAATTACAACGAAAGATGGTTCTACAAAGTATTGACTCAGGGGGAGCTGAATACTAATGCATCCCACACTTTTCACATATTTATTTGTGAAAAATTTTGAAAATAATTTATCATTTTCCTTCCACTTCACGATTATGTGCCACTTTCTATTGGTCTATCACATAAAATTTCAATAAAATACATTTACGTTTTTGGTTGTAACATGACAAAATGTGGAAAATTTCAAGGGGTATGAATACTTTTTCAAGGCACTGTGTGTGTGTATATATATATATATATATATATATATATATATATTTCTGGCTCTTTGTCATGGCAGCATACCACTGGTCATCTCCGCCCCATTGACCTTGTAGAGGACATCCCTAACTAGATGAATAAAAGGCAGCCAGTACGCAGGTGTTCTTTTTCTGTCACAAACAAATTCCTTCACAGCAAGGTGCACATGCTTTACAACTGAATTAACCTGTCTAACAGTATGCGTTAAAAACAGGGGTTTCATTTGCACATATTTGCAAACGCATGCATAAGCTGCAGAGCCACTTCATGGCACCCTTTATTACCTGCAGTCCTAGCTCTTGTAAATTTATATGAGTCTCCACAGTGGGAGCACAGGCATTCTAATGGATAGATAATATAATGTGAAGAACAGCGAAGCTCATCTGAGTGCAGTATATTAAAATTATTAATGATGAATTTATTAAGATAAAAAATGTAAATAATAATTAACTCACAGGGTAAGGATTAAAATGGCTAGTCACAAGGAGATGCTTGTTGTGTAGTCCTGATCCAGTTAGCTGGCAGTGTGGGGTGCTGCTGCTGTCTCGCTAGCTGCAGGGGTTTCCAAGGCTCGGAGTCAATCTGTCAGCTGTGACATCACTGGATGTGGGGTACAGGGCCAGCAGGCGTGCATTCAGACCTTCAGGCTAAGGTCAATACCCCCCCTCTATTCTAATGGATAGAAAGGGGGCAGGTGAGCCGAAGGTAGCCCATCCCTCCTTAAAGGCACTGGGCACACTGAACACCCAGCACATAGCACAATGGCAGCAAAGGTGTCCAGTGTGCCCCCTCACCAATACATCGGTAACAAACAAATGGCCTCTGCCCCACCTATAACTGGCCTTCACAGCAAGGAGTGCATTGAAGCGCAGCGCATGCAAAAGAAAACCAGAGAAAATTCTCAGCTCAACTCACCAATAAGTCTGCTTACCAGGGCAGGGGCAATTTGTTTGTTACTGATCTATTGGGTGTCCAATGTGCCCTAGTGCCTAGTCTCAAAATACCAACCTAATTGTTATTTTCGTTCCTCCCAAGACCTCCTGCTCTCTAACTTCCTTGTTACCTCATCCCATGCTCATCTCCAGGACTTCTCCAGAGCCTCCCCGATCCTCTGGAATGCTCTACCCCAATCTGTCTGACTTTCTCCTACTTTGTCCACTTTCAGACGATCCCTGAAAACTCATCTCTTCAGAGAAGCCTATCTGGCCCCCACCTAACAACTGTACATTTATTTTCTCCATCAGCACATCACCACAGTTATTGCCGTTTGTATCTCTTGACCTTCCCTCTTAGATTGTAAGCTCTAATGAGCAGAGCCCTCTGATTCCTTCTGTATTAAAGTGTATTGTATTTATACTGTCTACCCTCAAGTTGTAAAGTGCTGCATAAACTGTTGGTGCTATATAAATCCTGTATAATAATAATAATAATCTTTTGGTTTTAGCCCTCTGCCTTTTACTGTTCTATCCATCTCTCTGTCCATTCACCTGCTTTTGTCCATCCATCCAAACATCTGCTGCTGTCATCCATCTCCTGCTGCTGAAGTCCGTCTCCTGCTGCTGTTATCTCCTACCCCTGCAGGTACCATCTCATCTCCTGCTGCCCATCTCTGCTTGTGAGTTTGGTCTCCAGTGGCCTGGATTATTTCCCCACTGTCTCTATTATGGTCAATCACATATTTCCTCTTTTTAGCCTAGGATGAGCTCCCCTGCTCTTGTAGATAATTTCTAGATGTTGGGTCTACTCTGGAGCATGCCACATCCCTAATAAGTCAGGTTACCAAATAAATTCCACAAATGGGACTTTAAAGGCAATATATAGCACAAGTTACTTAAAAAATATATTGGCAATCTTTACTATTGTAAAAAATAAAGTGTGATAAAAACAGTAATACGGTTCATTATTTCCTAAAAGGATTTACAATTGACAATATCATTATGATGCAAACTTGTATGACACATTCCAATTCTACCCAATGCATTTCAGGGACATGTAGCTCCTTCTTTAGGGGTCTCATGGGCATCAGTTCTCATCTCTACAATGCAACAGCAAACAGCAACAGTAAAGAAGAAAGTAGCTGTAATCCTAAAAACATATGCAGTTGCCATTATCTGCCATGCCAGCCAAAGGGAGTCTGGATCCTCAGCATCACTGAGGAGAGTTATATGACCATTGAGGCCACCAAAATATTGATCCTAGAAAATATATATGTCACATATAAAACAAAGAAAACAAATCTGGTTCCTACCCACAATATGCAGACGACTTGAATCACTTTTATGGGAAATCAGATTTAGTCAAGAGTCCTACATGGAGGGGGTCAGGTGAAGATGTCTAAGACAATTATGTAAAATAGATGTATGTGAAATAAAAAAAATCAAATCATAATCAGTCTAACAAATAGACACATCTATGGTTGTAGGAAATATGTTGCCCATAGTAAATGGCATAGGAATCTGCTGACACCAAATGCCACATTGTCATGATAATCCCAAGCAGTGGAAGGGGACATAAAGAGTTACCTCATAATCAGATAAATAAATGTAACCAAAGAGGGTAACTGATCACAAGCAACAACTCTTATTTAACAAATTCCCAAGACATCAAAATGAATGTTAGATGCTCCTGGGGATAAGGCACTGAAGTCTGTTGAAAGGTAGGGGGAGCCACTTAAATGAATTTGTGATTTTCTTCCCTTTTCTTTTATCTATTGATGACAATTCCTTTCTTTTTCAGGGGGGAGGATTCTGCTCTCAGAAGCCGCAAAAAGGTTATTTATTTCTCTCTCACCCTTCATTGTATACTTCGATCCCCCACCAATTTGGCCTCTTAGCTCTGAATCAATTTTTGTCAGCAGATCCTATTATCAATCATAGACAGGGCAATTTAATTCTGGAGGCCACAGAATTTTGCCTTAAACATATATATTTTGGTTTTAATGATGAATATTTTTTACAAATTCAAGGAACTGCTATGGGTGCAAATTTTGTACCCTCGTATGCAAATCTCGCCATGGGATTTTGTGAATTTCAGTATATATGGCATAATAAGCCTTACACAAAAAAAAATAATATTTTTTGGGAGATACATAGATGATAATATTATCATCTGGGATGGTTCTAAAAATCTAGTTACAGAATTTGCAGAACACTATAACAATAACCGCTTCAAAGTATCCTCTATGTATGTTGTAGATGCAGAAAAGCTTGCTTTCCTGGACCTTGAGGTAGGTCACAAAAATAATCAGGAACTTGAGGTTTCTACAATTTTGTGACCTCTGATTATTGATTGGTTGATTTCTATTTGACTGACTCCTGAGTCAGTGGAGTTGCGGTCCCCTTCACCAAGTCATCTAGATGCCTCATCCCATTTGACAGAACTTTGCATGGTAGATTCAGGATTTCAACCTCTCATCAAACAGGCCCCTCAACCCTGGAGAATGAATCATACTTACGTCAAATGCCAGTCTCCAGGGTTGGGGGGGCATTTTCAGGACTTGAGGGCCCTGGGAACATGGAACATGCAGATTCCTTGCTGTTCCAACCTATTGGAGCTGAGAACAGCCCAAGAGGTGCTAAAGGCATTTCTACCAGTCTTATGGGGTCAAAGAGTCAGGTAGGATAACAAGACATCTGTTACATATATCTTAAAGCATGGTGATGCAAGGAGCCCGCATCTTCTCCAAGTAACATTAGAAATATTTACAGCCACTTTCTGGTCTTGTGAGCATCTTATCTTCCCAGGCCTCAAAACACTTTGGTGGACCAGGTGAGTTGGAGATTCACAAGTATCTGAAGAAAATCTTTACACTGTGGGGAGTTCTAGATGTGAATCTCATGGCAAATGCTTCATTTTTTTTCCTGAGTCTTTTGTCCACAACCTGTTGCCCAGGATACCTTCTCCCAGACATGGGACTTTTGGTTGGTCTATCTGTTTCCCCCAACTGCTCTGATTCTTGTTGAAAATCATGGAATAGGAAATAATGATTGCTCCATTCTTGCTGAGAGGAAGCACCACCGCTCCAGGTGGGTCGAATCAAAGTAAAGAGTTTTCCCTCCAGTCTAGAAGTCAAGGAAAAATCTGTGATAGTGTAGACATCAAAAGAAAATCTGGACAGCCGTACTCCAAAAAATAAGTTAGCCTTTTATTCAATGAAATGTCATCCAAAATACAGGTCACAGCAAAGTGGAACAAAGCTTATGCGTTTCACACTACGAGGAGTGCTTAGTCATAGCTTGCTGAGGAGGACATGGTTTCCCCTTCTGTGTCCTCCAATCAGACTTTCTCAACCTTTGGATCTGCTGTTGCAAGATGGCCAGGCTAACCTGAACCTGGCTCGTCTGGCCTTGACTGAATGTAATTTGAAAGGAGGAAGCTCCACCATTTAAATCTTTCTGATTCAGTAGTTTCCACCCTTCTTTCTGTCAGAAAGATCTCTACAAAACCCACATACCATAGCATATGGCAGATGTATGTAGTCTTTACTTCCCAGAATCAGTTTTTTTTTCAGCCTCCTTCAGGTGCAAATAGCCTTACCTTCTTTAAAGTGGGACTTGATGCAGGTTTGAGTTATAACACTCTTAAAATGCAAGTTTTACATCCTGGTTGAAAGAGCCTCTGGTGATCTGATTTCTGAAAGCAGCCATCAAGATTCGTCCTCATATCCATCCATCATTTCCAAAGTGGCATCTGCCGTATTAAGAAGGATGTTGGACCTTTTTATCCGAATTCAAAATGTCCGATGCAGTACCTCACTCTGAAGATGGTTTTACTACAGCTGTAGTTTCAGGAAGATAGGTAACAGGAATCAATGATTTTGCCTGTAAGGTGCAGTATTGCACCAGATTTTACAGTGTCATAACGAGGAGAAGTACCCTGGGGGGCAGACATTCATTGAAATTAAAGAAAGGACTTGAGACAGTGGGGAAATAATCCAGGCCACTGGAGAACACGGGGGGGGAGGGGAGGGAAGAGGGGAGGGGGGAAAAGAAAGGGGGAAGGGAAAAAGGGAACTGGTGCATAAATCAAATTAAATGAATGGACAGCAAAACATGGAAAACAGCCAATGAAGAGAAGTACCCTGGGGGGCAGACGTTCATTGAAATTAAAGAAAGGACTTGAAACTAAGGCTCTCGTTAAATCCAGGGAATAATGTAGCTTTGAGGTCATAGATCCAACGAGCCTTAAGCTGTAACAAAATGCGGTCAACACTACCCCCTCGGGAGTCCAGAGGGACATGTTCAAGTGCCAAAGATTTGATATATTTCCCCCCCTCCCCTCTTCTCTCTCCTCCCCTCTTCCCTCCCCGTGTTCTCATGTGCTATTGTCTTCATTTATTAAATGTATTGCTACACAGATATTCTTATTGTTTATGAATAGTACTATGTTCATTATCAAATATATATGTGTTTGATTTTTTCCACTTAAATATTATTCGTAATAATATTACATATTTTCTATGAGTGAGCTTGGTTCCCCACATAGACACCCAGATAGTTCAGAGTTTTTGAGGTCCTGCTTTTGTGCCCCTTTGTCTTCTCTTGGTGTTTCCTTTCCAGCCTACCCATGCCAGTCCCCGGTTCCCCTTTTCTCCAATTTGAGGATTAGGTTATAAGTGGTCATACGGATACCCAGGGCATGCCTTGTCATTTTAGTGCATGCCCACTTTACGCCTAGCTGTGCCTCGGAGCCTCCCTAATCCTATGGATGGCATTTTGTGCCGCCCTGGATTACACCATTATTGGTGTTTGTTTTTCCCATCTCTGCATGCTCTGGGCTGTTGCGGGGATGCTGGGTCTATTCACGTTCCTCCCATGATATTCATGGATGGACTTGATTCCTCCCTCACACAGCCCTATGAGTGATGTAGTTTGTAATCCGGGCCCCAGCCTGCTATGTGTTTGCTGTTCTCTTGATCTATTTCTTCCATTGTACAACTATCTCTATTCACTTTACCTTAGTATTGTCTTATGGTTGTTAAATATTTATACGACCCAGGATCGCTTTATTATCATTGCCCCCTCTATTCAATCAATCTGGGCTCATTGGAGATATTTTCTCTCTACTAACTCTTCAATAAACCTAACTATCCTTGCTACTTCAGATCTTTCACGCTTATATATCAGAATTCCCTTTAAATTCTTACTTTTTGACAATAGTTGAGTTTTATATCTACACTTCCCATATTAGAATTCAGATTCTCCTTTTTTATGTCTTTCTCAGCTTGTTTCCTGCACTTCATTTCAAGCAGGTACTTTAAAGCTGCTTTTAAGCCTTCTCATTATATGGATAAACAAGCACATATATTTTTCTGTAAGTATTTATTATATGAGACAGTTGTCCCTGTTGTTCTATATCAATATGAACCAAACATTCACCAATTTAGTCATTTAGTCATTAATTCTATAATGATTTTTTTGTTCCATAGTTTCATCCTTCTGTCCTCTATGGCCACATTTCTGACCGATTTCCTCAATTTGGGGTATTTGGGGTGATTTTTGGGTCTGGCCTGGTTTATTGCTGGTGGTAACTCTTGTTTGGGTAAGTGGCTTTACCTGTGGTGTTCTTTGGAGACCAATATGTTTGTTATAATAATTTTGTGTTTTCATCTCGTTTAGTGTTCTCAATTGACTTTTTGCACATCCCCTGAAGAAGCAAACAGTGAAACATGTTGGGCTAGTGTGCAATGTATTTTCCACGGATTTTGAATTGATCATTCAATATGACCACCAAATATTTGTTATTATTGTGAATACCTATTTTTTATATTTTGTAAACTTTGTAATAATAAAACTTATTGGTTATTTTAACTTATGTAATTTCCTTGTATCCTCATTGGCACCGTAAAAATCCCCTCAACCTCCAGCTCTTTTCTATGATTACTGGGATGAGGTGCCTGATTGATGGGTGTTGTACCATGAACCAGACCAACTCTTTGCTTTGTTTTTCAGTGTTTAAATACACTCCTTTCTGGTCTGTTTGATGGCAACACAACAAATATTTAAAATGTTGTAAAAAATGACAATAACAACACTTGCCTTATGTAACATGTAAATCATTTTATTGGTATATTCTCATTTTCATTTTTGCTCATGGGAACTCCATCCTTTCTCTTTTTTCCCTTGTTGTGCTAATGATTGTTTTTCCTGTTTCTTTAGCTCCCGTTTTGCGTTTGTTTTTGTACCTTGTTTTTTTGTTTTCCCTCTCTTTTTTCCTCAAACATGACCACCTTCAGTGGAGAGGCCTGGGATGGCCTTATGGACAAAATCCAGCAGTCCCAACATTCAGGGGAGATTTCTGATCAGGACCTGGACCAGGCCTTTCTTAGACTACAACGCCTTTTAGAATGTAAAGTAAGAATATTTTGGCATAAGAGGTACTTCCAGAAATATACAGACAACAATATAGTCCCTTGGGGACTTAGAATACAAATTTTTCCCAACCTGAAAAAAGATACAGGAACCATTGAAATCCAGTTGGGAGACAAATTTACAATTTTGTTCATTTGGTATGATGTCTCTACTCTGTACACAGTATGATGTTGGGCTAAAATCACTTGATGACTCTATTTCCAGGTGGTATGAGGACTATGAACTCATAGTCACAAGTACCCAATTTAAGAAAAAGGAACAAGAGCTTAAAAGACATATAGAAAGATATACTTTGGATATTATTCGCACAAAAGAAAATAAATTCATACGTGATATGAGTGCAAATACTAATGGTTTTGCCTACAAATGGGCTCAAAATACAAACACAAAGAAAAAAAACCCCAACTCCACTAATGAACGTAATATTTACAAGGATGATAAGGTTACTAATTTGTCCTCTTCTTCTTCATCCTTTTCCTCCAGTCAATCTACCATTTATCGTGATCTCTCGGGTGACAGATTGCCCAAAAGGCACAAAGGCAACTCGGACGCAGCTTCCACCGAGTCACTAACACATCATCTTGGTAATTCATCATCACGTCGCTCACAACTGGTTCACCCTAAACAGGCACCTGCACGTTCGGTACCCATATCTCACCCCTAACTTCCGGTCACTCACGGCCCTCAAGTATGGGCTTCATATACCATTGTTTCCATGGCACCTACCACTTCGATCACCGCTTCTCCTATGCATTCCAATATTAACAATAAGGTAAGCACAACTAAGGTAATTATCTCTCCTTCTGGAACTCCCTTACCAACCAACATCAAATTAGCACCCCTTTTTTTAGGGAAGGATTAGGACCTAGGTCCTTGCTAGATCCTTTATCTACTCAGACTAATGCTATTCACAATGACCAGCAATTATCTATTGTTAATCTGTCCTCTTATGACTTAACCAATGTAGAAACACAAGTTTTACAACTAGGCCTAACGTTCTGTCCTGATTCCCAATTTGATACATTTTCACTCATTAAAGATTTGCATCTATTTGCATGAAGGCTTTTATATTGAATATTTTTGACAAACTCCCGCTAGAGATGCATTCAGCAGATTCCAACTCAAACATTCAGGAGAACATTGAGGAACATCCTTTTTCTTCCCTTCTCTCCCCATATATCTACAGTAAGGGGTCTACTTCGGAGGGCCATACCGGGTTGTCCTTTGCGTGGGACCCTGTTCTCTTTTCTCCCCCCTGTTGCCATTGGACCTGCTATCTTGTGATGATGTTTTGATCTACCCCACTGGGTCGGGGTAGGGGGCATTCCAGGCCAACAGCTGCAACACATCTTGTTTTTAAATAATACAATCTGGATATGAGATTATTTCAAGAGCCATACAGCTTGCACGGTTAGTTTTTAAACATTCATATAGAAATCAAAGTGTGATTATATGCGTGTTTACTCTCTAAGCTGCATCTTTTGTATAACGAATATTATGTATTGAATCTGTGTTCATTTGTTTAATTGCAGACGTTTGTATGTTCTGCGATAAATCGCATACACCCCTAATGAAGAAATAGCAATTTTGAAACGCGTTGGGTATCTCTGTTGCGTTCACTCCCAACTCAACAGACTTCTGCGGTCACTGTCTGTACAATTTGAACTGTTACTGTATGATCATTCATCTCCAGAATATCATTTTGACATTGTTATGTGTATTGTTTATGTGCTAAATATTTAAAATATTTTCCCTTAATAAATATTATATATTTTTTTACACTTTTTTCATACTTCATTTGCCATCTGCCTTATCCAAAGTCCCATTTAGAGGAAATTTATTTTTTTTTCAATCTATTGTCATTAGGGATGTGGGGCAGGTTAGGGCATTTTCTGTGACAAGTAGCACTCTTTTCAATTATAAGTCTAGACTCTTCCCGCTATTGAATACTAATCCCAATACATGGGCATTTATCCAACAAACATCCAAAGCGATAGAGGAATTAAAAATTTCCTCCATCAGGACTTCTAACCTGACCTTAGAACAAAAAGATGCTATTAAATCCTCGCAAACTAATTCTGAAATAATAATCAAGCCCTCTGATAAGGGCATAAACCTGGTTATTATGGGAATTTCCCAATATGTAACTATGTGTAAGAAAATTCTTATGAACTGTAATTGGTATCGTCCCATTTCAAAAACAGTCATTGATAACTATAACGCACAATATCGTGCCATCATTTTTAAGGCTTATCATCAAGGTGTTATTGATCTCAATACCTTGAATTTTTTGAATGTTAGGGATCCGAGGATCCCCACCTTTTACGCATTACCCAAGGTGCACAAATCTTTGAACCCCCAGGGCATCCCATAATCTCAGGCTGTTCCAGCCTCACAGAAAATGCCAGTTCTTTAGTTGATTGTTACCTTTAACCTCATGTTATTTCACTCTTCTCATATATCAAAGATACTGTTGATCTCTTGAGAACTATTGAAGGCATCTCCCTTCCCCCTAACACCTGGCTAGTAGCCCTTGATGTAGAAAGCCTCTACAATGCTATTCCACATGACAAAGGAATTAAAGTGATACAACATCATCTAGATGAAAGGGGTCCTTCCTTTGCCAAATATAATAGATTTGTATTGGATTTACTTGATTACATTCTGAAACATAATGTTTTCCAATTTGACTCCTCCCACTACCTCCAGGTACAGGGAGTTGCAATGGGGACCAAATGTGCCCCCTCATATGCAAACCTGTACCTGGCGGTGTTGGGGTACATGTATGTTCTAAAAGCAAGTGAACCCTCGTATGATATCCTGATTAGAGTATACCTCAAAAACCCATTCAGATCTGGAGATCATTCCGACAAGAAATGATGACACACACAAGGCATGCAATTCAGAAATGATCCAATCCTTTACTTCCCTATTTTCACTTATATAACCAACATGACATCACAACAAAAGTCCAACCCCTTCATTAATATATGCTAAATTTACAGACATACAACTAACCAAAAATAGAACATAATTTCTTCATACAGAAACTGTCAACAAGTAAGGACTTCATGCGTCATTTCGGGGAAATCATATGATTTACAAGAATTTGAAACTAACTTTTGATAGACGTCACATATACATATTATTCTAAGATGGATACATATTTTTATAGCTAAAATGGTGGACAGCAAGCTAAAATATCCTTACAATCCCCTCTTTGATCACACATGTATATATATATATATATATATATATATATATATATATATGTATGATCTCACTTCCTTATCATGGTGGTATTCTCAGCCTACTTCTGATGATACATACTGAGATATGTTTTATTGGGAGATGAGGGATCTAAAATGTAAGTGGCTCTATTAATAAGGCACATAATAAGCTTATACACAAGATAAAGGAAAAGGAAAAAGAACACAACAATGATTAAAATTATGACAATATCCCTTATACAAGAGAATATCCCTCCAAATCCAAAATCAACATTTCCAAAAGGACTCAAGGTCTGGGCTATGTTGCGAGCCTCTTGTTGCAACTTGGTAACCTCTTTTCATGCTATGCTATCACATCATAATAGTCTGGTACCTCTATACTGGTATTGTGTACCCAAGTACAACATTCATAATCCTCAGTCATTTCACATAATCCTGTAAGGGCTAAACTCATGCTTTCATTGGCTAAATCATGCAATTCTAGTTGTTTTCTAATAGCCCTAGTTTCAACATTAAGTTTAGAAATGTCATCAGAGTTCCTTTCCATCATCTCATCAATAATTCCTAAATAATTATTCAACCTTTTCATCAAATCTATTCCCCATCCTGTCCAGGAAGGGAACCATGCCCAGGCCATATCCTTCTCAAGGAATAACTCTCTCTTGTTACGATGTTTTAATGGATACCTTGGGTGTATACTAGCTTCAAGTAAATGACTCCCATCACTATCACCTATCACCCCCATTATGGGCACCAGTGAGGCCAGGTAACACCAGCCTTGGACCTCTTTTGGAATCCAGGGATAACAAGTCTTTCCACAACAAACATAAGTGTGGTTACCAAACGAGAAGAGCGTATTCACAGCAGTCGATCTACTGCTGTAACTGCTGCTAAAACCTGAAACAAATGCTGTACAGGTTTACTACTTTCATCTTCAGAGGCAAGAATCTTTTCAAAATCAGCCCATACTCTGACCTCATCGTGGTGTGTTTAATATAAAGAACAAAACTTCCCACTAGGGGCATAGCAATTAGAAATGTTCAAAACTAATTGACTACAGGTATTCCCTAAATTGAAACACCAGGTAGGATTATGACTTCTATTGATGATGTGAAAGGAAATGGTGTCATTAGTTCTTCTGCTGACATTCAAAAGATCAAGGGGAATATTTCCTTTTAAAAGGGGAGTAATATTTAAAGGTATAGCCATTAGGGGTATCCTAACAGTGCTACAGTTTACTACAGATCCAACATTTTTGAAATCCTGATTTCCGCGCATAAGCATATTTAAATTTTAGCAAAAGCATTTTATCAGCAAAACTATCCTCAATGTCTCTCTTGTTTCTAACTCGTATCACTGTAATGTTCTCCTATGTATGTGTGTTTCCACAAATACTTTTAATGCCACCCAAATCTTCAGGATGGCAAATACAGTTAGTGAAGATCCAAGTGGGCGGGAACACCATCAGGGTGATCAGGAACAGGAAGCAAAATGTTTTGCCAGAAGTCTGTAGTGAAATAAGCAAGGTCATCTTCTCTGGCCGGACCTGCTTTTCCAGGAACTCCTCCTTCATCTGCTTGGACTTCTGCTTGAGAGCCTCCTGTATTAAGGATCTTCTTCCTGCTCTTGGGGCTTTGTGCAACCTTTTTCACTCGGCTGGCATGGATCCCGGACTAGCAGTTTTCCACCAGGATAGCCGTTCTGATCACTGCAATCACCATAGTAGGAGGTCCAAAGGGATACTCTTGCTTCTTATTTCTGTTCAGCTGTTGGACCACCACGGTGTCTCCCTCCTTGAAGAGGTGAGTAGCATCCTGTGAAGAAAAAAGAGAGGTGCGAGCAACATTTCTTTGACTGTATCCAATATTTCAACCAGTTTTCTTACATATTCTTCCTGTATTAAGTCTAAATCTTCCTTTTCTACCATTAAAGGTGCTCTGGCCTATGGGGTGGGGAAAAATCTACTCATCAAAACTTAAAAAAAAAACTTGTTTCTGCCAGGACTGCTGGGAGGACCCTTCTCCAGTTGGCAAAGGTTCCTCCTGTGGCCTTTCTTATCTTGTCTTTTATTGTTCTGTTCATCCTTTCTACTATTCTTGAACTTGGAGGGTGGTAGTGAATGTGAAACTTCCATTCTATCTTGAGAGTTTTTACCAAGTCCTGGCAGACCCTGGCTATAAAAGCTGGACCATTAGAGAACATGTCCACAATTATCAAAAGATATTCCTGTCTTTTGCCTAGTTTGGGCCTGTATGTGAAATCAGCCGTGACTTGTATACCTGTGTGGCCTATTCCGTGGTACTGTGAATGCACTTGCTGTTGGTATACATGGTTTCCCCTCTTTGCAGAGAAGTCCAGACCTTGGATCTCTCTACACACCCTTTCCATTCCAGTCCCTTAACTCATAATTTGATGCATAATCCTGGGGATCTGCAAGTGACTTTTCAAAAAGGGATAGGACAGGTATCAGCATAACAATTTGGATGTCTGCTGTCTGTGAGATAGCAGCTTATTTAGCAGCAAGGTCAGCCAGACCTGCTCATTTCCCCTGGCTATCTCTGTCTGTTGGCCTATGTATGCTCTGCAGTGTACTATAGCCTAGAGCAAGAACCATCCACAAAAACATTCTGTGTGTCTGGTAGTGCTGTGGAAGATAAATCAGACCTGGGTGATGTGTCTTGGTGAATGAGGTTTATGCAGTCATGTTATGGCACAACCTCATCCTGTTCTCCTTTTTAATCCTAAAAGGGCGTTTAAAATGGGTGCTGGGCCTGCAATGAGAGAAGCATATTTGATGTGCAATTTTTGGATTGGACAGCAAAATCACCTCATATCTGCTCAACCTCTGAGCAGACATGTGCTGTGTATGTACATTTTTCAACAAGATTGACACATTGTAAGTGATGTGAAGTGTGGCGTTGTGTCCCAGAGTGAAAGAAGTGACCGTCTCAACCACCATAGATCAGGACGCTTGAGCGCACCGGGACCATCTTTGAGAAAAAAACTACAGGGCGCAGTCTCCCACTATATTCCTGGGCCAGTACTCCCGCCATGGTTCTGCAATTTTCCCTGGCAAACAAGTGAAACATTTTGCCATATTCAAGGAGGCCTGAGGCTCGGGTTGGTAACCATTATACATTTCAACATGGCAAAACATGGCAAAAACATTTAACACTTCATCAGACCATTTTACAGTATCAGACATTTCAGAGACATTGCTTCAAAAACATTGCTTGTCTCAATATATTGTCATTGAAAGAGCAGTCAGGTATCCATTGGCGGCAGTAACCAATCATACCTAGGAAGGTGAGCATGTCCTTCCTATTAAGTGGGCGGGGCAGACCCATTCAGAGCCGCAGCTCTTTTATGACTGACTCTTCTTTCTCCTTCTGTGAGCACAAATACTCAACTGTTTTTTTTTTCTTTTGACAACATTGTAACTTTTTCTTAAACATTTTGTAACCACATACATGTAACCATTTCAATAAAGATAGGCTATCAGCTCGGCAGTCCTCCTCTGAAGAACTACAAATCAAAAAATCACCAACATACTGCAACAGTACAGAACCATGAGGGGCAGTCCAGGGCCCAAGGGTGACTTGGAGTACAGTGGCCATGTCTCCTCATCTACAGGGATGAAAAAAAACATTCTTTAAATCAATCACAGTAAAATACTCTGCATCGCATGGCATGGCGGTAAGTATTGATGGCACATCAGGCACTACTTGGGCAATTGGTACCACTAGGCTATTAATGTCCCTTAGGTCTTGTACAAACCTATAGTCACCGTTTGCCTTTTTTTTTCCTGGGAGTATTATAAGACGAGACAATTTCCCTTAATATTCTTTTCTTTAAGAAATCCTCTTTCTCTGTATGTAACTCCCTCTTTGTCCTTGCCCCCTTTCCTTTTTTATAAAAGTTTCCCCTTTGATTTCCTAAGAAATCATTTTGATAATGTGTTTATACTGGTGTTTGTTTTGGGATGTCAAAACATCCTGCTGCGTCTTTTTCAATCAACGTTTTTTTTTTTTTTTTCAAGACAGACTTTAATAAGTCTGTATTTAAAGGACTGTGCATTTCATCTTAAGTGTTAAATCCGGCGTCTTGTGTAATGAAAGGAAAACTTTATATAACTAACTGCGTAGCTACTTCCTCTTTTTTCCTCCGTGCTTTCTGCTTGTTTTAAAACTACGTGTTTTGTATTCTGACCCTCTACGGCGTGCGCAGCCTCTACAGCTTTCAACTTCTGCGTTGTGGTATGTAAGATTTAACCCTTAATTTACCATCCCATGACTCTGCTAAACCCATGGTGGACAATGTATGGGCTAGGACACTATAGGGAGCCTCGGTCCAGCCGATCTCCACAACACATATATTTATTTATTTTTTCTTTCTAAACATTCTAATTAGATACTAAGTCTGTTTTTTCCTTTTTGCAGTATGCCAACAGGTTCAAACAGTGCCTTCAATTGCGGTAGTACTAATGCTGCAAACAATTCCCCACTATCTATTACAGTCAGTGAGATATTAGTACTTGAACCCTGTTGGCAAAAAGCCAAATGTCCAAATTTTGCACCTGACTTCCCCTTTGCAAGAGATGTCAGTAGCAAAAAGAATTATTCAAATAGCATGTTTTAATCAAAAGTTATCCTCACCAGTTTATGTATTACCTTAAAAAAGTGTTACTAACGCTCTACCCATATTTTAAATGGTAAAAACGTCCCTAATGTCACAATACTTCAAAGACCGGGGACAGACTTGATAAGTCTCCCCTGCTCTTCCAATAAGTGACATTACTCCCTGCACTGTCAATCCTTCTTAAAACACAAATTTGTGTAAACCAGTAATACAATCAGGTCACTTTTGAAACCTTTTCTTTTTTTTTTTTTTTTTTACCCTAAGATGACACTGAACGTCTGATTACAGCAAGGCAAATAAAATATTTTTACTCACTGCATCAATGCCAGAATCATCCTGCCAACTATATATATATATATATCTTATACTTTAGAGTCAAAGCATTTATATATAAATCATTAAAAGTCAGCATCAATACATCACCAAATATTGTAACATCACTCTACGTTTCATTATAATACAATGATAATACAATGCAGTGGAAAGGTGTCATCTTACCTTATGGCACCTAACAAATCCACACAGACAAACAGATGACCTTTGGACTACTCGGAGCCCCTTTGGACTACTCAGAGCCCTTTCTTTTTAGAACTATCTCAGCGTTCCTTTGGACTTCTCAGAGTCCTTTCTTCCGTCACCCGAACGGAATTCTACCGAGGTTCATAAATGTCTTTAACACTACACCTTCTGTTAATCCCATATAGGGAAACGGTCTTTTAAACTAAAGTCACGGCAAGAGAAATAATATTCATTAAATCAGACTCACCCGACTTAAATAATGACCGCCCCACATTCTGACACCAAGCTGTTGGGGTACATGTATGTTCTAAAAGCAAGTGAACCCTCGTATGATATCCTGATTAGAGTGTACCTCAAAAACCCATTCAGATCTGGAGATCATTCCGACAAGAAATGATGACACACACAAGGCATGCAATTCAGAAATGATCCAATCCTTTACTTCCCTATTTTCACTTATATAACCAACATGACATCACAACAAAAGTCCAACCCCTTCATTAATATATGCTAAATTTACAGACATACAGCTAACCAAAAATAGAACATAATTTCTTCATACAGGAACTGTCAACAAGAAAGGACTTCATGCGTCATTTAGGGGAAATCATATGATTTACAAGAATTTGAAACTAACTTTTGATAGACGTCACATATACATATTATTCTAAGATGGATACATATTTTTATAGCTAAAATGGTGGACAGCAAGCTAAAATATCCTTACAGGGGGGATGGGAGAAAGAGGTTTTTTTCTAGAGAGGATCTGAATCATCTCCGTGACAAAATCATTGCATGGTATCGTTTTATAGATGATGTCCTTATTTTTTGGTCTGGGACTCAATCTGAATTAAATGAATTTATACGAATAATTTCAATTAATAATTTTAATCTGAAATTCACCATGCATTGTAGTCAGAACAATATCAGCTTCCTGGATTTGGTCATTTCTATTGACGCACAAGGCAAACTCGATTCATCTCTTTATAGAAAGCCCTCAGTGGGAAATACTATCCTTCATGCTCAAAGTTTGCATCCTACTTCTCTAATCAAAAGTATCCCCTACAGCCAGTACTTACAGCTCAAACTAAACTGTAGCAAGGACTCTGACTTCCAAATTGCCGCTAGGGATCTATATAATAGACTCAGAATTAGAGGTTATAGCCATGCTTGCCTCAAAAAAGCATTCAATAAGGCCAATGCCAAAAATAGGAGCTCACTGATTTTTTCCAATAAACAGGCTCCTAAACCTGGGCAGGGCAACAAAGCTAATAAAGGGTCTGGAGGATCTTAGTTATAAGGAAAGGTTGCGAGCACTGAACTTATTCTCTCTGGAGAAGAGACACTTGAGAGGGGATATGATTTCAATATACAAATACCGTACTGGTGACCCTACAATAGAAATAAAACTTTTTCGCAGAAGAGTTTAACAAGACTTGTGGCCACTCATTAAAATTAGAAGAAAAGAGGTTTAACCTTAAACTATGTAGAGGGTTCTTTACTGTAAGAGCAGCAAGGATGTGGAATTCCCTTCTACAGGTGGTGGTCTCAGCAGGGAGCACTGATAGCTTTAAGAAACTATTAGATAAGCACCTGAATGACTGCAACATACAGGGACAGTCATAGGTTGGACTTGATGGACTTGTGTCTTTTTTCAACCTCACCTACTATGTAACCTGACACAGTAAGAGTTATTACTCGCTATTCAAGTCAACATGAAGAAATGAGACAAATACTGACTACATTTTGGCCACTTTTGTCAGCAGATCCTATTGCAAGGAAATATATCAAGAACCTTCCTGAGATTACCTTCAGATGAACTCCGTCCCTCAGGGATCGTCTTGTTCACAGCCACTTTGAAAGTATTCCAGCTTCTATAACTCAAACCAATTGGGGTACTTTTCCCTGTGGAGCTTGTGATGTCTGCCAATATGTCGATCGAAAAACCAAATTTAGACTCCCTAATGGTAAATGGCATTCCACCCAGTGTAGGGTCACCTGCCAGACACCAGGGGTTATTTATTTGGTTCACTGTCTGTGCGGTGGCTTCTACATCGGGAAGACAAAACAACAGTTTTTCAAATGAATACGAGATCATATTAAACCAATTAAAAAAATAGGATAGACACTGCCATCGGGTGATATGTTGACATACATCATGATTTCAATCCCCAATATATCAAATTTTTGCCACTTGAACATATCCCTCTGGACTCACGAGGGGGTAGTGTTGACCGCATTTTGTTACAGCTTGAGGCTCGTTGGATCTATGACCTCAAAGCTACGTTATTCCCTGGATTTAATAAGAGCCTTAGTTTCAATCTTTCTTTAATTTCAATGAATGTCTGCCCCCCCAGGGTACTTCTCTTCATTGGCTGTTTTCCATGTTTTGCTGTCCATTCCTTTAATTTGATTTATGCACCAGTTCCCTTTTCCCTTTCCCGCTTTCTTTCCCCCTCAACTCTTGCCTCCCCCCTGTGTTCTCATGTGCTATTGTCTTAATTTATTAAATGTATTGCTACACAGATATTCTTATTGTTTATGAATAGTACTATGTTCATTATCAAATATATATGTGTTTGATTTTTTCCACTTAAATATCATTCCTAATAATATTACATACTTTCTATGAATGAGCTTGGTTCACCACATAGACACCCAGATAGGTCAGAATTTTTGTGGTCCTGCTCTTGTGCCCCTTTGCCTTCTTTTGGTGTTTCCTTTCCAGCCTACCCATGTTGGTCCCCGATTCCCCTTTTCTCCCATTTAAGGATTAGGTTATAAGTGGTCATATGGATGCCCAGGGCATGCCTTGTCAGCTTAGTGCATGCCCACTTTAAGCCTAGCTGTGCCACGGGGCCTCCCTAATCCTATGGATGGCATTTTGTGCCTCCCTGGATTACACCATTATTGGTGTTTGTTTTTCCCATCTCTGAATCCTCTGGGCTGGCTGTTGCGAGGATGCTGGGTCTGTTCACGTTCATCCCATGATATTCATGGATGGACTTGACTCCTCCCTCCCTCGCACAGCCCTATGGGTGATGTAGTTTGAGGGACTTCCCGGCATCTTGCACATGCGCATTGGCGTTTTCTCTATTGCCTCGAGCCGATGATGTCACGCCGGCTCGTCAGAGGACAGATAAAACCGGCTTATCTGGCTGTTCGTTCAGCTAGAGCCGGAGGGAGACACTCTATTATGCGACACTTGTGAAACTTGTAAGCCGGGCCCCAGCCTGCTATGTGTTTGCTGTTCTCTTGATTTATTTATTTCCATTGTACAACTATCTATATTCACTATACCTTAGTATTGTCTTATGGTTGTTAAATATTTATACAACCCAGGATCGCTTTATTATCATCGCCCCCTCTATTCAATCAATCTGGACTCATTGGAGATATTTTCTCTCTACTAACTCTTCAATAAAGCTAACTATCCTTGCTATTTCAGATCTTTCACGCTTATATATCAGAATTCCCTTTAAATTCTTACTTTTTGACAATAGTTGAGTTTTATATATACACTTCCCATATTAGAATTCAGATTCTCCCTTTTTTATGTCTTTTTCAGCTTGTTTCCTGCACTTAATTTCAAGCAGGTACTTTAAAGCTGCTTTTAAGCCTTCCTATTATATGGATAAACAAGCACATATATTTTTCTGTAAGTATTTACTATATGAGACAATTGTCCCTTTTGTTCTATATCTATTTGAACCTAACATTCACCAATTTAGTCATTTATTCTATAATGATTTTTTTGTTCCATAGTTTCACCCTTCTGTCCTCTATGACCACATTTCTGACCGATTTCCTTAATTTGGGGTATTTGGGGTGATTTTTGGGTCCGACCTGGTTTATTGCTGATGGTAACTGTTGTTTGGGTAAGTAGCTTTACCTGTGGTGTTCTTAGGAGCCAAGCTCATCTATCATTTTATACTCTTATTCATACAATCTATATGTTTGTTATAATAATTTTGTGTTTTCATCTTGTTTAGTGTTCTCAATTGATTTTGCACATCCCCTGAAGAAGCAAACAGTGAAACAGTGTGCAATGTATTTTCCACCGATTTTGAATTGATCATTCAATATGACCACCAAATATTTGTTATTATTGTGAATACCTATTTTGTATATTTTTTAAACTTTGTAATAATAAAACTTTTTTTATCCTTTCTTGTATCCTCATTGGCACTGTAAAAATCCCCTCAACCTCCAGCTCTTTTCAAGGATAAGCATAAGTTCATCACATTCTACATAAATAACGTTCAATCATATGTAGTGTAATATTGCCGCCCCTGTGATATTGGCAGTAAAAATCATGTCCCTAGGCTGAAGGCTGACCCTCAGCTAACATATAAAGTACATAGAGAACCTAGATGGGACAGAAAAAGAGAGAAAAACAGAAGAGGGAAAGAAAACCACAGAGGGGAAAGAGGAAACGAATGAAGAAAAAGGAGAGGGGAAAAAAAAGAGAAAATAAAAAAGAAAAGGGAAGGAAGGGGAGAGAAGAAGGAGGAAACTGATATGTGATATGGGGACTAAGGGGACGGGTATAACATATAAATTATTTAAAAAATAAGTAGTGGGGAAAGAACTTGTAAATATTTAAAGATATAAAATATATAATTATAACTGGATATCTACTTACATTTTCCACAGAAAAGAGGGGTTATATAAAGTAGGATAAGCGGGGAGTACTGTCCTCCACCTCAGTGGGTGTCCAGAAAGGGCAGATCTTCAAGTTTGTTTAATGAAGTGGTCTGCATATGTGTATATATATATATATATATATATATATATATATATATATATATATATATATATATATATATATATGTTCAATACCATATAGTTAAATCAGGTTCAAAGAAAGTTAAGTTAAAAAGGAAAATATATATAGATATATTAGTAATCATCTCACCTAATGAGGCCAAATTGTACCAATTCACCAAAAGGATTAGTGATAGCTAATACAAAAAGTAATAATAGCGTCCAGGGCAACCAGGTATAGGTTAGATCAGCTTTGGACATCCCATAAAAAAGCCAACAGTCCAGAGAATACTAGATGGTTCCTGACAAGTGTCTATTAAGGAAGTATAGAGAAGGAGAAAAGCCTCTCATAAGTATACATAAAATCAGAGAACGTCTCTGACTACTCAGCTTATGATGGTTCAGAGTAGGCATATGAAGTAATTACCTTTGATGCAATCTTTGCTGGGGCTCCCCGCTCTGATGACAGCGCCGCAACGGATAGTAGCAACTGTGAGAGACACCAGCCCAAGGCGTCTCTTTATAGACCCGTCCCGGTGGTGACGTCAGTCTGTGAAGCCGTAAATTACATTAACGCAACCGGCCGGGCTCTAATGCGCATGCGCTTGACCTAGCAGCCATAATCCCGCATCCAATAGGAGTGGAAGGTGGGCCCAATGGTCGGCGCAGCTGCAGAGCATGGCACCAAGAAGAGACAAGAATGTCTCCCTCCCACCGCCGAAAGCGCCGCTGGCAGCCGATTGGCTGTATTCAGATGGCACTTTACGGCCACATATTGCACCACATCACTGACCAGCTGATGGTAGGGAAAAATAATTCAGGGTGAAATGAAATTAGTAAAGAAAAAAGCTCAGCAATAAAGAAAATAATTGGAGCAATTAAAAAAGGGTATTGCAGCAAAACAGCTCACAAGGGGCTGCATTAACAGTGACATAAACAATGTTTTTTGTTCCTAGGAATATAACTACCAAAATTAAAATCACAAACTAAAATTAATTTAATACATAGTTGCCCAATTGGACCTACACTAGTTTAGCATCATAAAGAACTATTGAATACAAGGGGTGGAGGGAAAATAGGAAGGGCAATTGGGAGACTGGAAAAGGCTATAACACAGTAGTGTTATAGTGTTCTTTGATAGACAAAGTGTCATTACAGGAATGGCCTATACGACTGTGTCTCAATGATGCCTGGGGCATTAGTAGCATTCAAACGCTCGATCCATAATGTTTCTTTTTGTAGAATCACCTTGTTCCAATTGCCTCCACGTGGATCTCCAGGGATTACCGCTAGGGCAATAAATGAGACACATGTCGCATCAAATCCATGGTAAAGGTCAAGATGTCTGCTGACCAGAGTCAGCATTTTACCATTTGTTGAAAAGTATACATGGTCTTTGATGCATTGCCAAAAACATTGAGCTGTCATCCCAACATAAAAGACCCCACATACGCAGGACATTAAATATACCACCCCCTGTGTGTAACAGTCAGCTCTAAATTTGGGCCAGAAAGATTCCCCATTGGGGAGTATGAAAGGAACGTCCTGACATAACCAGGGACAGAATTTACATTGGCCGCATCTATGTGTTCCACCAATGATAGCTCCAGAGAAGGGAGCTGAAGAGTAATGGCTGGATAGGAGTCTATCACGTAGGGAGCTAGCCCGTTGAAAGGTAAGTTGTAGTCTTATGCCTGCATGTTTTTTCACAATTGAGTCTTGTTGTAATACATGCCAATGTTTGGTAAGTATGTTCCTGACCTCTTGATGTTGGGATGAGAACTGTGTGATAATTTTCAAAGTTGGCTTGGTCTCAGATGTGGGATCTTTTTTGGGGTATAGCAAGATGTTCCTTGGCTGTTTTAGGCTGTTTTTGTTATAAACTTTCCACTAAAGTGATTTGCTGTAGCCCCTGGCCAATAAACATGTATGGAGTAATTTGGCCTCAGATATGAAGTCCACTAGATGAGCACAATTATGGCGTAACCGTATGTATTGTGCATACAGAATACTGAGAATTAAGGCTGCAGGGTGAGCACTAGCTGCATGCAGCAAAGTTTTACCCGCAATTTCCTTACGGTAGAGGGTAACACGTCTTAAAAATTGAAAGATCTAAGAATGTAATTCTCTGAACATTTAGGTTTAGAGTAAATCTCAAGTTAAAAGAGTTTTGATTTAGCATTTCAACAAAGGCTATTAGCATGGTACATGTACCTGTCCAGATCAAGAAGACATCATCTATGTAATGCATCCAACACATCACCTGATCAGTATACATAGATAATCCATCATCTGAAAAAATGTGTCGTTCCCACAGGGCTATTCAATTCTGATTGGTATTGCGTGATTAGTAGTTTAGTAGTTTCATCACGCAAAATCAATCGGAATTGAATAGCCTTGATCAAGACATACTATTATTACAGTCAACTAATGATTCGTTTAAAGAACATGCTCAATATACTAAACGCTGGCAAGAGGTCAAGGAATATATTACCAGAATAACCAAAGCTATTATTTATAAAAAAACAAAAACAAATGTCCAAAGATAGAGTGGCCTTTAATGGAGGGTTTTGCATATCGTTGGCAGAAGCCCCATCAAGGAAGAGGACCAAAAAAGAACTTGAAGGCTAAATATGTGGGGAATGATTTCGGACTTACTGAGGATGATACTGAGTCTAATTCATCTATTTCTGTTCTTCCTTCACAGCCGTCCACTAGATGAGGACCACCTGTATCTAACAATACCAACCCAGGATCACGTAAGCGGGGCCATGGTGGTGGGCACTACACACCCCATTTGAAACGTCACTCTAATGGTGAGAACAGCTCCAGAAACTATACTCAAACACCAGGGAATCGATCCAACAATGGTGGTGGGGCTAGTTCACAGACCAAGTATATGGGAGGGTTGGCCCATCAGGCTGCTCAAATTTTGAATATGCCCCAGACTCCCAAAGTACCCTGAACATCAGACCCCATCTCATCAAACATACTACCACAAATGTCTCTTTCTAATTTGTCATTGCCTTCTATTGCTTTGGCACCTACTTCTTCATCTTTGACCAACCCTGGACCATGTACTTACCCTGCTTTATGTACTCCTACACAAATGTTCACCAAACAGTACACTGGATTCCCATTTGACACAATCAAGTTTGCTACCTTCAAGTTTTCAGGTGGCCGGGCCCCGCCCATCTCCAACCTAGAACTTGATGTAGTAAACCTCACACCATACTGTTTTTCAGATTGTGAGTTAGAGGTTTTAAAATTTGGGCTAAGTTTTTGTCCATCCACCAACCTAGACAAATATGAATTAATAAAAGACATTTACATGTTCGCAAGAGGTCTGACATATAGATATATGTTCAATCAAGATAGTGATAGGATCAAACAAGAACGAGAACTTTCAGAGAGCATCAAGCACTACATGATGGCGGACTTTCAAGCCCTCCCTGACTTGATGCTGTTACTGGAAGAAAATAATGAGACTCTAGATTCTACAGTTACCAGCACACAGGTGACATTACAAGAATCATCTACATCTACAGCACCATCCAAACATGTACTAACTCTACCACTTCAAAAAAATTCAAGCCTAAGTCACAAAAGTTTCCTTATCTGTCTACCAATTCCAATATCTGGGCTTTCTTGGTGGGCGTAGTGAGTGACATCAAGCGTATGCAGGTTACTCCTCATCACAGTAACCTTACATCTGCCCAGAAACTGGCTATTTCCAAACTGAGCAAGCACCCAGATCTGGTGATCAAAGCATCAGACAAAAGGGGCAATGTGGTCCTTATGACCAAACAAAACTATGAAACAATGTGTTTCAACATACTGTCCAATAAGGACTGCTACCAACAAATTTCCCCCTCACTTATTCCAACATTCAAAACTCAATACCTAACCATCATCAATGAGGGCTATCAAAAAGGCCTTGTTGATCAGGAAACTTATGACTAAACAAACTAATGATCTAAACAATAAACATCCCAAAGAAGCAATGTTCTACTCATTACCGAAGGTGCACAAAAATTGTGCATCTCCTCCAGGTAGACCAATTGTATCAGGAATTGGCTCACTAACCAAAAATGCTAGCAGATTAATTGATTTGGTACTGATGCCTCATGTTATGAGCCTTTCCTCCTATACTAGGGATACATTTGACCTGTTGACTAAGATTGAAGGAATGGTGGTCCCTCCTGATGCCCTGCTCGTGACATTGGATGTAGAGTCTTTATACTCAAGCATTCCTCATGAGCAGGGTGTCAGAATGGTTCGCACCTTCCTTTACGAAGAACCACATACAAAATGGAAGTATAATGAGTTTATTCTTACTCTCTTACAATTTGTTCTTACCCACAACTGGTTTTGTTTCAAAGGTTTCCACTACCTCCAGGTACAGGTTGTTGCCATGGGCACATGTTGTGCACCTGCGTACGCTAACCTGTATCGGGGGGTGGGAACGACACATTTTTTCAGATGATGGATTATCTATGTATACTGATCAGGTGATGTGTTGGATGCGTTACATAGATGATGTCTTCTTGATCTGGACAGGTACACGTACCATGCTAATAGCCTTTGTTGAAATGCTAAATCAAAACTCTTTTAACTTGAAATTTACTCTAAACCTAAATGTTCAGAGAATTACATTCTTAGATCTTTCAATTTTTAAGACTTGTTACCCTCTACCATAAGGGAACTGCGGGTAAAACTTTGCTGCATGCAGCTAGTGCTCACCCTGCAGCCTTAATTCTCAGTATTCCGTATGCACAATACATACAGTTAGGCCGTAACTGTGCTCATCTAGTGGACTTCATATCTGAGGCCAAATTACTCCATATACATTTATTGGCCAGGGGCTACAGCAAATCACTTCTGCAGAAAGCTTATAACAAAGCCCTAAAACAGCCAAGGAACATCTTGCTATACCCCAAAAAAGATCCCACATCTGAGACCAAGCCAACTTTGAGAATTATCACACGGTTCTCATCCCAACATCAAGAGGTCAGGAACATACTTACCAAACATTGGCATGTATTACAACAAGACTCAATTGTGAAAAAACATGCAGGCATAAGACCACAACTTACCTTTCGATGGGCTAGCTCCCTAAGTGATAGACTCATATCCAGCCGTTACTCTTCAGCTCCCTGCTCTGGAGCTATCATTGGTGGCACACATAGATGTGGCCAATGTAAATTCTGTCCCTGGTTATGTCAGGACGTTTCTTTCATACTCCCAATGGGGAATCTTTCTGCCCCAAATTTAGAGCTGACTGTAACACAAGTTTTGGCAATGCATCAAAGACCATGTATACTTTTCAACAAATGGTAAAATGCTGACTCCGGTCAGCAGACATCTTGACCTTTACCATGGATTTGATGCGACATGTGTCTCATTTATTGCCCTAGCAGTAATCCCCAGGGATCCAAGTGGAGGCAATTGGAACAAGGTGATTCTACAAAAAGAAACATTATGCATCGAGCGTTTGAACGCTACTAACACCCCAGGCATCAATGAGACTCAGTCGTATAGGCCGTTCCTGTAATATCACTTTGTCTATCAAAGAACACTATAACACTACTGTGTTATAGCCTTTTCCAGTCTCCCAATTGCCCTTCCTTTTTTACCTCCACCCCTTGTATTCAATAATTCTTTATGATGCTTAACTAGTGTAGGTCCAGTTGGGCAACTATGTATTAAATTAATTTTAGTTTGTGATTTTAATTTTCATAGTTATATTCCTAGGAACAAAAAACATTGGTTATGTCACTGTTAATGTAGCCCCTTGTGAGCTGTTTTGTTGCAATGCCCTTTTTTAATTTCTCCAATTATTTTCTTTATTGCTGAGCTTTTTTCTTTACTAATTTCATTTTACCCTGAATTCTTCCTCCCTCCCATCAGCTGGTCAGTGATGTGGTGCAATATGTGGCCGTAAAGTGCCGTCTGAATACAGCCAATCGGCTGCCAGCTGCGCTTTCGGCGACGGGAGGGAGACATTCTTGTCTCTTCTTGGTGCCACGCTCTGCAGCTGTGCCGACCATTGGGCCCGCCTCCAACTCCTATTGGATGTGGGATTATGGCTCCTAGATTGAGCGCATGCACATTAGAGCCCGGCTGGGTTTATTAACATCATTTACGGCTTTACGGACTGACGTCACCACCGGGACGGGTCTATAAAGAGACGCCTTGTGCTGGCATCTCTCACAGTTGCTACTATCCGGCGCGGCACTGTAATCAGAGCGGGGAGCCCCAGAAAACATTGCATCAAAGGTAATTACTTCATATGCCTACTCTGAACCATCATAAGCTGAGTAGTCAGAGATATTCTCTGATTTTATGTATACTTTTGAGAGGCTTTTCTCCTTCTCTATACTTCCTTAATAGATACTTGTCAGGAACCATCTAGTATTCTCTGGATTGCTGTTTTTTTTATGGGATGTCCAAAGCTGACCTAACCTATACCTGGTTGCCCTGGACGCTTTTATTACTTTTTGTATCAGCTATCACTAATCCTTTTGGTGAATTGGTACAATTTGGCCTTATTAGGTGAGATGATTACTAATATATCTACATACTATATTTTTACTTTTTAACTTAACTTTCATAATATCTGTCTTTGAACCTGACTTAACTATATGGTATATATATATATATATATATATATATATATATATATACAGACATGCAGACATGCAGACCACTTCATTAAACAAACTTGAAGATCTGCCCTTTCTGGACGCCCACTGAGGTGGAGGACAGTACTCCCCGCTTATCCTACTTTATATAACCCCTCTTTTCTGTGGAAAGTGTAAGTAGATATCCGGTTAGAATTATATATTTTATATCTTTAAGTATTTACAAGTTCATTCCCCACTACTTATTTTTTAAATAATTTATATGTTATACCCATCCCCTTAGTCCCCATATCACATACCAGTTTCTTCCCTCTTCTCTTCCCTTCCTTCCCTTTTCTTTTTTCTTTTTCTCTTTTTTTTTCCCCTCTCCTTTTTCTTCATTCGTTTCCTCTTTCTCCTCTGTGGTTTTCTCTCCCTCTTCTGTTTTTCTCTCTTTTTTTCTGTCCCATCTAGGTTCTCTATGAACCTTTATATGTTAGCAGAGGGTCAGCCTTCGGCCTAGGGACATGATTTTTACTGCCAATATCACAGGGGCAGCAATATTACACTACATATGATTGTACGCTATTTATGTAATGAACTTATGCTTATCAACAAAAAATACACTAGGATAACATTGCGCTACTAAAAAAATTATATGAACATAATAGCAGCCAGCATTACCAGTGTAATAACCATACAATAAACATTATAATAATTAAATGCAGCGCTAAGTGAAATGAAAAAAGGGGTGGGCTAACACTCCATGAATATATATGTTGTGTGTAATAGCAAATAGTTCAACGTAGAACTACTACGTTGAACTATTTGCTATTACACACAAAATATATATTCATGGAGTGTTAGCCCACCCCTTTTTTCATTTCACTTAGCGCTGCATTTAAAACTTATGCTTATCCTTCTGTTCATAGAACGTGCGCATCTGCGAGTGCACGTAGGTTTGCGAGTGCAGGTAGGTCTGCGAGTGCGAGTGGCCTGCGAGTGCACGTAGGTCTGCAAGTGCATGTAGGTCTGCGAGTGGCCTGCGAGTGCACATAGGTCTGCGAGTGCACATAGGTCTGCGAGTGGCGTGCGAGTGCATGTAGGTCTGCGAGTGCACGTAGGTCTGCGAGTGGCCTGCGAGTGCACGTAGGTCTGCGAGTGGTCTGCAAGTGCACGTAGGTCTGTGAGTGGTCTGCAAGTGCACGTAGGTCTGCGAGTGGCCTGCGAGTGCACATAGGTCTGCGAGTGCACGTAGGTCTGCAAGTGGCCTGCGAGTGCACGTAGGTCTGCGAGTGCATGTAGGTCTGCGAGTGGCCTGCGAGTGCACGTAGGTCTGCGAATGGTCTGCGAGTGCACGTAGGTCTGCGAGTGGTCTGTGAGTGCACGTAGGTCTGCGAGTGGCCTGCGAGTGCATGTAGGTCTGCGAGTGCATGTAGGTCTGCGAGTGGCCTGCCAGTGCACGTAGGTCTGCGAGTGCACGTAGGTCTGTGAGTGGCCTGTGAGTGCACGTAGGTCTGCGAGTGCACGTAGGTCTGCAAGTGGCCTGCGAGTGCACGTAGGTCTGTGAGTGGCCTGCCAGTGCACGTAGGCCTGTGAGTGCACGTAGGTCTGTGAGTGGCCTGTGAGTGCACGTAGGTCTGTGAGTGCACATAGGTCTGCGAGTGCATGTAGGTCTGCGAGTGCATGTAGGTCTGTGAGTGGCCTGCGAGTGCACGTAGGTCTGCGAATGGTCAGCGAGTGCACGTAGGTCTGCGAGTGGTCTGCGAGTGCATGTAGGTCTGCGAGTGGCCTGCTAGTGCACGTAGGTCTGCAAGTGCACATAGGTTTGTGAGTGGTCTGCGAGTGCACATAGGTCTGCGAGTGGTCTGCGAGTGCATGTAGGTCTGCGAGTGGCCTGCTAGTGCACGTAGGTCTGTGAGTGGCCTGCGAGTGCACGTAGGTCTGTGAGTGCACGTAGGTCTGCGAGTGGCCTGCGAGTGCACGTAGGTCTGCAGGTGCACATAGGTCTGCGGGTGCACGTAGGTCTGTGGGTGCAAGTAGGTCTGTGACTGTTCTGCGAGTGCACGTAGGTCTGTGAGTACCTGTGTATTGTCTTGTTGTGTACCTGTGTATTGTCTTGTTGTGTACCTGTGTATTGTCTTGAGCATTAGTGCCAAGAAGCTAGCTGTTAGGTAATTTGGACAGGGTAAAATCCCCAATCCTCACTAAATTTAATAGGTACGATGCCTGGCGGGTGTGGAGAGGCGACCCTTTGTACATCTTGCTGCATGTATGCGTTCCTTGATCATCCGATCGAGGGCTAATACTGCTGTGCAAAATGTAAGCACATTGTTTCCCTGGAAGCCCAGGTTCTGAATCTGGGGAAGCAACTGTCAGCACTGAGAAGTCCCTCCATACTAAAGGAGAGCCAGGAACGTACACGGCAGGTGCTGGCAGGGGCCAGCACAGAGGCGGGTGGAGACAAAGAGGTGCAGAGAGTAGATGGGTGACAGTCAGGAAGGGTAGAGGGGGAAATTCCAGGGAGGCCGTTCCAGGACTGGAGCATCCCAATAAGTACGCTCCATTGAGTGACATTGGTGAAACCAGTCAGAGACCAGCACTGCTGGAGCTGAGGGACTCTCCTAGCTGCCAGGGGAAGAACTCCTCCTGTGAGAGTGGGGGGCAGCGAAGGGAAAGGAAAGACAGATTCTGGTGGTAGGGGACTCAGTTCTTAGAAGGACAGAGAGGGCAATCTGTAACCAAGACCTGAAGCACCGAACAGTATGTTGTCTACCGGGCGCTCGGGTTCGGCACATCACGGATCTTGTGGACAGATTACTGGAAGGGGCTGGGGAAGACCCAGCTGTCATGGTGCATGTTGGCACCAATGACAAAGTCAGAGGCAGATGGAGTGTCCTAAAGAACGATTTTAGGGACTTAGGAGCTAAATTGAGGAAAAGGACCTCCAAGGTAGTATTCTCAGGAATACTACCGGTACATCAAGCCACACCAGAAAGGCAGAGGGAGATTAGGGAAGTAAACAAGTGGCTGAAGAGCTGGTGTATTAAGAAGGGGTTAGGGTTCCTGGAGGACAGGGCCGACTTCTCAGTCGATAACTATAGAAGGGACGGACTGCACCTAAATGAGGAGGGTGCATACCTGCTGGGAATGAAGATGGCCAAAAAGTTAGAGGGGTTTTTAAACTAGGCAATGGGGGGGAGGGTCCAGAGGTAGAGATAGTCAGCACAGAAGATATTCCAGAGGGTAGTATTGGGGGCATTAGTGGTAGGTTGACCAAAGCACAAAAACACAAGGTAAGTATAGTAGCAAGTCCTAGTTGCAGTCTCGAAACACCCAATACGATGACAATATGCGACCGGTCTAAACTATGTGGCATGTTCACCAATGCCGGAAGCATGGCAGACAAAATGTGTGAACTAGAGATACTGTTGTATGAGGGGGATTTGGATTTTGTGGGAATTTCAGAGACCTGGTTCAACAGCTCTCATGATTGGTTGGCAAACATTCAAGGGTATACCCTTTACCGCAAGGATAGAGAGGGTAAAAAAGGGGGAGGGGTATGCCTATATATCAAGAATAATGTACAAGTGAATGTGAGAGATGACATCACTGAGGGAGCTAGGGAGGAGATGGAATCCTTATGGGTAGACCTCCAAAGGGATGAAGCTAAGGGGAAAATAATACTGGGAGTATGCTATAGGCCCCCTAACCTGAGGGAGGAAGTGGAGACAGATCTCCTATCACAATTTGGATTGGCAGCAAGGATGGGAAGTGTTATCATAATGGGGAATTTTAATTATCCAGACATAGACTGGGCGGAGGGAACCGCGCATTCATTTAAGGCTCGCCAGTTCCTTAATGTCTTGCAGGACAATTTTATGGGTCAGATGGTAGACGCACCAACTAGAAATAAAACATTACCGAATCTACTGATTACCAACAATACAGACCTGATCACAGATGTGGAAATACAGGGCAATTTAGGTAACAGTGATCACAGGTCAAATAGTTTCAGTATAAATCACACAAATAGGAAACATAAAGGGAATACAAAGACACTGAATTTCAAAAGAGCCAACTTCCCTAAACTACAAACCTTGCTAAAAGGCATGAATTGGGATAAAATATTAGGAACAAAGAATACGGAGGAGAGATGGGCTTGCTTTAAGAGCATATTAAATAAGGGCATTAGCCAATGTATCCCATTGGGTAATACATTTAAAAGAGCAAACAAAAGTCCTGGATGGCTTAACTCCAATGTAAAAATGCATATAAAAGCAAAGGAGAAAGCCTTTAAAAAATACAAGGTTGAGGGATCATCCTCAGCATTCAGACTTTATAAAGAATGCAACAAGAAATGTAAGGGTGCAATTAGGACGGCTAAGATAGAATATGAAAGACACATAGCGGAGGAGAGCAAAAAAACCCCAAGAAATTCTTTAAGTATGTAAACAGTAAAAAAGGGAGGACAGACCATATTGGCCCCATAAAGAATGAGGAAGGACATTTGGTTACAAAGGATGGGGAGATGGTGAAGGTCATGAATTTTTTCTTCTCCTCAGTCTTCACGAGTGAATCGGGGGGCTTCAGTAACCAAACCTGCAGTGTTTATCCTCATGACACAACACAGGAAGCACCTCCATGGTTAACAGAAGACAGAATTAAAATTAGACTTGAGAAACGTAACATTCATAAATCACCAGGACCAGATGGCTTGCATCCGAAGGTACTTAGGGAATTCAGTCAAGTGATTGCCAGACCGTTGTTCCTAATTTTTACAGACAGTCTACTGACTGGAATGGTACCAGCTGATTGGAAAAAAGCCAATGTAGCACCAATATTTAAAAAGGGCCCAAAATACATCCCTGGGAATTACAGACCAGTTAGCCTAATCAATAGTATGTAAACTCTTGGAGGGGATGATAAGGGACTATATACAAGATTTTAGTAATGAGAACGGTATCATTAGCAGTAATCAGCATGGATTCATGAAGAATTTTTCTTGCCAAACCAATCTACTAACCTTCTATGAGGAGGTGAGTTGCCATCTAGATAAAGGAAGGCTCGTAGACGTGGTGTATCTGGATTTTGCAAAAGCATTTGACACAGTTCCCCATAAACATTTACTGTACAAAATAAGGTCCGTTGACATGGACCATAGGGTGAGTACATGGATTGAAAACTGGCTACAAGGGCGAGTTTAGAGGATGGTGATAAATGGGGAGTACTCGGAATAGTCAGGGGTGGGTAGTGGGGTTCCCCAGGGTTCTGTGCTGGGACCAATCCTATTTAATTTGTTCATAAACGACCTGGAGGAGGGGATAAACAGTTCAATCTCTGTATTTGCAGATGATACTAAGCTAAGCAGGGCAATAACTTCTCCGCAGGATGTGGAAACCTTGCAAAAAGATCTGAACAAAATAATGGGGTGGGCAACTACATGGCAAATGAGGTTCAATGTAGAAAAATTTAAAATAATGCATTTGGGTGGCAAAAATATGAATGCAATCTATACACTGGGGGGAGAACCTCTGGGGGAATCTAGGATGGAAAAGGACCTGGGGGTCCTAGTAAATGATAGGCTCAGTAATGGCATGCAATGCCAAGCTGTTGCTAACAAAGCAAACAGAATATTGGCATGCATTAAAAAGGGGATCAACTCCAGAGATAAAAGGATAATTCTCCCACTCTACAAGACTCTGGTCCGGCTGCACCTAGAGTATGCTGTCCAGTTCTGGGCACCAGTCCTTAGGAAGGATGTACTGGAAATGGAGCAAGTACAAAGAAGGGCAACAAAGCTAATAAAGGGTCTGGAGGATCTTAGTTATGAGGAAAGGTTGCGAGCACTGAACTTATTCTCTCTGGAGAAGAGACATTTGAGAGGGGATATGATTTCAATATACAAATACCATACTGGTGACCCTACAATAGAAATAAAACTTTTTCGCAGAAGAGAGTTTAACAAGACTCGTGGCCACTCATTAAAATTAGAAGAAAAGAGGTTTAACCTTAAACTATGTAGAGGGTTCTTTACTGTAAGAGCGGCAAGGATGTGGAATTCCCTTCCAGAGGTGGTGGTCTCAGTGGGGAGCATCGATATCTTCAAGAAACTATTAGATAAGCACCTGAATGACCACAACATACAGGGATATTCAATGTAATACTGACACATAATCACACATAGGTTGGACTTGATGGACTTGTGTCTTTTTTCAACCTCACCTACTATGTAACTATATGTAACTATGTAAGAATATGCCAAAGCTCCTAAGGAAGCGTTACTAAACGCATAACATGTATAGCAAGCTGAGCTGAGTGTTTCACGATACACCATCCTTTTGAAATCTGCTATTATTTGAACAAGTGAACTGCTCGGTTATCCAAATTTTGTTCAATATTTATTCATTATGTAGATGGTGTGTTCAGCATGCTCATGGGTATTATCTGTGAATATATGTAAGTTTATGTATGTGTTCTTTATTTTTTATTTTTTAATTTTTGTAATAAATATCAAAACTTCTTTTAAAACTTTTTTGTGTTATGCCTATGAAGTCCATAATTTCAAACTCCTTCCAATGATCTCAAATTATCGGGATGTGGCATTAACTATTAGTGTGTCGTATCCACAGTACCACTCTGTGGTGATACAAAAATTTTAGAATCTGCAATTTTCTGTTGACTAAAGTGGCAAAACACAATATCCCCATACAAAAAATAATCTGACAATTACATGAGCAGACCAGGTAAAGCAGGGAAAAAAGGAGGTATAGCCAAGTTACTGTTTACTCTCTTTATTTGCAGATGGTCGTATAGCAGGTTAGAAATATTCAGAAAGGTACAAAAGACACTTTATATGTAAATACTGTGTATAGGTAAATAGACTGTTCACTTTGTATGTGCAGTTGCACTCATGTTCACTAGAGCTTAGTGAATGTGGTGAATGTAAAGAATACCAAATAAAGGAAAATTAAAAAAATCTATTTTTTTGCTTGCATATGACTAGCTAATGGAAATCAGAGCTTCAGCACATTCACTAATCCCTGTGGAAAATGAGTGCAACTGCACAAAGTGCACAGTCTATTTGCCTTTAGTAAATAAACCTCAAAGTGTCTGCCCATTAAGGGTGACAACATGAAAAATACTGTTTTATCCACAATCATATCTGTCAATCATTTTTTTCATTAACACAGGCAGAGTTCAAGTGTTACACAGCATTCCCAGTCTTCCTGGGTACAATTATCCCTTTCAGTATCCAGGAGTAATGTAACTCTCTGCATCCATAATTAAATGCAAACAACATAGACATAAACAAAACTACTTTATTTAAAATTTACAATCATAAAAAAGCATGTCTGATGCACTTTGTCAGACTTCTTCAGAGGCATTGTGCTGGATAAATATCTATTTGCTTATATGCGTACACAAATTAGCTGCTTTGTTGCCAGTCATTATTGATAAGCATATTAAATCCTACATTGTTAATGATAATAACTAGTCCTGTAATTTGACTTGACCCTTAAGGAAATATCAAAATATATACTAAAAATATAGTACTGATATTGGTCTATATATAAAGTTAAAGATAAAATAACTTTAGGAGTAATATTTGCCTATATATAAAGTCACAGGTAAAAGAACTCCACTCTTAATAATTACCACAATATACACTAAATGTCTAATAATTACATTTTCCTATCCAAACTACAACCTAAATAACATCCATATTTTTACTTAAGTCAGCAATTACCTATCTCCCAGGAAACAGTTTAAATAAATGTCATCATTCATTCAATTTGGTTCAAGAGCATTGAGCTTATGAATTCAATATGTTTCCTTCTTTAAGACTTCTCTTTTAATATTTGACTATCTCCATAATCTATTTTCTCCAGTCCTTAAAATGTAATACCACTTGGGTCAGACAATTCTTTTGACAATTCTTAAAATGTAGAGGGTCAGTATGATTGTGCCATTCATGAGAAAAGATGGTTGCAACCAGGGGCAGACTGACAAAGTTAAAGATAAAATAACTTTAGGAGTAATATTTTCCTATACATAAAGTTACAGGTAAAAAACTTCACTCTTAATGATTACCACAATATACACTAAATGTCTAATAATTACATTTTCCTATTCAAAGTACAACTTAAATAACATCCATATTTTTACTTAAGTCAGCAATTGCCTATCTGTCAGGAAACAGTTTAACTTGTTCAGATCCGCACTATAGCCGAATGACGGCTACAGCACGGATCTGCTTTGCTGGGAGTACATTTATTGACATCCTCCCTTTTTAAAGCTGGCCACGCCCCCCCCCCTGAAGGGGGCATGCGGCGCACACTGTGATCACCCGAGTCAATGAGACTCGGGTAATCACAGATCCGAGTAAGGGGCCAATCCCGGCCCCTTACCACGTGATCAGCTGTCAGCCAATGTAAACAGAGGATCGGTAATCATTTTTTTCTTCTCATGCTGATAGCGTGAGAAGAAAAAAAGCTGATCGCTGGCTTCTGTTTGAAGGGACATCGGTCCCGAAGAGGAAGAGCCAAAGCTGCCTCATATGTGCCCACAAGTACTGCCTGCCAGTGCCACCTGCCGGTGCCACAAATCAGTGTCCGCAGTGCCCCCAATCAGTGCCCACAGTAGTAAGTGCCAGCAATCAGTGCCACCTATCAGTGACCACAAGTTTCACCTATCAATGCCCACCAGTGGTGCCAATCAGTGCCTCATCAGTGCCACCAGCAGTGCTGCCTATCAGCGTCACCTACCAGTGCTGATCAGTGCCCATCACTGCCACCCATCAGTGCCCATCTCTGCCACCCATCAGTGCCCATCAGTGGCAGTGATCACCCCCCTGATTACCCCCTGCATCCCCAGTCACAGTGTTACCGATTGCAGTGTTTGTTTTTTTACTGATGGGCGTCATTTACTGATGGGTGTCATTTGTGACTGTAATAAGTGTTGGGGAAGTTAGTGGTAGGCCCCTTTAGGTCTAGAGTACACCCCTAACCCCCCAATAAAGGTTTAACCCCTTTATTACCCCCCCAGTTAACACTTTCATCCCCTGTCACCAGTTTCACTAAGTGATCTTTTTTCTGATTGCCGTATGCGTGTCACAGGTGATGCTAGCTAGCCAGGTAGGTATCTAGGTTTACCATCAGATTTTTATAGCGTCAGGTACCCCCATATACTACCTAATAAAGGTTTTAATCCCCTGATTGCCCCCTAGTTAACCCTTTCACCAATGATCACTGTATAAGTGTTACGGGTGACATTGGTTGGTTTGTTTTTTATACCCGCCGTTTATTACCCAATAAAGGTTTAACCCCCTGATCGCCCGGCAGGTGATATCAGTTTAGGGTCTGTGTCACCCCAGGTAGCATCAGATTAGTGCCAGTACCGCTAACATCCACGCACGCAGCATACACCTCCCTTAGTGGTATAGTATCTGAACAGATCAATATCTGATCTGATCAGATCTATACTAGCGTCCCCAGCAGTTTAGGGTTCCCAAAAATGCAGTGTTAGTGGGATCAGCCCAGATACCTGCTAGCACCTGTTTTTTGCCCCTCCGCCCAGCCCAGCCCACCCAAGTGCAGGATGTATCGAACACTGTCACTTACAAAACACTAAACACATAACTGCAGCGTTCAAAGAGTCAGGCCTGATCCCTGCGATCGCTAACAGTTTTTTTGGTAGCATTTTGATACAGTTGCTAAGAGCCTAGGAGCTTTTTTACCTGTGAGTCTCACTAGTGTACCATTAAATTTTGAGGCCAAAATGGCAAATCGAAGGTACACTAGTGAAGAGGCCTACATGTTTCTGAGCATGACAGATAGCGAAGAAGAAGTCACTCATATGTCAGATTCAGTCTCAGAATAGGATCCTGTAGACGACAGCGGCACCATGACAGATAGCTCTGATGATGGAGTTGTGGTCCCTGCCAAGGTCAGGCATACCAGACCCCAATCTTCTTCTGCTGTTGAGGTGCAAGAACCACTGGGCTCCCGCATGGAGCAGAGAAGTACTAGCACCGCTATTCCTTCTGGTGAACTGGCAAGCACCAGCGGCCTAGTACACCCTGGTCATAGTCAAACCAGCACTGCAGTAACACGTGGTGACGTGGCGAGTCCCATAAGTGCAGTTCAAGCTGGCGAGGTGGCAAGCACAAGTAGTGTCCTGCTGCCACCAAGAAGACAAAGACAGGCCTGTCGTGCCCATAGTTTCCTTCCTGCAGAATTTGCCAATCCGAATTGGGAGCCCACCACTTCTGCAGCACCCGTACTCCCCCCATTCACTGGCCAACCCGGCATTCAGGTGGAAACAGTTGATTTTACATCACTTGATTTTTATTCGCTGTTTTTCACCGACAATCTCTATAGATCTATTGTGGACCAAAGCAATTTGTATGCTGGTCAATTCATCACCACTAATCCCCAGTCCTCCCTTGCCAGAGATTGGAAAACAATTATGGTTTCCAAATTTAAGACCTTTCTGGGCCTATCCCTTGACATGGGCATAACTAAAAAGAGTTTGTTGCAGTCATATTGGTCCACTGACCCAATTCACCATATGCCCGTGTTCTCTGCTTCCATGGCCAGGGCGATACAAGCAGATCTTGCAGTTAATGCACTTCAACAACAACTCTGTCATCCTCGTGGAGACCCTGGATACGATCGGCTCTACAAAATTCAGCCCCTCTTAAACCACTTCAACCAATGTTTTGCAGCCTTGTTTACTCCCCATCAATTTGTCTGCGTTGATGAGTACCTGATTAAGTTTTCTGGCCGCTTGTCTTTCAAACAGTATCTTCCCAGCAAGCATGCCAGATACGGGGTCAAGATGTATAAGCTCTGTGACGGGGCCACAGGCTATATATGTAGTTTTATGGATTACGAGGGAAGAGCTAGTCATGTAGAGCTGGAGAACTGCCCTGACTACATAGGGAGTGCTGGCAAGATTGTGTGGGACTTGGTGTCTCCCTTATTCGGAAAAGGGTACCATTTGTATGTGGACAATTATTACACGAGCGTGCCACTTTTTAGTCACTTGTTTGATCATAAAATTGGTGCATGTGGCACCGTGCGTCCTAATCGCGAGGGCTTACCCCAGAGGCATGTAGATTCCTGTCTTAGGTTGGGGGAGAGAGCCTGCTTCAAGTGTAATAATTTGCTCACTGTGAAGTGGAGGGATAATAAGAATGTGTTCGTTCTTTCCTCCCTTCATACAGATATGACGGTCCAAATTCCTACGGCGACTGGTGTTGTGGAGAAACCCCTCTTTGTCCACGAATACAACCTTAGCATGGGAGGGGTGGACCTCAATGACCAGTTGTAGGCGCCATACTTAACCAATTCCCACCCAGCCACTGCACATAAACGGCCAGGTGGTCCTTTCCTCGTTCTGTGTGGATGTTCAGGAACGTCCCTCAGAACGAGTGCTCACAGCATAGCCACGAGGCACGCTGCGGCTCGATCCTGTGATCATTCTGATCACAGGATCCAGCTGAGCAGAGATCGGGATATGGGCACTGTGATTGGCTCTCCCGATCACCTGACGGCTGTGTCCAATCACAGCTATCACAATGTAAACAGAGACGTGTGTCTCTGTGACAGGTCTCCCCACCAAGCTCAGTGAGAGCTCAGTGGGGGGGGGAGAGGGGGAATCTGCAGATCTGTGACAGCTCTCTGTGTGAGGATGATTTTACACAGAGAGCTGTTAGAGATCACCCCACAAAGTACACCAAGCACCACTGATATACCCCTGTCCCTATACAAATTTCAGTGTCCCAATTAAAAATCTGTCTGTCCCCCATCACTGCCAACACCAAATAAACACTGATTTGGGTAATTTTTACCAAAGAAATGTAGCAGCATCATTTTTGGTTAAAATGTATCAAGAGAAATTACTTATTTGCAAAATTTTATAACGGAAATTAATAAAAATGCATTTTTTTGGAAAATTTTCGGTCTTTATTTATCTGTAGCATAAAAAATAAAAACCCCAGCGGTGATTAAATACCACCAAAAAAAAAGCTCTATTTGTGTGAAAAAAATTATAAAAATTTAATTTGGGTACAGTGTTACATGACCGCGCAATTGTCATTCAAAGTGTGATAGTGCTGAAAGCTAAAAATTGGACTGGGAAGGAAGGGAGTCAAAAGGCCCAGTATTGAAGTGATTAACTGCCCGTAAGGCCAGACGCTGGTACAAGAAAGTGTCTGTATACTTATTTCAATTGGCTTTGCTGAACGCTCATGTGCTATACAGAGCTTCAGGACAGACTGGATCCTTCCTTAAATTCCAGGATCAGATCGTCAGAGCCCTTCTGTTTCTAGACGGTGCTCCACCTTACCTTCCCAATCCAAATGCAATAAGCCGGCTGCATGAGCAGCATTTTCTGTATGTCCTCCCGAGTACCTCTACCAAACAAGCCCCCCAAAGAAAATGCTGTGTCTGTAGAAAGCGCGGATATAGGCATGACACCCGCTATTTTTGTCCCTCCTGTCCTGATAATCCTGGTCTTTGCATTGGTGAATGTTTAGAACTCTACCATACATTAGTTGAGTATTAGCATAGGGTACAGCACTGCACAGACTAGGACACACTTTCACAGGGTCTCCCAAGATGCTATTCGCATTTTGAGAGACCCGAACCTGGAACCGAACCGTTAAGCCCTGTACACACGATTGGACATTGATCGGACATTCTGACAACAAAATGCATGGATTTTTTCCGACGGATGTTGGGTCAAACTTGTCTTGCATACACATGGTCGCACAAAGTTGTCGGAAAATCTGATCGTTCTGAACGTGGTGACGTAAAACACATACGTCGGGACTATAAACGGGGCAGTAGCCAATAGCTTTCGTCTCTTAATTTATTCTGAGCATGCATGGCACTTTGTGCATAAGATTTGTGTACACACGATCAGAATTTAAACGATCGGATTTTGTTGACAGAAAATTTTATATCCTGCTCTCAAACTTTGTATGTCGGAAATTCCGAAGGAAAAAGTCCGATGGAGCCCACACATGATCGGAAATTCCGACAACACAATCCGATCGCACTTTTTGTGTGTACAGGGCATTACAGTTACAAATAAAAGTGTAAAAAAAAAAGTAAAAAATAAAAAAAACCCCAAAAAAATATACAATAAAAAAACAAAAATAGTTGTTATTTTATTGTTCTGTCTCGATCTATTCTCTCTCTATTGTTCTGCTCTTTTTTACTGTATTCTATTCTGCAATGTTTTATTGTGTTTTATTGTTAACCATTTTTTGGTTTTCAGGTACGCCATTCAGCTGCAGCACGGATTTATTAATCCTGACAGCAACAGCGTTTGCTCCAACGATACATAAAGCCATGACTCCAGCACTTTTGGAGGTGATTTCACCACCACAGTTAAAAAAAAGAGCATATATGCCAAAGCATGGGGGCAGCAGGGGTGGAGGAGCGATTTGCTCCTAACTTTTAGGGCAGATGCCCCCATGCTTCGGCATATATATATTTTAGGCACAGGTTGCGTTAAAAAATGTTTTATTTTTTAACTACGATTTTTTGAATTTGCTTTGCAGGTATGGTAAGTCTTATGCCCCATACATACGATCGGACATTGATCGGACATTCTGACAACAAAATCCGTATATTTTTTCCGACGGATGTTGGCTCAAACTTGTTTTGCGTACACACGGTCGCACAAAGTTGTCGGAATTTCCGATCGCCAAGAACGCGGTGACGTACACCACGTACGACAAGACTAGAAAAGGCCAGTTCAGAACCAAGTGCGGCACCCTTTGGGCTCCTTTTGCTAATCTCGTGTTAGTAAAAGCTTGGTGAGAGACGATTCACGCTTTTTCAGACTCGTGGTTTTCAGATCATTTTCTGCTGTTCAGTTTGTGCTGTTCAGTTTGTGCTTGTGGGTTTGTATCTGGTCTTCAGTGCGTACAGCGAGTTACGTGTGACTCTTGTCATTGTGTTCTTGTTCGTTCGTTACTGTTTTTCAGGTCGCTCTTCACAGGCCTTTCTGTTCTTCAGTGCGTTCTGTTACTTAGTTCTGAGCAGCCGACCGTTTTCTAGCCATGTTGCGTATACGTACATCTCATAGAATTCATGCTGTGTGGGGGCTTGGTGTTGGGGTCCTTACCTTGACACAAGCCCAGTCCATGAACAGGGTGGGGAGGAGTTCATGGACCAAGAATTGGTTGCTCCCGCATGACCAGTTCTGTCACATGCCTTTGCTCCGTGAGATCCGTGAGAATAATCCTGATGATTTCAGGAACTTTCTCCAGATGACGGACCCCGTATTTCACTGTTTGTTGGCTTTGCTGACCCCTTATATTAGCAGGCAGGATACCTGCATGAGGCAAGCCATCACTCCGGAGCAGAGGCTCGTCGCCACCCTGCGGTACTTGGCGAAGGGGAGAAGCCTGCAAGTTCTCGACCTCAAGTTCTCGACAGGCATCTCCCCCCAGGCTCTGGGGATCATTATCATGGAGCCCTGTTCTGCCATCATCCAGGTCCTGCAGAAGGAGTATATTAAGGTAAGATTTTTATCCTTTAATATCACATTTTATTGTATTTAATGATTGATAATATATTGTATTTCTTTCCTCATTCCCTAATTACCATGATTGTAATATGCTGTGAATGTCCCCTTTGTCCTCATGCATGCTGGATTTTTCTGTAATTTTTTTTGTCCTTCATACATATTTGCCTTCACTTACCTCCCCAGCATGGTCTCCTGGCCCTATATTCACCTCATGTAGTCACTTAACAATGTATTTTATCAGCTCCATAGTAGTGCTTTACCCCAAACACCCCCTAAAATGTTCTTAAATGTGATTTGTGCTTTAAATTCAGGCAGAGTGCCAGAGGCTTTTTTTGGGGGGTCCCCAAATCATTTGAAACCCTCCCTCCCCCCCAACTGCTAAGTCAGCTGATACCAAGTTTCTATCTATCCTCAATCATCTATCTGTTGACTTTGCCAAACCCATACACACTATACCCACCTCTTTTGTGGTCAGATGTATGAATGAATTCCCCAAAGCATGTAGTGCAAGGGCCTGCCTGTATACTTTCAAATGGTACTGTTTAAAGTTTTTGTATCCTATTAATATCTTGATAGGTAATAGCAGAATTTCCAAATGTGCTAAAATGTGTACAATGTGTATTTATATCTTTGTATTATGACACTTCTTACCAGTCCAGTGGGCTGTCAACAGTGTAAGTAAGGAGGGGCTGGCCAATGTAATACACATTATTTAGGCATTCATCTCTCAATGAAGTGGAGAGGGTTACCTGTCCAAGAGCTCCCCCCCTAAAATGTTAGAAATGGCCCATGAGAGGGGGGGGAGGGGGAATCTGATAGGTGGACCTTATACTTTGGTCTTTAAAAACTCCCTCAAATAAATGTTATCTTGATGTTGGCCAAGAATGTTTGTGTCTAATCTGCTTTCCCTGTTTATGTGCAAAATGACTAATTTTCTTTTCTTGTTTGACTCCACAGTTTCTTTCCACGCCACAGGAATGGCAGACTGTGGCCTCCCACTTTGCCCAGCGGTGGGACTTTCCTAACTGCGGAGGGGCAATTGATGGGAAACACGTCCACATCATCCCACCACCCAACTCGGGGTCATAATATTTCAACTATAAGGGGTTCAATAGTATTGTGATGTTGGCGGTGGTGTCAGCTACTTACGAGTTCCTGTATGTGGACGTGGGGAAGAATGGCTGGATGTCCGATGGTGGAGTCATTGCCCAGATGGAGTTCTACAGGTGTCTCCAGAATGGCAGCTTGGACTTGCCACCTCCAGAAGACAATGTGGAAGGACTCCCATTTGTCTTCGTAGCGGATAAAGCGTTTGCGCTGGGGGACCATCTTATGCGGCCATTCCCTATGAGGATCCTCACCGCGGACCAGAGGGTTTTTAATTACCGGCTGGCCAGAGCCAGAAGAGTGGTGGAGAACATGTTTGGAATCATGGCCAGCCGGTTACGCCTATTTCTTACACCCATACACATGGCGGAGTACAAACTGAATCACATCATCCTGGCGTGCTATGTTCTACACAACTTTTTATGGCAACATTCTGCCAACTATGCTGGCTCAGTTGGGCCTGAGGCTGGAATTCAAAATGAACCAACCCTGACGGCGCTTGAAAGTGGCCGTCCTGGCTTGCCCCCCTGAGTGCCCATGATGTCCGTCTAAGATACCTTGAATACTTTGTGGGTAGGGGGGCTATCAATATGCCAGACAATGTCTGAAATATTTTTCAAATAGAAAAAAAAATAACTACTAAAATCTTTGGTGACATTTACTGCTTGTGTATCTTTTAGCTGTCCCTGACAGAAATGTGGTGTGTCCCAAAAATGGCATGATTGTGTAACATTACAAAGCATTGTTGGGTGTTATTTACTAAAGGCAAAAACACTTTGCACTACAAGTGCAGTTGAAACTGCACTTGTAGTGCAAAGTGGATTTTCCCTTAGGAAATAACCCCCATTGTCACTGAAAACACCAATTAGAGCACAACAAAAGTTTTGGAGCGTTGAAACAATAATCCACACATTCTTGATTATCAATCTTTTTAATACCAGCACAATCACATGTGCATTTAGAAAAGGTTTTTAAAACAAAACAACATGTTTGTTGTATAACAATCTTTGGGGTCACATTAGAAAAAGTAGAAATGTCCATTTAAGATAAAACAGGCACGTTTAAAACCAACAAGAAAGACACAAATCTTGAACACATTTGGTAGAACTTGAAGGCAATATCAGACATGAGTATTTACAAACTGTGTTTGATATTGCGTTCAGATGGGTGAAGTCACCCCAGGAAATGCCAAATTTTGAAGATGCACACAAATTGCCAAATGTCAACATGTGCTACCTGTCATCATGGGGATCAAGGGACGTGTTTTGTGGGTGCAACCCCTTCCTCTCAGCTACTTTATTATTGAGGATGGGGTTGCACCCCCAAAATGCCTACATTGATCTCCCATGATGGCAGATAGCACATGTTGACACATTGTGTGCATCTTCAAAATTTGGCTTTTCGCAAATATGTCAAAAAATGGTAGAAATTTTTAGCTCACAAAAAGCACAAAAAAACAAAGGGATTTTGATTGGTTTTAAACTCTCCCTAAAACATCAATGATGTTCTTCATTTTTTGTTGAACATCACTGATGTTTTCCCGAATGTTTTAAAAATCCCTATTACACCCCATGATCTCCCTGATCAGGATCGGTGCACTTTCCGAGGTGAAATGCCTTGGATCCACAACATCACGATCACCTAAAAAGATAGAAACAAAAACACACCATGTATTATAAATCTGCCGGCATCCATCTCTTACCTGAGCCTTTGGTTGCAGACACTCACCTGTTGTGGTGACAATTTCCACCACATCTCCTTCCTCCTCCTCCTCCTCTTGGCTTGGGTGGGTCTCCACTTCTTCATGAGGTGGGGGGTCTCTGGTCTCCTCGGATGGGGGGTGTCCTCTGAGTCTTTTATCCCCTATGTAAAAACAAATAGGTATACTTAAAACACAGATATTTGATGGCAGAAATAGGAATATGGAATATTGCTTGGAAGTGGGGTACAATTGTCTGTTTTGGCAGAGTTCCAAGATGTTGAATTTTTATTGTCCTTTGTCAAGCTTCAATACTTTACCTGTTTAGTACAAGCTTCACAAATGGAGTCACCCCTATAGTATACACTGGAGCACCTGTGTGGACCCACAAATAAAAAGGGTGTTCTTGTGTCCCACACTAGTGCTTCAGCGTCCAGATGTGAAACCTGCTGATTGTCCTCTTCTTACACAAAATCTAGTTTGCATTTCATTCTAGTTACAAACCCATCTACACAACCAAATTATTTTCAGACAAGTAGGCCATAAAAAATGTTGGCAAATGCATATGGCCAAAACAATGGTGTTTTCTAGGCCGAACGAACAATGTTTTATATGAACAAATAATGTGCCCATGAACATGAAAGTTGCCATTTTAAACTGTACAACAGTTAAGAAAAGCACATGGAGCAGCACGAATGTAATAAACATAATGAATAGGAAGATAGGACAACTACTTACTTTTTTGCAGCACTCTCCAGATCCTTCTGTACTGCTCATGCTCTCTTAATTTGAGGTCTGACCACCGCTTCCTGAGCTGATCTTTCGATCGTCGTGGACCCGAAATTCCGGTGCAGACTCTTGACCACTTTTGCCATGATCTTGGCCTTTTGGACATTGGGGTTGGGGTAAGGTTCATACTTCCTGTCATAGTCGGCCTTCTTCAGGATGTCCACTATCTCCAACATCTCCCCAAAGGACATATTTGATGCCTTAAATCGTCTCCTTCTGGATCGGGATGTTTCAGGCTCTGGGCTTTCCTCCTCCTCCTCCTCGTTGGTGTAATTATCTGACACCTGTTGTGTCTCCGCCATGTGCTCTTCCCCCACTGCGCTGAAGGAGAAGGGGCGGGGAATAGACTAGAAAGAACATCAGGGGCGGGCAGAGTTTCATGCATGTGCAGTGTCTATAAAGCGTAACATGCGTGCGTAGTGCGTACGATCTGTGAGCGCAGGAAGGAGTAACGGAGGCGCCGATCGTGATAATGAAGGTAAGATTTAACATTGGGTCTATACTGCTTCTAGATTGAGGCCTGTATTTGCACAAGTTGAGAAGACTTTAGGCTGACATTAGGGTTTGTCTTGTGTTGTGTCTTGCAGTGAAAATGGATATCTTGAAGGATCATGACTTTATGCCAATCTTCATAGATATGTTCAGGGAGCTGCCTTGTCTATGGCAGATAAACCACCCTGAATATAAGAACCAAACAAAGAGGTAGGCAGCGCTGGATAATTTGTTGGAATTTGTGAAGACGGTGATCCCCACGGCAGACATCATCTATTTGAAGGTCCTGAATTGGTGGCCTGAGGAGTACATATCTAAGGGAGCACAAGAAGGTCCAGGATTCCCAGAGATCATGAGCTGCAGATGACATTTATGTCCCCAGGCTGTGGTACTATGACAGGCTGCATTTTCTGGCAGGTCAGACTGAACCCAAGTCATCACTCTCCACTCTTCCTTCCACGCTTCCTTCCCCCCCAGCTGAGGCTTCTGATGCCCAACCTGGGCCTTTCAGGCAGCAACATGTGGAGGAGCCCAGCTTGAGCCAGGTATAGCATTCTTCTAAATATTTCTGGTTGTCCAATCAATGATGTTAAATAGATGTTAGTTTGGAGTACTAATTTATGATTGTGATTGATGATGCAAAAACTAAAACCATGTTCCTTTTTCATACATAGGGAAGTCTCAGCCAGGAGGTGGCCGGGCCAAGCAGGCTGCCTGATATCCAGGTCCCTCCCCTCCACCTTCAAAGAAAAAGTGGCAGGAAGAGGAGTAACCTGGAGGAGGCTGCCATAGGCCTATTTTGGAAGGCTACATAGGCCCTCAGAACACCCCACACTGTGGAGGAGGACTTTGCTGGCCTAACTGCATGCAAAATGATGCAGATGGAGGAGGGCCAACGACTCCTGTGTGAGTTCTTAATTTTGGAAGCTCTAAATAAGGGCTTGAGGGGCCAAATCACATGTGCAACCCACATTTGTGACCTCACACATAGTCCTCCTCCTCCTCCTGCTCCTCCTCCTCCTCCTCCAGTTCCTACTCCTCCTCCTCCTCCTACTCCTCCTCCAGGTCCTACTCCTCCTCCTGCCACATCTCCAACACCAGAGCCACAGCCAGGAAGGAAGCATGGAAGGAAGACCTGAGAGTGATGGCCCTGGGCTCAGTCTGGTCTGGCAAAATATGCAGCCTCTTGTATGACCACAGCCTGGGAACATACATGTCATCTGCTGCTTTCAGGGTCTCTGGGACTTCTGGACCAGACTGCACTCCCTTACATATGGACTCCTCAGGCCACCAATTTTGCTGTAAAATAATTTATGTGTGCCCTGTGGGTCCAAGGCTTCGCCAACCTCTGCTATTTCTCCAGAGTTGCCCCCCACTTTGTTTGGTTCTGAGTCCTTAATAAAGGAATTTTTTGTTACAATTATACTCGCCTATGTGTGTTTTCCTTCAAAAAGGACAGTTTGTTTGTGAGGAGGCAGGTACATTTCAAAACTACAATGTGAAATTAACAAGAGACACCAACACCAAACAATCTCCTTGAGATTAAATAATACAAGATAATAATGGTGTTGTGGTAACTTGACACACAAAACACACACAAAAATATTCTGGAGTAAAAAAAAAAAAAAAATCAGCCTTGAAAAAAATACAAAACAAAAATAAAAAAAACCCCAAAAAATGTTGTCAGATGTGACAAATCAAAATCTATTGAGGGAATCACGATAAATAATAAAGAAATAAGTTTGTGAGAAATCTGCGTGAATATGAGCAGAAAAACTACTTAATTCTTCTATCATTATAAAGAAGAAGAGAGTGTGCTGTATTAAACAATTTTAAACATTGCAGCCTGACGAAAGTGCTCTATCCATTCCAAATGCTAATTTTACCAGACCGAGCTGTTCAGTCTCGGAATTTCTTCTGAGCGTGCGTGGCACTTTGTGCGTCGGAATTGTCCACACACAGTCGGAATTGATGCGATTGGATTTTGTTGTCAGAAAATTTTATAGCCTATTCTCAAACTTTGTGTGTCGGAAAATCCGATGGAAAAAGTCCGATGGAACCCACACACGGTCGGATTTTCCGACAACACGCTCCGAGCGCACATTTTCCGTCGGAATATCCGATCGTGTGTACGGGGCATTACTGTTATACTGTAATGTTACTTTGTTTTATTGTTAACCATCATTTGCTTAGTAGGTATGCCATTCAGCTGCAGCACGGATTTATTTATCTTGACAGCAACAGCCTTTGCTCCCACTTTACATAAAGCCATGACTCCAGTGCTGTCGGAGGTGATTTCACCACCACAGTTAAAAAAAAGTGCATATATGCCGAAGCATGGGGGCAGCAATGGAGGAGCAATTTGCTCCTAACTTTTGGGGCAGATGCCCCAATGCTTCGGCATATATATATTTTAGGCACAGGTTGCATTAAAAATGTTTTATATTTAACCATGTTTTTTTTTTGTATTTACTTTGCAGGTATGGGAAGTCTTACTGTTATGTTGTAATGTTACTTTGTTTTATTGTTAACCATCATTTGCTTAGCAGGTACGCCATTCAGCTGCAGCGGTGGATTTATTTATCTTGACAGCAACAGTGTTTGCTCCCATGATACATAAAGCCGTGACTCCAGTGCTGTGGGAGGTGATTTCCCCACCACAGTTAAAAAAAAAATGGTGCATGTATGCCCATCATTAGAAGTGAGTGGATGAAGGGCAGTATTCTAATGGTAGGCATATCCACCGATCAATCTCTTTTTTTCGTTCAGCCCACAGGCTGCATGAAAAAAAAGATTACAATATATATCCACAAAGGACCAGCAACGTACCAGAATGATGCCTGCGGGTTTAGGTATCATCTTGGTATCATTCTTTTCAGCCAGCGGTCAAATTTCATGTAAAAGCAATGGAAGAGAATGTCTCCCCCCTCCCACCGTCTTCCATGGTTTTCTCCAGCTCTCCTGTCCCAACAGGGAACCTGAGAATGCAGCCGTTGGTTCCGCCAGCTGACCATAGAGCTTATCAGAGACCAGAATAGCTCCAATCATGTCTATGGCCTAAGAAACGGGAAGCTACAAGTATTTCATGACTTAGATTTTGCCAGATATAAACAGCACCATTGGGAAATTGGGAAAGCATTTTATCACACCGATCTTGATGTGGTCAGATGCTTTGAGGGCAGAGGAGAGATCTAGGGTCTAATAGACCCCAATTTTTTCAAAAAAGAGTACCTGTCACTACCTATTGCTATCATGGTGGATATTTACATTCCCTGAGATAACAATAAAAATGATTAAAAAAAATGAAAGGAAAAGTTTAAAAATAAAATAAAAAAGCAAAATAAATAATAATAGAAAAAAACACCCCTGTCCTCCCCCTGCTCCCGTGCAAAGGCAAACGCAAGCGTCGGTCTGGCATCATATGTAGAAAGCAATTGCACCATGCATGTGAGGTATCACTGCGAAAGTCAGATCGAGTGCAGTAATTTTAGCAGTAGACCCCCTCCGTAAATCTAAATTGGTAACCTGTAAAGGCTTTTAAAGGCTTTTAAAAATGTATGTAGTTTGTCGCCGCTGCACGCTTGTGCACAATTTTAAAGCATGTCGTGTTTGGTATCCATGTACTACGATCATCTTCTTCATTTCATCAAACATTTGGGCAATATAGTGTGTTTTAGTGCATTAAAATTTAAAAAAGTGTGTTTTTTTTAAAAAAAAATGCTTTTGAAAAATCGCTGCGCAAATACTGTGTGAAAAAAATGAAACACCCACCATTTTAATCTGTAGTGCCTTTCAGCTCTTGTCAGTGTGAAGCCTGCAGTGATCCTGAATAGCAGCAGCACGGAGGAACACGAAGGCAGTGATTTCTACTGACCATACATCAGTGAAATGCGATCTAGATCTTTTACATCATGTGAGTGGATCTATTGGGCTCTTTGTTAACTTTATTTAGTAGAAGTTATGTGCGCAATGGTCTTATCCCAATTTTGTATTTCATGTGGGGGAAAGCATATGAACAGGAGAAGTGGAGATTAGATGATCCTAGCCGGTGGATGTAAGCCTATCCTCTGCTGATTAACCCAGACTCAGTAAGCCTTGTTTAAACACAGATAAGAGGTATCTTCTAACCTGCAAAGGAATCACCTTTTCAAGTAAGGTGTATGGGAATCCACACAATTGTAATCCTTTTATAATTGTTACCAACTACATATTTATTGAATATATCTGTTTTAATATATTTTTCACTCTATTTTTTCACCACCTTTTTCCACATATTTCAGTTTGTTTATTATTTCAGAACAAATGGTGAACTAACTTTTGGATTTGTATTTCGGGAGGTCTCCAATTAGACTTTCACAGCAGACTTTTCAACACATTGCATTTATATTTATTTATATTATGCTAATCACTGTTCAAGTTTTTGTATAGTTTGTAACAAAGTATCCACAAGTAGAATGTGACCTGTCAGCACATTGAATAGTAGGATATCCTATAGATATTACGAGCGCATCACTTTATCTATTTAAATATTTTATATTTTGCCACAAGTTACAGGAAAATGACAAACTTTTTTTTTTTGCACAAAGTTGTCACTAAATTATATATTGCTCACACATGCCATAGGCGTATGTGGAATTACGCCCTGCCATTTTAGCACCTCAAGAAATGCGATAGGCAGTCATAAACTAAAAGCTGCGTAAATTCCAGAAAATGTTCCCTTGATTGTAGACGCTATAACTTTTGCGCAAACTAATAAATATACACTTATTGACATTTTCTTACCAAAGACATGTGGCTGAATACATTTTGGCCTAAATGTATGACTAAAATTGAGTTTATTGGATTTTTCTTATAACAAAAATTAGAAAATATCATTTTTTTTTCAAAATTTTTGGTCTTTTTCCTCTTATATCGCAAAATATAAAAATCACAGAGGCAATCAAATACCATAAAAAGAAAGCTCTATTTGTGTGAACAAAAGGACACACATTTTGTTTGGGTACAACATTGCATGACCGCGCAATTACCAGTTAAAGCAGCACAGTGCCAAATTGTAAAAAGTCCTCCGGTCATTGAGCTGCCAAATGGTCCGGGGCTAAAGTGCTTAAAGGAGGATTGAACAGAATCTGCATCTGTTGTATACTAAGCAAAAGGTAATACCACAGTCTTTGTACCCATAAAATTGCCATGTTCACAGTTCAGAGTCCTCCCTTACATCAGCGTTCCCAGCATTCTCCCTATACATCACATTCTGTAGAGTCCCCCTTACATGAGTGCCCCAGAGTGCCACGTAACATCAGAGCCCCCAGAGTGCCACCTTACAGCAGAGTCCCCAGAGTGCCATCTTATATCATTGTCCCCTTACACACACCTTTTCACCTTTGTCCTTTGTGTGGCAGGTGGCTGATGGGAAAAGGCTTTAAAAAAAATCCACCTGTTGCTGGCTCTGAACTGCACATGTGCAGTTGTGGAGCCAGCTGAATGGTGAACTGCTGTGGTCGGCCTCGGATCGGGCAGTGGGGTATGTGTATAAAAGTTTTGTAATATGATGTCACCGCACAGGCACACACCCAGACCTGCCCTGGTGCCTGATCTGAGGCTGAGCTTGGCAGTTAACCAATCAGCTGGCTCAAAATGACAATAAGTGGATTTTTACAGGCATTTTTTTCCTCTCTCTGGATGTTGGCAACACAGCAGCTGATTGAGCAGCTTTTTTCCAATATTTCTGTAGATCAACTTCTGTGGAGTAGCAGTGGGAACACAAAAATAATACAGTATACATACACACACACACACACACACACACACACACAGTATCTACTGTATATACTCAGATGTGCACAGTATATATATATATATATATATATATATATATATATATATATATATATATATATATATATATACTTTGATACTTTGCTACAATGTAAAGTAGTGAGTATACAGCTTGTATAACAGTGTAAATTTGCTGTTCCCTCAAAATAACTCAACACAAAGCCATTAATGTCTAAACCGCTGGCAACAAAAGTGAGTACACCCCTAAGTGAAAATGTCCAAATTGGGCCCAAAGTGTCAATATTTTGGGTGGCCACCATTATTTCCCAGCACTGCTTTAACCCTCTTGGGCATGGAGTTCACCAGAGCTTCACAGGTTGCCACTGGAGTCCATGACGACATCACTAAGCTGGTGGATGTTAGAGACCTTGCGCTCCTCCACCTTCCATTTGAGGATGCCCCACAGATGCCTAATAGGGTTTAGGTCTGGAGACATGCTTGATCAGTCCATCACCTTTACCCTCAGCTTCTTTAGCCAGGCAGTGGTTGTCTTGGAAGTGTGTTTGGGGTCATTATCATGTTGGAATACTGCCCTGCGGCCCAGTCTCCGAAGGAAGGGGATCATGCTCTGCTTCAGTAGGTCACAATACATGCTGGCAATCAGGGTAACTCTCAACGAACTGTAGTAGCTTGAACTTGTAGTAGCTTGAACTTGTAGTAGCTCCCTAGTGCCGGTAGCACTCATGCAGCCCCAGACCATGACACTCCCACCACTACGCTTGACTGTAGGCAAGACACACTTGTCTTTGTACTCCTCACCTGGTTGCCACCACACACTTGACACCATCTGTTCCAGTAGTTCATGTCCCTAGTCTGCTTGTCTTCAGGAAAATGTTTGTGAGCTTTATTGTGCATCATCTTTAGAAAAGGCTTTCTTCTGGGATGACAACCATGCAGACTAATTTGATGCAGTGTGTGGCGTATGGCCTGAGCACTGACAGGCTGACCCTCCACAGGCTGACCCTCCACCTCCCTCTGCAGCAATACTGGCAGCACTCATACATCGATTTCCCAAAGACAACCTCCGGATATGACACTGAGCACGTGCATTCAACTTCCTTGGTCGACCACGGCGAGGCCTGTTCTGAGTGGAACCTGTCCTGTTAAACTGCTGTATGGTCTTGGCCACCGTGCTGTAGCTCAGTTTCAGGGTCTTGGCAATCTTCTTATAGCCTAGGCCATCTTTATGTAGAGCAACAATTCATTTTTTCAGATTTGCAGAGAGTTTTTTTGCCATGAGGTGACATGTTAAACTTCCAGTGACCAGTATGAGAGAGTGAGAGCAATAACACCAAATTTAACACACCTGCTCCCCATTCACACCTGGGACCTTGTAACACTAACAAGTCACATGACATCAGGGAGGGAAAATGGCTAATTGTGCCCAATTTGGACATTTTCACTTAGGGGTGTACTCACTTTTGTTGCCAGCGGTTTAGACATTATTGGCTGTGTGTTGAGTTATTTTGAGGGGACAGCAAATTCATACTGTTATACAAGCTGTACACTCACTACTTTACATTGTAGCAAAGTGTCATTTCTTCAGTGTTGTCACATGAAAAGATATAATAAAATATTTACAAAAATGTGAGGGGGTGTACTCACTTTTGTGAGATACTGTATATTTATATTATTATTATTATACAGGATTTATATAGCGTCGACAGTTTGCGCAGCGCTTTACAACAGGGCATTCAGTACAATTACAATACAGTTCAATAAGGGGGGAATCAGAGAGCCCTGCTTGTTAGAGCTTATTTATATACACACACACACAGTATATATATGCACAGATACAAGCATATACACAGACATACACAGACATACACACACAGTACACCCACATATACACACATGCACACACAGTGTATATATATGTATAGAGAGAGAGAGGGAGAAAAAGTCCAAAGGGTTGCTGCACTTAAAAACTTTCGGTTGCTTTATTTCACATAGTCACATGGAAAAATTACAAAGCAAGTACAATCTTTCCAGACTAAATCATGGCAATAGATGCCTGTACAATACAGATATGGATGGATTACGTTTCGGGCTAGTATGCTTGAGCCCTTCCTAAGATCTGTCAAAGCATATCTAACAAGTTCACTGAAATCAATAATTTAAATACAAATTAGTGGGATACATCACATGTGGAAACAATATGGTTAATTGGTTCAATTCATAGTATATTCAGCACCTATGCAGATACGTGTTTTTTACACCATAGACACAAGATCTGACAAATAGCAGCCGACATCTCTATCTCTTCATTCTTATTCTCCAAATATGTTTTATTAACCTATGAGAAATACATACATAGATAGAATGAGTATATCTATATACAGACCTCCCTATTTCAAAACACGTTTACATTTTTTCTTCGTTTGTGTAATCACTTGTAAAACAATATTGTTAAACAAACAAATAAAGATCTAAATCAACATTTAAACCATGTGGAACAATAGTATTTAAAAAATGTATCCAGTATACTTCTCTTTTTCTCTAAATCATTTCACAGTTTTCCCCCCTCCTGTTTTTCTCTATTCCCTCTAGGACCATATACTTTAATTGTGATACATTATGTCCAAATTCCACGAAGTGTCTCGCTAGCGGTAGTTGTGTTAATTTGTCATGTATTGAATATTTATGTCTTGCTATCCTATCTTTTACTTTGTGTGTAGTTTCTCCAACATACACTAAACCGCATGGGCACTTGATGGCATATATTACATATGATGATTGGCATGTGTAATATCCACGTATAGGGATATTAAAGCCCCTATGTGGCTGTGTAAAAAATGTTCCTTTTATCATAGAATTGCATTGTATGCATGACAAACACGGATATGATCCTAAATTTTTTTGTCCTAAAAATGTTGGTTTTATGATTGTAGATGTAGGTTGTCCGATTTTATTAATCGGTCCTGTATTGTTCTACCTTTCCTATATGAGGACATGGGAGGATTCCAGAATTCTTGTATCATCGGGTAACTAGTTCTTAAGAGGTTCCAATGTATCTTAACTATCTGGGAAATTTTTTTAGAAAAAGGGTGGTACTGCATAATAAAGGGAATTCTCTTTGTTTCTCTATGGGTTGTTTTATTATGGTCAGTATTGGAAGATTCCATATCAACCAAGGTTGGAGGGTATCTTCTATTGATTAGTTTATTTTTCATTTCTTTAAGTCTCTGGTCACGGCACAGGGGATCACTCACGATCCACTGTACCCTCAACATTTGACTTTTTGGAATAGACGAGAAAACATTAGGCGAATGAAAACTATTAAAGTGTAGTAATTGATTGCGGTCTGTGGGTTTCACATACAGATCAGTAATGATCTGCCTGTTATTCAGCTTCAGTATAGTGTCTAGAAAAGAAATTTCATCTTTACCAATTTCGATATTAAACTTAAGACCAGGTATTAAATAATTGATATATTTATTGAACAGAAATAGGCTCCCCATGTTGTCATCCCATATAGTGAAAATGTCGTCCACAATTCTATACCAACATTGGCAATATTTGAGAAATAACTCATTCACATAAATATAAGAGGTTTCTATCATGTTCATAAATGCGTTCACATATGGGGGTGCAACATTTGAACCCATCCCTGCCCCATTTAGTTGCAGAAAATGGGTATCTTTGAAGAGAAAATAATTCTCCTCAAGGATAATTCTCAAAATTCTCTGTGACAACCCATTTAGCACAATATTTGGATAAACGTTTAACACCATTATTGTTGAACACCAAATCATATATAAAAGATACTACAGATTTTCTGACTAAAATTCAGGATATAAAGTTGTCACCTGATTCCATCCTGATATCATGGGACGTCTCTAGTCTGTTTACTATCATCCCTCATAGTTTGGGAATAGAGGCATGTCAGCGATTGTTAACCCAGTCAGGTATCTATAAAACTGAACAGATTTCGTTCCTTCTTGAACTTTTGAGAATTATCCTTGAGGAGAATTATTTTCTCTTCAAAGATACCCATTTTCTGCAACTAAATGGGGCAGCGATGGGTTCAAATGTTGCACCCCCATATGCGAACGCATTTATGAACATGATAGAAACCTCTTTTATTTATGTGAATGAGTTATTTCTCAAACATTGCCAATGTTGGTATAGATTTGTGGACAACATTTTCGCTATATGGGATGACAACATGGAGAGCCTATTTCTGTTCGATAAATATATCAATTATTTAATACCTGGTCTTAAGTTTAATATCGAAATTGGTAAAGATGGAATTTCTTTTCTAGACACTATACTGAAGCTGAGTAACAGGCAGATCATTACTGATCTGTATGTGAAACCCACAGACCGCAATCAATTACTACACTTTAATAGTTTTCATCCGCCTAATGTTTTCTCGTCTATTCCAAAAAGTCAAATGTTGAGGGTACAGCGGATCGTGAGTGATCCCCTGTGCCGTGACCAGAGACTTAAAGAAATGAAAAATAAACTAATCAATAGAAGATACCCTCCAACCTTGGTTGATATGGAATCTTCCAATACTGACCATAATAAAACAACCCATAGAGAAACAAAGAGAATTCCCTTTATTATGCAGTACCACCCTTTTGCTAAAAAAATTTCCCAGATAGTTAAGAAACATTGGAACCTCTTAAGAACTAGTTACCCGATGATACAAGAATTCTGGAATCCTCCCATGTCCTCATATAGGAAAGGTAGAACAATACAGGACTGATTAATAAAATCGGACCAACCTACATCTACAATCATAAAACCAACTTTTTTAGTACAAAAAAATTTAGGATCATATCTGTGTTTGTCATGCATACAATGCAATTCTATGATAAAAGGAAAAATTTTTACACATCCACATAGGGGCTTTAATATCCCTATATGTGGATATTACACATGCCAATCATCATATGTAATACATGCCATCAAGTGCCCATGCGGTTTAGTGTATGTTGGAGAAACTACACAAAAAGTAAAAGATAGGATAGCAAGACATAAATATTCAATACGTGACAAATTAACACAACTACCGCTAGCGAGACACTTTGTGGAATTTGGACATAATGTATAACAATTAAAGTATATGGTCCTAGAGGGAATAGAGAAAAACAGGAGGGGGGGAACCCGTGAAATGATTTTGAGAAAAAGAGAAGTATACTGGATACATTTTTTAAATACTATTGTTCCACACGGTTTAAATGTTGATTTAGATCTTTATTTATTTGTTTAACAATATTGTTTTACAAGTGATTACACAAACGAAGAAAAAATTTAAACGTGTTTTGAAATAGGGAGGTCTGTATATAGATATACCCATTCTATCTATGTATGTATTTCTCATAGGTTAATAGAACATATTTGGAGAATAAGAATGAAGAGATAGAGATGTCGGCTGCTATTTGTCAGGTCTTGTGTCTATGGTGTAAAAAACATGTATCTGCATAGGTGCTGAATATACTATGAATTGAACCAATTAACCATATTGTTTCCACATGTGATGTATCCCACTAATTTGTATTTAAATGATTGATTGCAGTGAACTTGTTAGATATGCTTTGACGGATCTTAGGAAGGGCGCAAGCATACTAGCCCGAAACGTAATCCATCCATATCTGTATTGTACAGGCATCTATTGCCATGATTTCGTCTGGAAAGATTGTACTTGCTTTGTAATTTTTCCATGTGACTACTGTATGTGAAATAAAGCAACCGAAAGTTTTTAAGTGCAGCAACCCTTTGGACTTTTTCTCTATATATAAGGTCGGTGGGAGGACCTGATTGCTGGCACTGAATCGTAAGCTGGGTGCGGTTCTCCTCTACGATTTGAATATATATATATATATATATATATATATATATATATATATATATATATACACACACACACCAACACCTTTCATCTAAAAATCAGCCTGATCAAACACATCTCCTTGCATGCTGGGACTTGTAGTGCCCCAGCAAGTCACAGACATCTGCGGTGGTAATACAGAAGAGGGGAAGATGAGTAGGGAGGAGTAGCAGAGATTAGAGGAAACAATGCAGTGCAGTTCTCCTCACACAGAAAATTGATCCTCAGAGACAGGAGGAGCCCTGCTAGATGAAACACAGCCCCCCTCCCTCCTGCTCACCAAGGTAAGCACTGACAAAACTACATTGAGCTCAGCTCACCTTCTAGCAAGCTGCAGTCCATCCCACACTGCAGGCTGTATGTACTCCTTCCTCTCCTGTCCTCCAGCAGTTGGCATCTCCTCTTCTAAAGACAAATCAGCCGTGCTGGAGAAAGGGGTGTGTGCACTGTGATTCCATTGGCTGAGGAGGCAGTGCAGAGGCAGAGCAGCTATAGCCTCAGGATTGTTACAGACAATGGATAACAGTAACTGACTTTTCAGAGACAGAGGTAAAAATCTGTGATAGCTGTCCCTGAATTTAGCTTGGCAACCCTGATGGGGCCTCCTACCGGCTCTGGGCCCTCCGGCAGTGCCCGAGTGCCCTCATGGTCAGTCCACCCCTGGTTGCAATTCCTTGCTTGCTCTTTTAAATCTTCCAAATGTATTGATTCTCCATAAATGACTCAGTAATGGACAGCAGATGTAAATGCGTTTCAGCCTTGTGGGCCTTGTTCACTACATATGCCTTGTACAAAAATGCAAAAAAAAAAAAAAAAAAAGCAGATGAGCTCCGACTTTGGATCCCTTGCTGTCACTTAGCTTTTTTCTTCCAAAAAATACCAACCCACCTGGCTCTCATATCCAGGTTGCTATCTATGCAACTTTAAAACATGCAGGTATTGTCATGTTAATTTATGCACTAAATATTTAAATTCAGCAACCACTGGAGAAAGCTTTGACAATTAATTGTGAAACCAAGTATGTGGTGTATCAGACTGCTGCATTTCTTGTAACCTGCAGTACATTGGATGCACCACACGTGCCTTAAGAACAAGAATTGGAGAACATTATTGTGACTCTTTTAATCCAAATGCAAAACATATTTCCAATGTCTCACGTCACTTTAAAGAATGCCATTCTGGTAACTTTTCCTCCTTTAGGTTTGCTGGCATTGAGAGATTGACACCTGTGCCCAGGGGTGGTGATAGAAACAGACTAGGGATGAGCCGAACACCCCCCTGTTCGGTTCGCACCAGAACATGCGAACAGGAAAAAAGTTCGTTCGAACATGCGAACACCGTTAAAGTCTATGGGACACGAACATGAATAATCAAAAGTGCTAATTTTAAAGGCTTATATGAAAGTTATTGTCATAAAAAGTGTTTGGGGACCTGGGTCCTGCCCCAGGGGACATGGATCAATGCAAAAAAAAGTTTTAAAAACGGCCGTTTTTTCAGGAGCAGTGATTTTAATAATGCTTAAAGTCAAACAATAAAAGTGTAATATCCCTTTAAATTTCGTACCTGGGGGGTGTCTATAGTATGCCTGTAAAGGGGCGCATGTTTCCTGTGTTTAGAACAGTCTGACAGCAAAATGACATTTTGAAGGAAAAAACTCATTTAAAACTACTCGCGGCTATTGCATTGCCGACAATACACATAGAAGTTCATTGATAAAAACGGCATGGGAATTCCCCAAAGGGGAACCCCGAACCAAAATTAAAAAAAAAAAATGACGTGGGAGTCCTCCTAAATTCCATACCAGGCCCTTCAGGTCTGGTATGGATATTAAGGGGAACCCCGGCCAAAATTAAAAAAAAAAAATGACGTGGGGTTCCCCCTAAATTCCATACCAGACCCTTCAGGTCTGGTATGGATTTTAAGGGGAACCCCGCGCCAAAAAAAAAAAAAAAAAACGGCGTGGGGTCCCCCCAAAAATCCATACCAGACCCTTATCCGAGCACGCAACCTGGCAGGCCGCAGGAAAAGAGGGGGGGACGAGAGTGCGGCCCCCCCTCCCTCCTGAACCGTACCAGGCCACATGCCCTCAACATTGGGAGGGTGCTTTGGGGTAGCCCCCCAAAACACCTTGTCCCCATGTTGATGAGGACAAGGGCCTCATCCCCACAACCCTGGCCGGTGGTTGTGGGGGTCTGCGGGCGGGGGGCTTATCGGAATCTGGAAGCCCCCTTTAACAAGGTGACCCCCAGATCCCGGCCCCCCCCCTGTGTGAAATGGTAAGGGGGTACATAAGTACCCCTACCATTTCACGAAGAAAGTGTCAAAAATGTTAAAAATGACAAGAGACAGTTTTTGACAATTCCTTTATTTAAATGCTTCTTCTTTCTTCTATCTTCCTTCATCTTCTGGTTCTTCTGGTTCTTCTGGCTCTTCTGGTTCTTCCTCCGGCGTTCTCGTCCAGCATCTCCTCCGCGGCGTCTTCTGTCTTCTTCTCCTCGGGCCGTTCCGCACCCATGGCATGGGGGGGAGGCTCCCGCTCTTCTCTTCTTCTTTTCTTCTCTTCTTCATTTTCTTCTCCGGGCCGCTCCGCAATCCATGCTGGCATAGAGGGAGGCTCCCGCTGTGTGACGGCGTTCCTCGTCTGACAGTTCTTAAATAACGGGGGGCGGGGCCACCCGGTGACCCCGCCCCCCTCTGACGCACGGTGACTTGACGGGACTTCCCTGTGGCATTCCCCGTGACATCACAGGGAAGTCCTGTCAAGTCACCGTGCGTCAGAGGGGGGCGGGGTCACCGGGTGGCCCCGCCCCCCGTTATTTAAGAACTGTCAGACGAGGAGCGCCGTCACACAGCGGGAGCCTCCCTCCATGCCAGCATGGATTGCGGAGCGGCCCGGAGAAGAAAAGAAGAAAAGAAGAAGAGAAGAAGAGAAGAAAAGAAGAAGAGAAGAGCGGGAGCCTCCCCCCCATGCCATGGGTGCGGAGCGGCCCGAGGAGAAGAAGATAGAAGACGCCGCGGAGGAGATGCTGGACGAGAACGCCGGAGGAAGAACCAGAAGAGCCAGAAGAACCAGAAGATGAAGGAAGATAGAAGAAAGAAGAAGCATTTAAATAAAGGAATTGTCAAAAACTGTCTCTTGTCATTTTTAACATTTTTGACACTTTTTTCGTGAAATGACCATTTCACACAGGGGGGGGGCCGGGATCTGGGGGTCACCTTGTTAAAGGGGGCTTCCAGATTCCGATAAGCCCCCCGCCCGCAGACCCCCACAACCACCGGCCAGGGTTGTGGGGATGAGGCCCTTGTCCTCATCAACATGGGGACAAGGTGTTTTGGGGGGCTACCCCAAAGCACCCTCCCAATGTTGAGGGCATGTGGCCTGGTACGGTTCAGGAGGGAGGGGGGGCCGCACTCTCGTCCCCCCCTCTTTTCCTGCGGCCTGCCAGGTTGCGTGCTCGGATAAGGGTCTGGTATGGATTTTTGGGGGGACCCCACGCCGTTTTTTTTTTTTTTTTTTTGGCGCGGGGTTCCCCTTAAAATCCATACCAGACCTGAAGGGTCTGGTATGGAATTTAGGGGGAACTCCACGTCATTTTTTTTTTTAAATTTTGGCCGGGGTTCCCCTTAATATCCATACCAGACCTGAAGGGCCTGGTATGGAATTTAGGGGGACTCCCACGTCATTTTTTTTTTTTAATTTTGGTTCGGGGTTCCCCTTTGGGGAATTCCCATGCCGTTTTTATCAATGAACTTCTATGTGTATTGTCGGCAATGCAATAGCCGCAAGTAGTTTTAAATGAGTTTTTTCCTTCAAAATGTCATTTTGCTGTCAGACTGTTCTAAACACAGGAAACATGCGCCCCTTTACAGGCACACTATAGACACCCCCCAGGTACGAAATTTAAAGGGATATTACACTTTTATTGATTGACTTTAAGCATTATTAAAATCACTGCTCCTGAAAAAACGGCCGTTTTTAAAACTTTTTTTTGCATTGATCCATGTCCCCTGGGGCAGGACCCAGGTCCCCAAACACTTTTTATGACAATAACTTGCATATTAGCCTTTAAAATTAGCACTTTTGATTTCTCCCATAGACTTTTAAAGGGTGTTCCGCGGCATTCGAATTTGCCGCGAACACCCCAAATTGTTCGCTGTTCGGTGAACTTGCGAACAGCCAATGTTCGAGTCGAACATGAGTTCGACTCGAACTCAAAGCTCATCCCTAAAACAGACACCTTTTGGATAGAGAGGCATGGTGGATATTTTGATTAAAAAACAGGGTCCCCCAGGGGTTAAAGCTCAGATGTGACCTAGATTTATACTTATGTTGATTTCTTTTTGCACTACCTGCCTCTTCCATTTTAGTACTATTTTCTTTACCCTACTGGGCATTCTTGAATTTTTTTTTTCATTTTTTCTGTGTATTCAGCTTTAGTTTTTGTATTGTTATTTTCTTGGATTTGAATGTCCTTTTCTGATCATGTAACTAATTATGTTTGTGTTTTCGATTAAATTTATGTATGTCCATATATGGCGTTTCACCTCTCCAAGTAACTTTGATTATCTACTAATTGGCAAATTAATGACATGTGCTGCCAGGAGGGGTTTATACACTATACAGTATATTGTGGTATTTTTGTACATGGCATTTGTAGTGAAGAAGGTCCACAAGGCTGAAACATGTTTACATCTGCTATCTGTTACTGTGTCTTTTATGAAGAATCAATACATTTTGAAGATTTTAAAGAGCAAGCAAGGAGTTGTGGACCATCTTTTTTCATGATTGCCATTGCAGCTGTACGGCCTTTCCACCCCCAGGTAGCTCTTAAAAAAATTCTAATCTTTTTTGGTAGTAGCACCCTACCTCTGCTTTATTTTATGGCCAGTATGATTGTGGGCTTTCATTAATGTATGGATATATGTGTGCATTGCAAGCACGATACCTGAACCTTGCTAACAAATGGTATACTGATGTGCAATGCATATGGTGCATATTCATATAGTAGTTCTAGTATGCCATGAGGATTGAACATTTAAATATTGCTTCTTTTGTGCCGTCTACTGTTCACACGGGGGTGCCAACAGTTTATCTGAATATAAAAAAATATATATTTTTTGGTCAGCACCTGACTTGGCCATCAGTCTGCTGTTACTGTATATCTTTGACACTGATCATATACCTGAGGATTTTAATCATTCCAGCATCTGTCCTGCCTGTTGTCAGCTGTTGCCATTGCCAACACAAAGGGTCTATGACACCACGAGGATGCAATTTGTTTGCATAAGCTTTGGTAAATAATACCTATGGATTGTCAGGTTACAGGTTTAGTACAAATATGCAATTGGAATTGAGTTGTGTAGGTAAGGATGTAACTTTTATATTACACATTCAATACTAAAATAATAAATCACTGTTCAATATTAGCTTGGAACACCAATTAAAACTTTCATGTGTAAATTTGTACAGAGCAGTGAAGGGATTAAATTGAGTCAGGTTTATGTTCCTATGTTCTGGCTGCAGTTTCTGTCCCCATGGCAGTTGTCACTATGACAGAAAGTAAAGAAAAATCCTACCATTGACAACTACTACAAGAACAGAAGGAGAGGGAAAACCTCCCTAAATACTTACCTGAGTCCCCAATTGAACCACCGCTATGCACTGTTGCATCTCTTCTCTCCTCTCTTCCTCTTCACACAGGGACTCGAGCAGAAGTAGGAGCAATTGGCTCCTGCTGCTGTCAATCAAATTCTGTGAGGAAGCAGGGGGTGGGACCAAGATGCGCTATGTGTGTATATGGAGTGAGACTCCATAGACCAGGGGTGTCAAACTGGTGGCCCTCCAAATGTTGCAAAACTACAAGTCCCATCATGCCTCTGCCTGTGAGAGTCATGCTTGTAACTGACAGCCTTGCAATGGCACATGGGACTTGTAGTTCCACAGCAGCTGGAGGGCTGCCAGTTTGACACCTGTGCCATAGACACACACAGCTTGGGAGAGAGCATGCACATGTGCCCCCATAGCAAGTGGCAAGGAGGAGAAGCCAAGATTAAGAAGGTGCATGGAGAGGAGGAGCCAGAAGTGGAGGTTCGGGGCCTCTCTGTGCAATACTGTTGCACAGAGCAGGTAAGTATAACATGTTTATTGTTTTAATAAAAAAAGAGCCTTTAGTGACACTTTGTGGATAATTTTCAAAGATAAGCTCTGGTTTAGGATAGTCTTTCTCATTTTGTGTTGTGTTGCTAGTTTAGACAAAGGAAATGTCCCATGTAAAAAAAAAAATAGATCTATGTCTATTTTTTTTATTATTATAACAGTTCTCATTTCTATTTTTGCAATTTGTTCTAGAACATTACAGCCAGTCACTCACAGAATTTCATATTTCTACTGATTCAGGCTGTGAACACATGGGCGATGAAAGAGTGACATCTGGGACCTAAAGACTGCATTGTGCAAAACAGCTGAAAATCCACAAATCTAAGTGAGTTATTTGCTTGACTGTTTACTGTAGCATATCACTTCAGTAAATATTTTCTTAGATGCTAGAGCACTTATGTTATTTTCATATAGATATTCATAAAACTGTACAAATTTTCTTTTTCAGTGATGATATATTTTTTTAATGAGAGAGCAAGGAATCATGGGAGACCCAGCTTTAAAAAGTTACTTACAAAGTAACTCAGTCAGTCAGGTCCTGACATTTTGAGAGGAAACCGTGATTACAAAACTAGCCTGGCTAAATGTACTGGTTAGGTTCCAGTTTGGTTTATTAAATAAAGCTTGTATTGCCTTAAATATATGCTTCATCTAACTACTTTGTTTGCTTAGTTGTTTACTTAGTTGAGTCCTAGCACCATGCCATAAAAGATTAAACATAATGATATAGTAAGGATAGCCAACAGAGATTTTAAGGTACTATATTTTTTTTAACCAAAACACTATTATAATAAAATCTGCTTTTTTATTTATTACAAAGAATATTAATATTATATTGATATTATAGAATTTTAAAAGCTTAAATCATACAATCGTTTAAACTAAAAACATGTCATATACAGATACAGAGGAAAACCAGTCTTCCCTGTAAGACAATCCCCTAAAAATTAGCACCATACTATCTCAGATGAATATGAGAAATTTTCCATAAGTTCATTGACATGATTTTTTCATGGTGGGAAGGGAGCAGCCTTCTTTCAATGTGATTCATTACTTTGCTTCCTCAGGGGGACAGGAGAAGGTTAATCTATAATATAATTTAATATGACAATGACTAGTTCTTTATAAACAAACACAGATATTTTTACATTATGACATTTTCCCTTAAAGTAGCCACACCAGGAAAGGAAAGTGAGAACAACCCAATACCCTAAATGAAGAGAGTAGAGCCATCTGGAATGTCTCACAAGAGTCAATCAATGAGCATGTGTACTGAAGCCCTAAACGAATGAAAGGTAAGTATAAAATCCTCATCATTTAAACTAATTTAAATGTACTATACAAATCAAAAATATGTTGTAAAATATTGTCATAATGCTGATAACATAACATAATATAACATATATATGTAACTAAATAAATGTTATTAGCATTATTATAGTAAGCCCCCGAAATGTAATATGTTTCATGTTTTTATGTTAAAAATCACTCTGATAACCACACCTTACCTATCAGTATGATGATGGTGGTAGAGTTGGTTGTTTGAAGTGTGTATTGCCATTGTTCTGGGGTGTAAGAGACTCCCATTTCCTGTTCCCAAGCTGTAATGTTAGAGAGTTTAGTGAATGTTAATTTGTTGTTTAGGGTGTTGTAGAATAAGGATATTCCTTTGATATTGGTATACTGTTTGGTAAGGTATAATGTTATTCTCCAATGTAGTTGGATAGAGAGTAGAGGATTAGTGCGTAGGAAATGGCTAATCTGGAGGTATCTGTAGTATTCAGACTCCCCTAGATTGAATTCTATTTGTATTGCTCGAAATGTTTTCACGGTGGGACCTATCATAAGGCCTGAGATGTTTATAATTCCTTTTTCTACCCAGTGTGTTATGTGGGGGTCTGGTATGATGCCAGGTAGACTGGTAATGGGGATTGGTAGTGGTGTTGTAGGGGAGTTTGATTGTTGTGTTTCTAGTAATATTTTCCATGCCTGTAGTGATGCCTTCATCGAGGGAGCTAAGGAATTGGTGTTATATGATTTGAAAGTGCTTGCCATTAAGAAGTTGTGAAGGTTATAATGTGGAGTTTGGGTTTCCTCTAATTCTTTCCATATTGGTCTAGGTGAATTGGGAAACCATGTTCTCAATTGCGCAAGAATCGAGGCAACATAGTGGTCTTTTATCAATACTTGTCCAACTCCTCCCACCCTTCTTGATGCTATAGATTTATTGAAAGCCCATCTGGCCTTCTTACCCTTCCATAGGAACTTGTTTACTATTGATTGGACTTTGTAAAAATAAGAATTGGGGATTGGAATAGGAACTGTTCTGAACAAATAGATTAGTTGTGATAATATTACCATCTTAAAAGCTGCTAAGCGCCCTGACCACAAAAGCTCAGTCTTTGCCAATTCCTGAAGTTTCAAGGTCAGGGAATTGAGAAATGGAATGTAATTATCTGTGACTAAGTCCTCTGTGGAAGCAGTAATTCCTAGGTATTTTATACCGTCATCCTGCCATGTGTACGGAAACTGTGTTCTGAGTTATTCTTTAGTTGTGCACTTGTTCCCAGTCCTAATATATAGGATTTACTTTCGTTCACTTTATAGTAAGAAATTTTATTGAACATTTGTAATAATGTGTGTACCGAAGCCATGGATCTTTCGGGGTCTGTAAGCATTAGGATGATATCATCAGCAAATAAGCTAATGGTATGATGGGATTTCTGAATCGGGAAACCTTTAATGTTCTGGTGGGATCTGATATAGGTAGCCAATGGTTCTAATATTGAATTAAAAATTAAGGGGGAGAGAGGACAGCCTTGGCGGGTTCCATTCGTAATGTTGAATGGTTTGGAGAGTACCTTTGATGTATACACCCGAGCAGAGGGTTCCAAGTAGAGGGCCATTATAGCTGTAAAAATGTGTCCAGACAACCCAAATTTCTTTAGGACCAGAGCCAGGTATCCCCAGTGGACCCAATCAAAGGCCTTCTCCGCGTCCAAAGCTAGCAGCAGAGAAGGCCTTCACTGAACCTTGGCTAAGTGTATGATGTTTACCAACCTCCTAGTGGCGTTGTATGTCTGACGTCCCCTGGTGAATCCAGTCTGGTCCTGGTGTATCAAAAGGGGCAGAATATCTATTAGGTGGTTGGCTATAAGTTTGGCGTACAATTTTAGGTTGGTATTAAGCAGCGATATAGGTCAAAAATTGACAGGGGTGTTTGGTTCCTTCACTGGCTTCGGTAGGGTCACTATTAGGACATTAAGTATTTCTGGGGGAAAGGAGGAAGAGGCCATGGCAGCATTGAACAATTTGTTCAAATAAGGTGATACTAGACGTTTATAGGTTTGGTAATATTCCCCTATGAATCCATCCTAGCTTGGAGATTTGTTGGCGGGAAGGGATTCTATTGTTTTTTGGATTTCTTCTACAGTGAATGGTAAGTTTAGAGATTCTATTTGTTGTGAGGACAATATTGGGAGGGATATTTGTTTTAAGAATTTGTTAATCACTATAGTATTGGGTTGGTTTGTGTCTGCATCATCTTTTAGGTTATAAAGGGTGCCATAGTATTGGCTAAATGCATCCGCTATATCCTGTGGGTGATGCATTTTGTTTTTACTCATAGGGTGTAGGATGTAGGGAATTTTGGTTTTACGTCTATGACCTTTGAGTTTATTCGCTAAAAGTTTCCCTGCTCTATTTCCATAAACATAATGGGTCATTTTTAGTCTTTTGGTGTTTTTTTCAAACACTTCTAATAAGAGGAGTCTTAGGTCATACCTCAACTGAGTAAGTCTGTTGGATAATGAGGGTGATGATTGTTTTTTGTTTGTGGATTCTAGTTTAAAAATGTCATCTGTAATTTCCCATAACTTTTTTTGCTGCTGCCTCTTTGCCCTGGCCCCCAGTTTTATAAAAATCCCTCTCATATATGCCTTATGGCGTTCCATAATGTAAATTGGTTTGGCACAGAAGATTCATTTATAGAGAAAAATTCTTTTAAATTGTCCTCAATAATTTGTTTGGTTTCTTGTTGTTGCATAAGAAATTAGTTAGCTCTCCACAATGGGATTGAGTTAACCTTTGATGCATTGGCTAGAGAGAGTGATATAGATGCATGGTCGGACCATGTGATGCCATTAATGGATGAGGATACAAATTTGGTCAACGTCTGTTGGTCTACTAGAATGAAATCAATTCTTGTGTATATGTGATGTGGGGTGGAAAAGAACATAAAGTCTTTTCTCCAGAGTGATAGCACCACCACTCATCATATAGATCCTCTTTGTGAAGGGTTTCTTGAAGAGATGTAGTAGAACAACGTTTTTTCTGTGGTATCTATGGTTGGGTCTGGTACGCTATTAAAGTCACCGCAGATAACCAAAATTTTCTGTGAGTATTTATTTTTTTCATAAGTTTGTGAAAGAAGCAAAACTGGTGTGTATTTGGGACGTACACATTTACTATGGTGTATGTTACCGAGTTGATGTCGCACACCAGTATCAGGTAACGGCCCTGAGGATCTTTGAGCTCTGTGTGCAGAACAAACGCTACAGTGTCTCATATTGCAGTTAGCACTTCTTTAACTTTAGAGTCTGCATTGGTGGTGAAAGTGTATGGGAAAATCCTATGAGCGCATATCAGAGGAGCCATTTCGCAAAAGTACGTTTCCTGAGCACACAGAATATCACTTTTATTCGTCAGGACCTCTTTCCACAAGGATTTCCTTTTTACAGGGTGATTCAGACCCTTGGCATTATAGATACAAAATTAATAGCTATAGCGATAGGAATTGAAGTTGTGGTAGAATTATTTATTTTTAAACAGGGAAGAGACCCCCACGGGTCAACATATTACAAAATATGACATTTGAACAATATATTATCTATTTACAGATACATCGAGTTTTATTGGTATTAACAGTCCAAATTGAACAACATATGTACCCTTTGATGTAACGTGGCAGAAATAAACCAAATAATGTGTTTGAGAGGTAGTTCATATGTCCCTCAGTAGGCTCCCTGGTATCTCTTCTAGTTAAGTATGTATTAATATCAGAGAGAAAACCTTCCTGAGGGGAGGGGTTATTTGTGTCTCGATTGCAGACATAAGAATATTGTCGACAGCATGTGTTTGTCCAGTCCCAACTTCAAGGAAAGCTCCATTACCTGGAGCAATAAGGATTTGTAAAGAATGATAGAATAGAATTGAGAAAGATATCAGAAGAAGGGGGGAATGCAGGTGGGAAGGGGGGAGGACACGGGGGGATAGGGTAGGGTATAGGGTGTGATCCCACAAATCCGGATCGCCTGGAGGTTTTTTCCGTCATTATCTTACTGGGGGGTTTACTGACGAAGTAGGGGGTGTGTCGTTTACACAGTTCCACTTGGTTCCCTCAGAGCCCGTCCTTCATTTGAAAATATAAACATGGTCCACATTTGCCATGTTTTAGTGAAAACTTCCTGTCTATTCTGCCCTGTGAGAATAAGGTCTTCCATATGTCTAATTTCTTCTACTTTTGTCAACCATGAGGAAATTGTCGGTGGGGATGTAGATTTCCATTGCATTGGAATGCAGGCTTTGGCCGCGTCTAATAAATGTCTAATCACAGATGTTTTGTATGCTTTCTCCGGGATGCTAGACGCATGTAGGGGAAAGAATGCTGGATCATCTGGTATGGTGCGTTCTGTAAATTTTTGAGCAACTTTGTGTACCGTGCGCCAAAAGTAGTCCAAGACTGGGCAGGACCAAAAAATGTGTGTCAGCGTTCCCCTGTCTGCCCCGCAGTGCCAGCACACATCTGACGTCGCTGGGAAGAACTTGCGGAGTACCACTGGTGTCCTATACCACCTCGACAGAAGTTTGTAGTTTGTTTATTGTATCTTGGTACATATGGAGGATTTGTGTGTAAACCGTAGTATGTGTTGGCGTTTAGTTGTATTAAAGTGACAATTCAATTCCTGTTCCCATTTAAGTAATCCCGGTGGTATAAAATCTGCTTGTGGTGTGTTGAGAAGACCGTAGGCTAAAGATAGGGTGTGTGCCATAGTTCCTGATGTGTCACAGATTTCCTCCAATGTTGTTAGGGTTTGGTCACTGTCCACCGGTGGTTTCAAGGATCGTAAAAAGTGGCTCAACTGGTGAGATCTCAGGAAGTCCAGACGAAACGGGCCTGTGGGGTCTGATAGTTCCGTTATAGTATACCATCGTCCTGCCCTACTAAAGTGGGAGGCCTGGTGTCTGCCTGTCTCACCTAGTCTTCGAAAGACCACGTCCCGCACCCCCGGCATGAATCCAGGATTGCCCAGGATAGGATATATAGGCGAGTTGGGGGAAGATACAGATAATTTAGTAAGGAGTTGTGCACATACCTTTGCCGTGTTCCCTATCGGTGGGCGTTGTTTGGTTTCAAGTGGTAAAGATGAGTAGCACCATGGGGCCCTATTGAGGGGGATCTCACTTTGAGTTTGTTCCAACTGAGTCCATAATTTGGACTCCTGATGGCGGCACCAATCTATTAACCTCCCCAGGTGTATTGCCTGATGGTAAGTGTGTATATCTGGCACAGCCACCCATGTTGTTTGGGTAGAACTAAAATTTTTTGTGGGAGACGGGGTCTTTTCTTGGCCCAGATGAACTCTGTAAATGCAGATTGTATTTGTTTGAAATAAGATGTTGGAATATGGATAGGCAACGCTTGCATAAGATATATAAATTTCGGTAGGATCATCATTTTTAAAATGTTGCATCTACCTATCCAGGAATGTAATCCCGTATGCCATTTGGTCAGCAGGGCTTTGATTGATTTCAATAGGGGCAGAAAGTTTAGATCATATATACGTGTAAGTGACTGTGGGATGAGTGTACCTAAGTACTTTAGGGCGTTAGTCGTCCACTTCAGATTGATGATGGACTGAAGATGCCTGAGTTGTGGTTGCGGTATCCCCACACTCATCGCTTCTGATTTAGTGAAATTAATTTTTAGATTTGAGAGTGCCCCGTATGTCGTGAATTCCCTTAGCAGGTTTGGGAGTGAGATCACTGGGTTAGTAAGTGAAAACAGCAGGTCATCTGCATATGCTGACACTTTGTGTTGTGTTTGGTTTATCTTCATTCCTGATATGTCAGGATTCCTTCTTACGTGACAAAGGAATGGTTCTAGGGAGAGGGCAAAGAGCAGAGGGGATAACAGACACCCCTGTCTTGTGCCGTTGGTGATCGGGAAGGAGTCTGAGATCACTCCGTTAGCTCTAACCCTAGGCGATGGTGTCTCGTCCATCTCATCATGTTGTCACTGTAATCCATCTCATCATGTTGTCTCCTAGGCCAATATGTCGTAGTGTAGCAAACATAAAGGCCCAGTTTACGCGATCAAACGCTTTCTCTGCGTCTGTGCCTATAAAGACACTAGGTGTTTTGGTGTGAGTGACTGTTTGAAGCAGGTTTAGGACTTTGATGGTGTTGTCCCTTGCTTCTCTCCTGGGAATAAAGCCAACTTGAATCCAGATGGATCAGATGGGGTAGATGGGTTTGGAGTCTGGTATCTATAATTTTGGTGAATAGTTTTAGATCTGTATTGAGCAGGGATATAGGGCGGTAACTACCGCAATGTGATGGGTCTTTACCATCCTTAGGAATGACGGATATGTGGGCCTGTAGTGTGGTAGTGTGAAGTGATTTTCCTTTGGGAAGCTCATTTAGTAGTTTAACCAAGTGTTCGCCTAAAGATGGGAGCAGCATCTTATAATATTGGAGTATGAGTCCGTCTGGTCCGGGGGCTTTTCCTGATTTAGTGTTTTTAATTGCCAGTTGTAATTCTGAGAGCGTAATGGGATCTTCTAATAGTTCCCGTGTTTCGTTTGAAAGAGTGGGCATACGGGCTGAGGTTATGTATGCCGTTATGCTGTCTAATGGTGAGGGTGTCTTGGACAAGTTGTATAACGACTCGTAGAAGGATTTGAATTCTTGTGATATTTGCTGGGGTAAGGCTACATTTTGTCCAGCCGAGGTGTGTACGGATGGTATATAGGACGCCAGTCTCTGGTCACTAAGGGCATGCGCCAGTAATCTACCACATTTTTGCCTGACTCGTAAATCTTTTTACGTGAGATTTGCAGTGCCGCTTTTGCTTTAAAAGTGAGTAAGTCTGTGATTTGTGTACGTATTGTGTCAAGTTCTATCTTTAGTGGATCTGTCGGGGTTTGTTTGTGTTTCGTTTCCAGAATATGAAGTCTGTCTAGAAGTGAGGTCAACTGAGCTGTCCTTTGTTTTTTGAGTCTCATGCCGTGTTTTATAAGTATCCCCCATATAACTGGTTTGTGGGCTTCCCATCACTATCTGTTGCAGTATTGGTTCGGAAGTATTCAGTTATCTCCTTTATCATGTCTGTTACTATCTTGGGGACCTGTAGCAGGCCCTCGTTAAGTCTCCATGTTTTCTTCTGATTCCTATAAAAGTCGGTCAAAGTGTATCGCAGGGTAACCGGGGCGTGATCTGACCACGTAATTGACCCTATTGAGATATTTTTTACCCCCTGCAATTGATCATGAGGAATTAAAAGATAATCAATCCATGAGTAAGCATTATGGGGACGAGAGAAAAATGTGTAGTCCCGTTCGCCAGGGTGAAAGAGACGCCATACATCCACTAGCTGTGCTGAATGCATTTTCTAATTGTATTGCCTTACGTGTATTCCGAGGAGTGGAGGAACGTCCTGTGGATGTGTCATCCTCCGGGATCAGGGGAATGTTGAGGTCCCCTCCTACTATGAGCTGTCCCTCAGAAAATTTCCGTAAGGTGAGCAGATGTTTCCTGATAAAAGTGTCCTGTTGGTTATTCGGTGCGTAAAGATTTGCAATAGTTACCTTAACGCCTCCGATCAGTCCCTTAAGGAAAAGAAATCTGCCCATTGGGTCAGATACCATGTCAGTTAGAGACCATGGGAGAGTTCCTGTTATCATAACAGACACCCCCTTAGATTTCGCTTCCGGATTAGTAGAATGATATACCGTAGGGAAGAATCTGTTTTTAAGAATTGGAAAAGTGTTTGCTCGGAAGTGTGTCTCCTGCAGGAGGACAATGTCCGCCTTAAGGCTTTGCATATCGTTAAGTAACATTCTCCTCTTTTCAGGCACATTCAGCCCTTTCACATTTAGTGTAACAATGTTAATTTCAGTCATGTTTGTGGGGGGGAAGGAGGGTATGTAGGTGTACAAGGGGAAGATGTGGGTACGAGATAGAGTTAGATAGATAAAGGAGAGAAGAAAGAAAAATTAAAAGGAGAGAAGGGGTGGCTACCCTGTAAGAAGACAATTATACAGGGTTGTAAGAAGCTTCCGCCAAGGGAATGTCTTCCTTACGGACGTTGACCAGTGTAACTGGATTTCTAAAATTTATGCAACAATGATTGCTAATACGCTCCCCAGTATATTCTGGGATATGGGCGTTGTCCTAGGTGGGAGTGTGTTTCAGTGAGGGCGTTTGGGGTGTGAAAAATCTGTATAGAACACATATTTCACTTAACTTTTTAAAGAACTGGAATATGAAAAGCAAAGAAGAACATAAACATAATACACATGCTGACCTTTCTAACTAATGCCCGTCTCTAGTCAGGCTAGTCTCCACCGCCATCTTTTGAGAGCACCCCCCGGCCATACATAACAACTGTCCCGCTCAATGTCATTCAGGCCACTCCTGGGGTGATGACCATGAGGTGAGATCCCTTCAACATGTTTACCTCAGCCCACCCCAGCCCACCCCCCACCGACCACACGAGCACCAACTATCCCGTCCCATCTCATCCATCTGTACATTCTTGGAGTGAAATGACCTGTGGCAGTTTCTCAGTCCTAGGCTTGGAGTTCACATGAGGTCTGCTTCCTACTCCCAGTTAAGTATCCATAACCTCGACTGAACCTTACCCCCTTACCACTTGCATAACCTGTCTAGACATCATCATATGCCCTCCACCATCTCCGAGCTGCCGGTGCTGCCTCCTTACCTACAAGTGTGGCTAATTGAGATTCTTAGGGTCCTTATAGTTGCAAAAGGAGTTTTTAATAGTGGTATATCCAAACGTATCAGACTGTTAGTTAGAGGGAGAAGCTAGCGTCTCAAAGCCTGTGTCAGAGGATTGTTTTACTCTGTTTGGAGCCTTGCCTGTAATACCCCCTGAAATGTGTTAGCTGTTTGGTATCCAGGATGTCCTTCATCTGTGGGGGGGTGGAGAACCATTATTCAACAGCGTAGAGCTGTGTTAGTCTCCAGGTTTTCCATCTCCCTGGTTCTCTATCCAGGAGCAAAACAAGGTAACTGAAAACGTCAACTTGGCCCTAGCTCTCACTCCGTATAGTCCAAGTCCCACTCGTAGATGGTAGAAGGCAATTCTGGGAGCTGTGGGGACAAGATCCAGGTGCTTTCTCCTGCTGTGTGGCGAAACATAATCAGTTGGGCAGGTTCGGGGTTCAACTTATCCTTGTAGCTTCCAGCTAGCTGCCTCTGGATTTTTAAAGGGGGGGTAGCAGTCCTATCCCAGTGTTTCTGGCATTGGCAGAAGGGGGGGTGGGCGAGAGACCAGCGTGAAAAGCTTAAACAGTAGTGTGATAACCTAATCAGCCTGTGTGTCAAGTAAAGCAAGGACTGCTAAGAGGTATTTAGGACTCACATGCTCCGGTACTAGATGCGTGTCTGGAACGACCTCTAGACCTCTGAGAGCGGGCGGGTCTGTCAGACCTGCTGGTGGATGGGCCCGATCATCCTGTGGGCCTCGGGATCCTCATAAGCCAGTTGGGTACCGGGACTGGTTCGGCATCTATGAAGGCAAAGAATTCTAGAAGATCTGCCTGCTTTCGCAGGGTAAAAGATGCTTGTGCTGAGCGCAGGATAACCGCCAGGGGGTATCCCCAGTGGTAGGTACAGCCTTTCCTTCTCGCCGCTTCCAGGGCTGGTTTCAACATTGCGCGGCATTGCAGTGTCGCTCTAGAGAGGTCCGGAAGAATCTGGATGCTTGCACCATCAAACTCGATGTCTCCATGGCCCCATGCTTTGCGCAGTATTTCCTCTTTTTGTGCATATCGATGCAGTCTGCATATTACATCCCGGGGTCTGGAGGGATCCGTGGATTTAGGGCCAAGAGTGCAATGTACCCAGTCTATCTCTAGCGTAGGTAGTGGGGTTTCCAGCAGGCTATTGAATATTGCCGTGACAGTCTCCGCAAGGTCCTCTGGTCCGGTGGCTTCTGGAAGACCCCGCAGCCACAGATTGTTGCGGTGGCTACGGTCCTCCATCTCCTCCATTTGTAGTTGCATCTCTTGGGATTCTATTATATGCAAGGCATTGGCCTGCTCCAGGGTCTGCAACTCAAGCGACGTTGTTAGAACCTCTCCAGAGGTTACCCGATCAGAGATCGAGTGCAGTTCTGTTCTCACCTCCTGTATATCCCTGCTGTGCGCCTCCTCTATGCGCAGGATCAGGGATTCTATGTCTGCTCTCGTGGGCATTGCCTCAATGTCAGCTCTCGTAGGTAAGGCCCGGAGCAGGGTAAGGAGGTCCGCGTCCAGCCGAATCTGGCTCTGCGTGTGTTCCTCCATATCTGTTCTGAATGCTGCCAGCATCCCTGTGAAGCGATCGAGCTCCGGTACTTGTATCTGTGGAGCTGACCGTGAAGCTGCAGTGTTTGTTTCCATGCGGGATTCACGTGGCGCTGTAACAATGGCTCCCGGAGATTGTCTTTGTGAGACTCTAAAGTAGCGACGAATGGTCGGTTGTGGTGTATATAACCAAGTCCCTCTGGCTGCCAAGCGTGTCCTATAACGATTGGGAGTGTTCATACCATGTTCACCTGGTATATTAGCTGTCTGAAGGCCACCATAGGTTGGGTCCGGCCAGGAGCTCCACAAGAACACGTCTTTACTCGGCCATCGCTCTCTGGTAGAATTAAACTATGTGTGAACATATATGGGACAAGAGCTCCCTCTTGTGGCCGTTGTGAGAAAGGCATTACAAGCTGTGAATGAGGTTTACTCACTGTGGACTTAGACCTACATCTGGGCTTGTGAATTTCCCTCCAGATCATATCTTCTTCTGGTTCTTGCATTTTGCAAAATCCGCAATAGCGTGTATATGAAGCTTGACACTTATCTGTGTAATTCCAGAGATAAGAAGAAAAAAAAAGAAAAAAAGTCCAAAAACATAAAAAAACAGTAACTTAGATAACAATTCAACTTTGTGTGAATCTTAATGTGACCCTTGTGGGGAAACTCCTCAAACTGAGTTCAGTGGGTTATACCCGTGTGCAGCTAACTGCTGCTCAAGTGAATTGGAGGATGAGTTCAAGCCTATCAGCTGTTCCTGGTCTCCACAAATGGACACATAGTAACTCCTATGCAATAGTTATTAGTTATGCGATTTGCAGTTTTTTTGCGTAACTGTTTTCCAGTCAGGGGTTGGAGCACGTCCCTTAGTGGTGTCATTGTTGTCATTGCTGGGATCCGGAAGGATTTCCCAATCTTTCATTAAAGAGATACCCTTTTCCAGAGAGTCCACAATGTATGAGTGATCTTGTTTAGTGATGGTAATTTTGGTGGGGTAGCCCCATCTGTAGGGTATGTTGTGATTCCTGAGTACTTTTGTAATTGTGTTCAGATTCCTTCTTTTTGCAGAGTATGCTTGGACAGATCTGCCTAAAATTGCAGGTTTTGGTATTGGGATGGGATTGCGTCTTGTTTGCGCATCACTTGCATTAATTGCTCTTTTATGTGAAAAAAGTGCAGGCGCAGAATCACATCCCTGGGGACTTTGTCAGGGAGATAAGATGGCTTAGGTAAGTGGTGTATTCTGTCTATGGTGATTTCCATGTCAGAAAGGTCAGGCAAGAGGGATGCAAATAAATCAGTCGCATAAGATCGCAGGTCTGAGGGTTGTACAGATTCAGGGATCCCCCTTATTTTTAGATTGTTTCTTCTAGACCTGTCTTCAATATCTTCTAATTCATTTTTAATCCATGCTGATTCCTCCTCTTGATCCTCATTAGCATCCACTAGTTCATTATTGGTGGAGGCAAACTCCCCCATCTTGCCTTCAATATGATCTACCCTGGTCTCCACTGCTCTCAATTCCCCACTGAATATGTGCATACAGTTCATCATATCTGATTGCAGAGTGCTCCTTAATGAGACAAGCATAACTTTAAGGACAGTGTTCATCACAGGTTGATTCATGGTGGGAAATGAGGTGATAGAATCGGGCAGTTCTCTGATGTCATCCCCTGAGTTGTGTTACTGGACTCATTGCTGGGCTGCATCCAGCGCCATCCAGCCTTAATTTAGTTTTGGCCAGGCTCCCTGAAGGTGAGGCGGAAGGGAGAGATTGGTGGCTGCTAGGAAAGTCAGTATATTGAGGCGATGTGGCCATAGCATGTGTCTTATGCTTGTGTTTAGGGGCCGGGGTGGATGAGGGTCTGGTGTCATTTTGTCTACCTCCATGCTGTGACTGTATGAAAAAGTCTGTCAGCCATTGTGGCTTGGATGTTCCTTTTCTTTTGTTGGCCATGTTCCCCAGAGGTGTCCGGGATGGATCGCAAGCTACGATGGACAAAACGGAGTCTGTTTAAGCTGCTGTGTCCCAGAGGAAACCATAGCCCTGGAGTTATGCTGCCATCCGGCTCCGCTGCAGGCCCGGCCCCCCCGCAGAAGGGAGTTTAATAAGACACATGGCCACTCAATAAAATTAGAAGAAAAGAGGTTTAACCTTAAACTGCGTAAAGGGTTCTTTACTGTAAGAGCGGCAAGGATGTGGAATTCCCATTCATAGGCGGTGGTTTCAGCGGGGAGATGCTGTACTAATATCGCATTGTTAGTAGAGTGAGCTATTTACAAGCTCCTCAGTTAACTTTAAGTTAACTTTAAGTTAAAAACATGAAGTGTTTATCAGGCTTAAGAGAGCCATTGAAAACATAAAGGCATGGGATGCTGGGGATGCTGTGCAAACATAGCAGCTGTGGCAGCCCACATTGATAAGACAGGCAAATGCACGCCTGGGGGGATGCCGGGGATGCTGTTCAAAGTTGATGGATGCAGGACGCTTTAATGAGGTCAGCTGGTGAGCGGCTTCCTGTGTCTTACTGGTTTTACATCCTATATCTATACACCAGGAAGTCATGAACTTTTCTATACAACACACCAGGGGCCTTGTTCTAAAAATCAAAGAAAAGTTTTATTTTTTGCAACAGAGGTATATTAATGTTATATTGGAATATAGGGGAGCTAAAATTTAGAAGAAAAAAAAGGTGAACTTAGCCTTAAAGAAAAAACAGTATCTGTATAACCTTGTTATCTTAAGTAATGACACAGTTATCGCCAAATAAACAGGTTTATAGCAGAATTGTAAAAATTGCTCTGGTCCATATGGGGTGTGAGAGGCGAATTAATCAATGTTTACATTTAACATGATCTTTTTCTTTGCCCAGGGCAAAAAAAAGAGTCACCTAAATGTTATCCCAATCACTAAATAACCAAAACGTTAACATATTATTTTCATTTTAAAAGTTATTTTTAATATTTTGAATGTGCAGTTTTTATTAAAATAATACCTAGAGTGTTTGCCCTAAAAGTTCTTGTTAGGTGCCTTGGTTATAGGGTAACAACTTTCTGTCCCTGTCTACAAACTGTGGCATTTTAACACACATTGTGGGGGCATGGTTCACTCTTGTCACCATCAGGGAACCTGCTCAGAGAACTGGCATGCAGCCATTGCTGGAACACATGCACTTGGAAAGGAACTGCAAAGGGACTGCAGGTGATCAGCAGTTCTAAGATGCAATAAAGAATTAAAAAGTTGTGAGTGTAAGTATTTTATTTAATAAAGGCAATTGTTTATAATACAATGGAATTTATTTACTAAAACAGGAAAGTGCATAATCTGGTGCAGCTGTGCATGGTAGCCAATTCACTTCTAACTTTAGTTTGTTCAGTTAGAGCCCATTCACACAGGGACGACTTGTCAGGCGACCTAGTCGCCTGACAAGTCACCTCCCGTTCTGTGCTATGGAACTGTTCTAAGGGGAGCGACGCAAGTCGCTCCGACTTAGAAAAAGGTTCCTGTACGACTTTGGGGGCGACTTGGGGTGACTTGCATAGACTTCTATACAGAAGTCGTTTTGCAAGTCGCCCCCGGGCAGTCGTTTGCAGGTCGCCTCGCTGAGGCGACCTGCAAGTCGTGTTGCCCCTGTGTGAATGGGGTCTTAAGCTTTGACAAAAACATGGAAGCTGATTTGGTTTCTCTGCAGAGCTGCACCCAATTGTGCACTCTCCAGTTTTAGTAAATTAACCCCACTGGTTTAATTCCAGTCCAACAGTATGTCCTTGCTTTCTTCACTTCTGCAACACTCAATTTGCCACCTGGAGCTATGAGAAATACCTAGCACTTCCAGGAATGGGAAAGCATCATTCTCCATGTTCCATGTGATACTGGTAGGTGTCTCCTGATTGTCCCAGCACAGTCCCATGCTCTGTGAAAACCCCCCAAAAAACAGTTTGGGCTTTCTTTCCCAGCTCCTATTGGTTAAACAGAGTGGTATGGAGTGAGAAAAGATGAGTATGAACTGCATGGCAGAAGATAGATACATGACCCTTTTGCTTTAATATTCATTGGCAAAGATATAGGTCACTTAAAGAATAAAAAAATAAAATATATATAAAAGTGTACAATAAATATTTTAAATACACAACATATTTAATATGGTCATTCCCAAGCCTCCTTGCAGAAGTTTTACATAGAAACAAATATTATTTCAGACAGTACATTTGGTTCACTCATCTAGATACGAGAGCAGATGGCAAGGTTTCAAGGGGGCTATAGAATATGAACACACACATTCCTTTTTCGTTTTGTTTTGTTTCTGTTTGTACTAGGTTTATAAGAAATTATTTATTTATTGCCTTTATGTCAACAAAGTGTAAAAGTTCAGATCCTCTGGTACAGCTAATTTTCCTTTCCAGTTTTTTTTTTTTTTATAAAGGCCCCTGTTTTTGCATGCTGCATATTGTTTTTCCTTATGCTATCAGATAATTCTGTAGTGGTTCTTCCAAGGCTTTACCTTGGAACATCAAACCCTTTTAAAAGGAAACCTTTCCTAAGGAGAAAATGTGGAACTTCCTTCCACAATTGGTTATTTCAGCAGAGAGTGTTGACAATTTCAAAACATTTTAAATGGGCATCTTAGCAAATGCAATATACAGGCATATGGCAAATGGCAGTGACAAAAACACATACAGTATACACACACATTGAACTAGATGGACTGGTGTCTTTATTCATCCTTACCAACTATGTAACTATATGTAAATAACAGAAAAATAGAGGCTGCCATTGTTATGTCTCATTCATCAATTGGTCATTTACTGGTTGTCATATTGACAGCCATGCTTCAGAACTTTAGGTCACTGACCTGGAACAAATATGCACACTATGACTTTACACTAACTTTTCTAATATACATATGACCCAGAATGCAGTGAAGCCAGTGGTTCAGTGTAATAGCAAAGCAACTAGCATTTTCAGAAAGGCCAGCAATGACAGTGTACATATTTCTCTCAATACAGGCTCCCTTTAGGAGGACATCTTCAAAAGTCCAATATTGTAATTTACCAAGAAATTAAATTCATCACTGTAAATGCATTAATACGTATTATTTTCTTAGCTCTGTATATGAAATGTTACATATAATTTATAAGTAATGCCTCTATTCAATGTCTGTGCGAACATGGGGTCAGCCTAAAAACAAAAAAAAACAAAAAATGTAAAAATAAATCAATGTAATATGTTCACTAACAGTTATGTTTACTTCCCTTTTGAGCTTAATTTAAAAAAAATGAATGCATGTTATAATAAAGTACAAGATAAAAGAAATCATAATCATAACCCAAAATTACAATTACAGTTACACACACTTAACAAATTTTCACCAAAGACACACTTATCTGTTTGTTGTTCTTCCCTATTTAAGCTCATTTGGCACATAAACAAATAGTTCTACCAGTTTGGAGAAATTCCAGATAGCCTCTGTTGGCTGGCAGTCACTAGATTAAAATCAGGAGCTGAGAACATTGTAACTGCCAACATTAATTTAGTTTCAAATCATCTAGAAAAAAAACAAGAAATTCTAATTATGAGGGAGTGTTTTTAAAGTGACTGATCACTAACAATATGTTAAGTATGACTATAAAAAGGGTTGTCAGTAAATCTTGGATCATTTAGTATTTTTAGCACTTATGCTTCTCCATAGAAAACTGTTGGCAGCAATGTTTTAGGTAATGAAGAGAAATGTGTAAGCCCATTTGGCCCGCATAGCTCATAATGTGAACTATGACAATCATTCATAGTGTATACGTTTGTATGTTCACATCTATTTTTGGCACTGGTAACAATCAAAAATCTCTCTAATGAAAGGTTGTCCTACATGTGTTCTTAATTGTCCATTGGCTTGTATGCTGGAAATAAAACATTCTGCACCTTTGACAAGGTAACAGCACCTCATTTTACATTGGTAAACTTGTACATTACATTGTTATGCTTGTATAATAGTGAATATTATTTGATATTTGATATTAAGTGATATTACTTGGCTTATTTATAGATGTGGCAGTAGCAGTGGACAAATCTATAGTAGATAAGCTATGTAACACCTATTTAATTAGATCATAAGTAGGGGTTGTAGATATCAGTTGGGTAAATTTAAAACCAATTGAAAACCCAGAAAAATCTTAAATAAATTACATTGAGAAATAATATTTCTACATTTGGGTTTATGCTACATACCTTTTTTTAATGGAAATGTATAGTCATGCAACTGTATTTAAAAATGCATGTGAAAGAAATAACCCTAATGCAAATATTTAAAATTCTTTTTTTCAAATACACATAGACCACCGGCGGGCCCCCAGCGCTTCCATCATCGCCCGGTCTTTCTTCCGGGTCCCATGCCTTCAGCCACTTAATAGGCCAGGCCACAATTACACCACTCACATGCATGCCCACGGGAATCACATCACCACAGTATGGATTGGGGGCTGATCGGGGCCATAAATGTTCGCTGAGCTGCGCATGCGCAGCTCAGTGAACATGACAGGATGCATTCATGGCAGAAGAGACCAGTAGGGTCTCTTCTGTCATAAATACCCTGCCTGTCAGCCATTGAATTAAAAAACAAGTTTACTTACACTTTAAAGGTGGCCTTTAATGTACAGTTGTTTTTTTACAGGTTCGTACTAAATCTGACTGTGTGGTCTCTCTGCTGCTCTCATCAGTCATACTAAGAATTTTATAATACTTATAATCAACTGTACATTTTTGGACATTGTTGACTGGCTGTGATCAGCAACACTAGAAAAACCAGCATTGGTTGTGATTAGCAAACTGGAATAATTAGCACTCCCTGTGATCAGTAAAAAGGTAACACTGATGCTGGCTGTAATCAGCAAACTAGAAACACTGGCACTGGCTGTGATCAACAAACTGGAAACACTGTTGCTGGCAGTGATGATCAGCAAACTGGAAACACCAACACTTACTGCAGTCTGAAAACTGGAACCATTAGTACCTGCTATGATCTGCAAACTGGGAGACATTATACTTGTTATAATTTTCAAATGGGAACGCACTGCACTTGCTGTCAGCAAACTGGCACATACTGCACTTGCTGTGATCTTCAAATTGGGACACATTGCACTTTCTATAATCAGAAATTTGGGACATGCTGCACCTGCTGTGATTTGCCAACTGTAAAAACTGTGATCAGAAAAGTGGAAATAATGAAACTGGCTACTGAACAGAAAAAATCAATATATGTTCTATTGTGACTGGGAAAAATACACCTGGGGAAAGAAAAGACACAGGCATTCCAAGAAAATACATTATACTCTCCACTGGGACAACCTTATTGAGTCACTATAGAACCTCTAGTAGACATGTGCATTTGTTTTCGTCCGAATGCATTTTCGTCCGAATTTCAGGTATTTTCGTTATCGTTTTAACAAACGATAACGAAAGTGCAGAATCCGAAAAACGAAAGATCCGACATAAGCAAATGCTTTATTTTCGTTTTCGTTGCTACAACAGTTCGATATAGATAGGAGATTCGACATGATGATGACAATAACAATCTGTGTCCATCAAACCTGTGGTCAAATGTGCCTAACCTTAACTCTATTAGTCCAAGATTATTCTACATAGAGAGAAAAGATTCGACATAGAGAGGAAAGATTCGACGTAGGGGAGAAAAGATTCGACTTAGGGGAGAAAAGATTAGACGTAGGGAAGAAAAGATTCGACGTAGGGAAGAAAAGATTCGACGTAGGGGAGAAAAGATTCGACGTAGGGAAGAAAAGATTTGACGTAGGGAAGAAAAGATTCGACGTAGGGGAGAAAAGATTCGACATAGGGGAGAAAAGATAAATAAAAATAATGATGATGATGAATGTTATTGGCTGATTGTAACCAAAGAGGAGGAGCAGTAAAATAGCTAGAACTAAGTACACATGTACTTTGGCTTATGGTGTCTGTCGAATGTTCAAAGAAGATTCGACGGAGCAGGTAAACTATACAGCGTCGTACAGTTTAGCTGCTCCGTCGAATCTTCTGTGAACATTCGACAGACACCATAAGCCTTCAATGACAGATTCGACCCTAATTTGGATTTTCGGACGAATGCAATTTTTAACGAAAAACGAAATAAATAAAAACGAATTTCGGGAGTAACTAAATAAATTTATTTTTCGGACGAAAACGAAATTCCGAAACGAAATATTTCAGTGTGCACATGTCTGACCTCTAGTGGCCTCCTAATTTTCTATAGACCGGCTAAATTGGTTACCTCCAAAATGTAGAACACCCCCCCATTTTACAGTCTCATTCTGTAAAGCAAAGATGCAACTATAAATGCCCCATGAAAGATGGTGTATATACTGTAAGCCTTGGATCCTGGGGGTGGAAACAATAATATAAGAGCTGCTACTTGGCACCCTGCTAAACTATTCAATGTGACAGCATGAATAAATCTTTTGTGAACGTTGTGGGACTCTTGTTTGAAAATGTCTATGAATAAAACTCTTAAAATGGGTTGATATAACTAAAGAGGCAGGGAATGCTTACTTTATAAAGTTACAGTTTAATTAACCTATATATAATTAATCAAAGGCACTCACCAGATACAAAATACATAAGAGCATATTTTCTTTCACATACTGAACTCCGTGAAAAAGTTTTCTGATTATAATTTAAAGCAAGTTTACAAAATGCATAAAGTCTCATAGGTCTGTGTCTGAATATAATTTACATTCTGAGGGCTGCTTTCACTCACAAAGAGGTTTCTGAGGGGTGATAATATTAAAGAACTGTAGATAAATGCCTACTCTGTTAAAACCAACATAGTCAGTACAACTCTTTTTTTTTCTGGCCATTAGGAGTCCTCTGCTGGTTTATCAAAACATAAAATATTACATGGGAAAAACAAATAGAATTCTAGGGTGCATCAGCTTGAGGAAGGAGGGCCTTATTCCCTTATATAGATCTTTTGCTGGACCTCATTTAGAATACTGTCTCCGGTTCTGGAGACCTCACTTACAAAAAAATATTGACAAGCAGTGGTGGCGGGTGTCCAAATTTTTTGGGGGGAGCAAACAAACTGAAAAATACTGAACCCCCAATCAATTGCAGCCTCACTGTACCCATCATATGCAGCCACATGTGCCCATCATATGTAGCCACTCTGCCCCATCATATGCAGCCACTTGTGCCCATCATATGCAGCCACTTGTGACCATCAAATTCAGCCATTGTGCCCACCATATGCAGCCACTGTGCCCCATCCCATCATATGCAGCCACTTGTGCCCATCAAATGCAGCCACTTGTGCCTATCATATGCAGCCAATTGTGCCCAGTATATCTAGCCACTTGTGCCCATCAAATGGTGCCGCTTGTGCCCCTCAAATGCAGCCACTGGTGCCCAGTATATGCAGCCACTTGTGCCCATCAAATGCAGCCAGGCTCGGCTGTCACTTCACTAACCCCCAGCTAGTCCGGCGGCACTTACCGCTAGTGTGGTGGGGCCCTGCTCCTCTCCTGGAGTGACGGGGCTCTCCTCCTCGGTGGCTCTCCTCCTCGGCGGGAAGCGGCGGCTCTCCTCCTCAGCTGCTTTCCTCCTCGGTGGCTCTCCTCCTCGGCGGGAAGTGGCGGCTGTGACTCAGATGTTCGCTCAGGCTCGTCTTCAGGCTTCCTCCGCCATGTCTCCTCTTCCGCCAAAGCCTTAGACATCCAATAGGATCCCTTAATGCTTCTCCAATTGGAAGACAGGCCTCACTGACCTGCCTGCTGATTAGCAGGGAGGAACGTTAGTGTGAAAATAGCAAAAATTTATTTACTATGCCACACAACAGGGTAGGATCGGGATGCAGTGCTCTGCGCCCCGAGCCCACCTTATTTTGAAGCCTATTAGAGCCTCTGGTTATAATCACGTGCTTCAAAATACACACCACGCCTATCCCCGCCATAGTATTTCATGTGTCCGGCGTCCTGAAAGGGGCCATGCACATGAATAGAGAGAGCGGCGGAGGTGTCAGGGTGGGTGGCGCCCGTGCGCCCACAATCCACAGGCCACCACTGTTCTGTTGACAAGATAGAATGGGTCCAAAGATGGGGGATAAAACATACCAGGAGATACCTCAGGAATCTTATATGCACAGTCTGGAGGGAAAAGGGAGAAACAACAAAAACCTTTAAATACATTACGGTGTAAATAAGGTTCAGGGGGGCAGTATTTTCAAGACCACAGGGACATGACCTCAAACTAGCAGGAGGAGAGTTCAAAACAAATCTTTCAAAGTAATATTTTACCAAGAGTAGTTGATGCTTGGAATAGGCTTACAATAGTAAGTGGATTCAAACATGCTTGGGACAAACATATATAGCTCAAACATAGATTGTAATACAGAGGGAAACAAATGAAAAAAATATATAAATAAATAAACCAAAACAAATATATAATAAAAAAAATGAGGCAGACGCGATGGTCCACTTAGGCCCCTGTCACACGGGTGGACCATTCAGGTCCGCCTGTCAGTTTTTTAGGTGGACCTGAACAGACGCTCCATACAGGTCTATGGAGCGACAGATGTCAGCGGTGACATGTCCGCTGACATCCGACCCGCTCCGATCTGCTAAAGTGTGACGGATGGAAACCCTCTGTGATTGGATCTGATGAAAACGGACTCTACGGTCCATCTTCATTCGATCCCCCATAGAGGAGAGCGGCACTCTGACATGTCGGTCCCTGTACAGTGTGCAGAGACAGACCTGTCATCTGCCTGCTCAGCGGGGATTGATGGAGCAATCCCTGCTGAGCTAAGCGGAGACTTACAGGGACACGTCCATGTGAAAGGGCCCTTAGTCTGTTTTCTGCTGTCACTCTTCTGTGTTCCTATATTTCTATTATCTATTTCAGTTTAATTGTTTTACTTCTGTTCACATGTTTATACTGGGGCATGTGTATATAAACACGAAAGATAACTATAAGTGACAGATGTGAATAGTCAGATGTCATCTTGGTGCCTTCTTTTATAACTGTTTTTCTGAGTGCTAAGCGTGCAGAGGGATGATGACCGGGGTTGCATATGGCAGGGGGGATGATGGTGACAGGAGGATGCATATGGGAGGTGACAGGGGGATGCATATGGGAGGGGGTACAGAGGGGGATGATGACAGGGGGATGCATATGGCAGGGGGGGTACAGGGGGGATGATGATGAAAGGGGGATGCATATGGCAGGGGGATGATGATGAAAGGGGGGTACAGGGGGGCTGATGATGACAGGAGATGCATATGGCAGGGGGGTACAGAGGGATGATGACCGGGGGTTGCATATGGCAGGGGGGATGATGGTGAAAGGGGGATGCATATGGGAGGTGACAGGGGGATGCATATGGGAGGGGGTAAAGAGGGGGGATGCATATGGCAGGGGGAGTACAGGGGGGGTGATGATGACAGGGGGATGCATATGGTGGGGGATGATGATGAAAGGGGGGGTACAGGGGGGCTGGTGATGACAGGAGATGCACATGGCAGGGGGGTACAGGGGGATGATGATGACAGGGGCATGCATATGGCAGGAGGGTACAGAGGGTGATGATGACAGGGGGATGCATATGGCAGGGGGAGTACAGGGGGTTGATGATGACAGGGGGATGCATATGGCTGGGGGATGATGATGACAGGGGGATGCATATGGCAGGGTGGAACGGGGGGGTGATGGTGACAGTGGGATGCATATGGCAAGGGGTACAGGGGGATGATGATGACGGGGGGATACATATGGCGGGGGGGTATAGGAGTGATGATGATGACAGGGGAATGCATATGGCAGGGGGTGATGATGACAGTAAACAAGTAAGAAGGCGCAATATGCAGATACCTTACAATGTAGTACCCAATTGTCCAGGAATGTGGTTGTACAGATGTGTACACTGGTAATATAAAACCGCTGTCTCAGTCAGGGCAGCCACCAAGAAACCAAAAGCGAGTTCCAATATCTAAGAAAAAACAAGGAATAGGGGCGCCTCTGAGGAATTATCATAAAACACTTTATTTTAAACAAAATATCCACTCACATGAAAGTAGAAGAAGTCATATACAGGAGCATGATGAGGGCTGAAGAGCTGAAAAAACACAGGACTGTAGGCAGAAGCTGTATCAGAAGCACAATCAACTCCAGGCAGGCAGGGGTGCAGATGGCTATGCACATACACACACCAGTGTAATACAATATCCCTGGAAGATGGTGTCAGTAGTCCAGTGGAAGAGGAAAGGATCGGTCCAATGATGGCATGAATGTCTGTACAAAGAGGGAGAAGGACGTCTAGCTGGATGGCAGGGCTGCGCTGTATCTCCACAGCGATCGCACTGTCCCACTCTGAAATGTTACTTTCCTGGTCACTATCTAGTGCAGCATACGCACAATCCATGCATGATGATGATAGGGAAATGCATATGGCAGGGGGTACAGGGGGGATGATGATGACAGGGAAGCATATGACAGGAGGGTACAGGTGGATGATGATGAAAAGTATGATGACAGGAGGTAAGGTGGTGGGATGCCAGGAACAGGGGGATAATGAGGAGTATGATGATGATGATGATGACAGGGGACAGTAGATGGCATAATATCATCATGTGTGTGAGGTGACAGGCAGCTGATAGCAGGTATGTTCGGGGTGTCCTCGGTCAGAGAATGATGTCACAGGATGTGTCAGTGTCAGGCAGCAATACCGTAATGCTGTATGTACCTTGAGACTCTGGCAGACTGGCTCCCCGCGCTGATCACAATGCTTGCTCTGGCAGGTTCTCCACTACAGCCGTCCATCCCAGAGATGAAGTCAGGGAGCTGCTCAGCCACGGCGGCCATTATCTGCGCTCTGCACATGTTAGGAGATCCGCAGAGCGCAGGAGAAAGGGAGGAGCCAGGGAGGGGAGCACATTAATCCACTCACTGACCCAACAACTTTTGGATCGAGGTTGTGACAAGCTCCCAGCACCTCCTTCTCTACCACCACAGGACTGCACGGCAGTGCCACCCTGAAAGGATTACTTCTGTCACACATCAAGATACCAGCGGCTGTGGCTGCACCCTAGGCAGCAGTGTGCCCTAGGTGACTGCCTAGTGCGCCTAGTGGTTTGCGCCGGTCCTGGAGCAAAGGCATTGATGAGTGGATCAGATCCTTGACAGACAGATCTGCTCTGCTTGACACACTCTCTTTTGCTGGCTGTCACTGTGCTCAGTACAGGGAGGCATACAGTCTTGTACAGCACACCACTGTTATAAGAATCTGGTGTCCCTGTTAGAGATCATTCATCTCTATCTCAGCTGGGAATGCTCTGTAATGTAAGCTGGATGTTCAAAGGCAGTTCTGGCTCATTGACATGTGATTCATGCCAGCATATCCCTGCACCCATGTTTAACTTATATACTGGGGTATGGCGCTCCCTTTAGGATAATGGGGTAGTGTGGTAGGGGGGGGTTTATGTATAATTCCTTGTACCTAGGACCAGTTTTGACTTCAATTATACCCCTATTGGTGGTACAAAATACCCTCACCCCTATAAAGTGCAGAAACTTAATGTGCAATAGTGCAATCTTCAGTGAACCATTTCATAATTCATACATGTGATCACGTTAAAAAATATATATAACCAAACTAATATTCAGGGGTTATGTGCTGAACCCCTAATTAAATATTAGATTTTCACCAACAAGCCAGCATAAATACTGACTTATCCGCAAAAACCATACATACACCTTAAACCAATGATTGTAATCCTAGATGTGCTAAAACAATGATTTCCTGCAAACCCCAATATCACATGTACTTAGTGCAGGTGTGTGCAAAGCAATTAGTAATGAGTAGTAAATGATAATAAAAATAAAAAATAAATAAAATTATAGTCCATATAATAATCAATCAAAATGTTCAAATCCGATGTTCAGAATTATCTCCAAAAGTTGTGACTGGGGTGCTCTCAGATGATATTAGTGACTTATTGTGCTCCCCCTTCACGCAGGAACGCAGGTGGAGCGCAAACACTAGCCCACGCTGCTGCATCCACATCAGCCTGATCTCAGGCACGCTCCACTCAACACTTAGTACACGCACCGGGGTGGTACATTTGACTTACTAAGACTGGATGATTTTAATTTAATATAGTTTTTGTTATAATTTAGTTTTTAGTTTTTAGTTTTTGGCTGCTGTTTTTTCAGTCATTTTATTATCCTTATGGTGTAATCATTTGGAGATCTGTGGAATAAAACTTTTTACTTTACTACACTATGGGAGCATTCTATTCCTTTTTCCATGAGGGAGCCATTGAGAACATACCTTAAATAGAACACGGTGAGCGGAGACCAATCCGGATACCCCAAATGATCGCGGTGGAGAGGAGTCTGTGGCCGTGATACCCTACGCTGTTTGCCCCTTTTGGGGTTGCGGGAGTCGGTGAGTGGTGACCCGTGAGGGGGAGCACAATAAGTCACTAATATCATCTGAGAGCACCCCAGTCACAGCTTTGGAGATAATTCTGAACATCGGATTTGAACATTTTGATTGGTTATTATATGGACTATAATTTTATTTTTTTTAATTTTTATTATCATTTACTACTTATTACTAATTGCTTTGCACACACCTGCACTGAGTACATGTGATATAGGGGTTTGCAGGAAATCATTGTTTTAGCACATCTAGGATTACGATTATTGGTTTAACCACTTCAGCCCCGGAAGGTTTTACCCCCTTCCTGACCAGAGCACTTTTTACAATTCGGCACTGTGTCGCTTTAACTGCTAATTGCGCGGTCATGCAATGCTGTACCCAAACGAAATTTGCGTCCTTTTCTTCCCACAAATAGAGCTTTCTTTTGATGGTATTTGATCACCTCTGCCGTTTTTATTTTTTGCGCTATACACGGAAAAAGACCGAAAATTTTGAAAAAAAATGATATTTTCTACTTTTTGTTCTAAAAAAAATCCAATAAACTCAATTTTAGTCATACATTTAGGCCAAAATGTATTCGGCCACATGTCTTTGGTAGAAAAAATGTCAATAAGTGTATATTTATTGGTTTGCGCAAAAGTTATAGCGCCTACAAACTAGGGTACATTTTCTGGAATTTACACAGCCTTTAATTTATGACTGCCTATGTCGTTTCTTGAGGTGCTAAAATGGCAGGGCAGTACAAAACCCCCACAAATGACCCCATTTTGGAAAGTAGACACCCCAAGGAATTTGCTGAGAGGCATGTTGAGCCCATTGAATATTCATTTTTTTTGTCCCAAGTGATTGAATAATGACAAAAAAAAAAATTACAAAAAGTTGTCACTAAATGATATATTGCTCACACAGGCCATGGGCATATGTGGAATTGCACCCCAAAATACATTTAGCTGCTTCTCCTGAGTATGGGGATACCACATGTGTGGGACTTTTTGGGAGCCTAGCCGCGTACGGGGCCCCCGAAAACCAATCACTGCCTTCAGGATTTCTAAGGGCGTACATTTTTGATTTTACTCCTCACTACCTATCACAGTTTTGAAGGCCATAAAATGCCCAGATGGCATAAAACCCCCCCAAATGACCCCATTTTGGAAAGTAGACACCCCAAGCTATTTGCTTTGAGGCATGTTGAGTCCATGGAATGTTTTATATTTTGACACAAGTTGCGGGAAAGTGACAAATTTTTTTTTTTTTTTTGCACAAAGTTGTCACTAAATGATATATTGCTCACACAGGCCATGGGCATATGTGGAATTGCACCCCAAAATACATTTAGCTGCTTCTCCTGAGTACGGGGATACCACATGTGTGGGACTTTTTGGGAGCCTAGCCGCGTACGGGGCCCCGAAAACCAATCAGTGCCTTCAGGATTTCTAAGGGCGTACATTTTTGATTTTACTCCTCACTACCTATCACAGTTTCGGAGGCCATGGAATGCCCAGGTGGCACAAACCCCCCCCAAATGACCCCATTTTGGAAAGTAGACACCCCAAGCTATTTGCTGAGAGGCATGGTGAGTATTTTGCAGCTCTCATTTGTTTTTGAAAATAAAGAAAGACGAGAAAAAAAATTTTTTTTTTCTTTTTTCAATTTTCAAAACTTTGTGACAAAAAGTGAGGTCTGCAAAATACTCACTATACCTCTCATCAAATAGCTTGGGGTGTCTACTTTCCAAAATGGGGTCATTTGGGGGGGGGTTTTGCCACCTGGGCATTCCATGGCCTCCGAGACTGTGATAGGCAGTGAAGAGTGAAATCAAAAATTTACGGCCTTAGAAAGCCTGAAGGCGGTGCTTGGTTTTCGGGGTCCCGTACGCGGCTAGGCTCCCAAAAAGTCTCACACATGTGGTATCCCCGTACTCAGGAGAAGCAGCAGAATGTATTTTGGGGTGTAATTTCACATATTCCCATGGCATGTTTGAGCAATATATCATTTAGTGACAACTTTGCGCAAAAAAAAATAAAAAAAATAAAAAATTGTCTCTTTCCCGCAACTTGTGTCACAATATAAAATATTCCATGGACTCGACATGCCTCTCAGCAAATAGCTTGGGTGTCTACTTTCCAAAATGGGGTCATTTGGGGGGGTTTTGAACTGTCCTGGCATTTTATGCACAACATCTAGAAGCTTATGTCACACATCACACACTCTTCTAACCACTTGAAGACAAAGCCCTTTCTGACAATTTTTGATTACATAAAAAAATAATTTTTTTTTGCAAGAAAATTACTTTGAACCCCCAAACATTATATATTTTTTTAAAGCAAATGCCCTACAGATTAAAATGGTGGGTGTTTCATTTTTTTTTTTCACACAGTATTTGTGCAGCGATTTTTCAAACGCATTTTTTGGGGAAAAAACACACTTTTTTAAATTTTAATGCACTAAAACACACTATATTGCCCAAATGTTTGATGAAATAAAAAAGATGATCTTAGGCCGAGTACATGGATACCAAACATGACATGCTTTAAAATTGCGCACAAACGTGCAGTGGCGACAAACTAAATACATTTTTAAAAGCCTTTAAAAGCCTTTACAGGTTACCACTTTAGATTTACAGAGGAGGTCTACTGCTAAAATTACTGCCCTCGATCTGACGTTCGCGGTGATACCTCACATGCATGGTGCAATTGCTGTTTACATTTGATGCCAGACATTTTCTTTATTATTATTATTTTTTTATCTTATTTTTAAACTGTTCCTTTCATTTTTTTTTTTTTTAAATCATTTTTATTGTTATCTCAGGGAATGTAAATATCCCCTATCATAGCAATAGGTAGTGACAGGTACTCTTTTTTGCAAAAATTGGGGTCTATTAGACCCTAGATTTCTCCTCTGCCCTCAAAGCATCTGACCACACCAAGATCGGTGTGATAAAATGCTTTCCCAATTTCCCAATGGCGCTGTTTACATCCGGCGAAATCTAAGTCATAAAATGCTCGTAGCTTCCGGTTTCTTAGGCCATAGAGATGTTTGGAGCCACTCTGGTCTCTGATCAGCTCTATGGTCAGCTGGCTGAATCACCGGCTGCATTCTCAGGTTCCCTGTTGAGACAGGAGAGCCAGAGAAAAACACGGAAGACGTTGGGGGGGGGGCATTCCCTCCCACTGCTTGTAAAAGCAGTCTAGAGGCTAATTAGCTGCTAGGATTGCTTTTACATGAAAGCCAATCGCTGGCTGAAAAGAATGATACCAAGATGATACCTAAACCTGCAGGCATCATTCTGGTATAACCACTCAAAGTCGTGAATGGCGTACCTGAAGACAAAAAAATGGTTAACAATAAAGCACAGTAAACGGTAAGGTATAAAAAATTGCATATCTGAAAAGCAAACATGATAAAACATAACAACAATAAAACATTGCAGAATAGAATACAGTAAAAAAGAGCAGAACAATAGAGAGAGAATAGAGAGAGAGAACAATAAAACAACAACTATTTTTTTTTTATTTTATATTTTTGTTTGTGTTTTTTTTTTTTTTTTACACTTTTTTTTGTAACTAACTTTTATAACTGTAACCGGTTCCAGGTTCGGGTCTCTCAAAATGCGATGGCATCTTGGGAGACCCTGTGAAAGTGTGCCTAGTCTCAGCAGTGCTGTACCCTACGCTAATACACAACTAGTGAATGGTAGTGTTCAAAACATTCACCAATGCAAAGACCAGGATTGTCAGGACAGGAGGGACAATAATAGAGGGTGTCACGCCTATATCCGCGCTTGCTGCAGACAACATCTTTTTTGGGGGGGTTCGTTGGGTAGGGGTACTCGGGAGGACATATAGAAAATGCCTCTCATGCAGCCGACTGCATTTGGTTGGGGATGTGAATGGGGGAAGTACGGGCGCTGCAGAAGTGGTGGGTTCCCAATTAGGATTGGCGAATGCAGCAGGAAGGGCACTATGGGCACGACGGGCCTGTGTTTGTCTTCTTGGTGGCAGCGGGACACTACTTGTGCTTGCCACCTCACCAGCTTGAACTGCATTTATGGGACTCGCCACGTCACCAAGTGTTACTGCAGTGCTGGTTTGACTACGACCGGGGTGTACTAGGCTGCTGGTGCTTGCCAGTTCACCAAAACGCTACCAAAAAAACTGTTAGCGATCGCAGGGATCAGGCCTGACTCTGCGAACGCTGCAGTTATGCGTTTAGTGTTTTGTAAGTGACAGTGATCGATCGATACTGCACTTGGGTGGGCTGGGCTGGGCTGGGCCGGGCGGAGGGGCAAAACGCAGGTGCTAGCAGGTATCTGGGCTGATCCCGCTAACACTGCGTTTGTGGGAACCCTAAACTGCTGGGGACGCTAGTATAGATCTGATCGGATCAGATATTGATGCGTTCAGATACTATACCACTAAGGGAGGTGTACGGTGCGTGCGTGGGTGTTAGCGGTACTGGCGCTAACCTGACGCTGCCTGGGGCTGGTGCTTGCCAGTTCACCAAAACGCTACCAAGAAAACTGTTAGCGATCGCAGGGATCAGGCCTGACTCTGCGAACGCTGCAGTTATGCGTTTAGTGTTTTGTAAGTGACAGTGATCGATCGATACTGCACTTGGGCTGGGCCGGGCGGAGGGGAAGAACGCAGGTGCTAGCGGGTATCTGGGCTGATCCCGCTAACACTGCGTTTTTGGGAACCCTAAACTGCTGGGGACACTAGTATAGATCTGATCGGATCAGATATTGATCCGTTCAGATACTATACCACTAAGGGAGGCGTATGCTGCGTGCGTGGGTGTTAGCGGTACTGGCGCTAATCTGACGCTGCCTGGGGCGACGCATATCACCGCCGGGCGATCAGGGGGCTAAACCTTTATTAGGTAATAAACGGCGGGTCCCCTGACACTATAAAAAATAAACGAACTAACCAGCGTCACCCGTAACGGTTATACGGTGATCAGTGGTGAAAGGGTTAACTAGGGGGCAATCAAGGGGTTAAAACATTTATTAGGTAGTATATGGGGGTCCCTGTCACTATAAAACGCTGACGGCGAACCTAAATATTTACGTTCCTAACTAGCGTCACCAGCGACACTAATACAGCGATCAGAAAAATGATCGCTTAGTGACACTGGTGACAGGGGGTGATCAAGGGGTTAAAACTTTATTAGGGGGGGTTAGGGGGGTATCCTAGACCTAAAGGGGGGTAATATTCACTGCCCTAACACTGTAACTGTCACAAACTGACACCATGCAGTAATCAGAAAAAAAAAAAAAATACTGCTTGCTGTCAGTTTGTGACGGGGGGGTGATTGGGGGGGATCGGGGGGCGATCGGGGGGGGGATCGGGGGTGTAAAGTATGCCTGGCATGTTCTACTGTGTGTGTTTGTGTGTGTTGTGCACTTACATGTCTTCTCTCCTCGGCGCTGGACGGAAACTGCCGAGCCGAGGAGAGATGACATCACATCCTCTGCCTGTGTGAAACTACACACAGGCAGGGGAGGATTCCGATTGGCTGGGAGCGATCGCGAGGGGGGGGCCACAATCGGATGGTCTCCCCCTCGCCTCCCGACGCTCCCAGTCAAATGCCGACCGCCGCTGGCACCGGGGGGGGGTCCGATCGGACCCCCCGCCCGCGGGAGGCAGATCACGTACAGGTACGTGATTCTGCCTGCCCGTGCCATTCTGCCGACGTATATATACGTTAGGCGGTCGGCAAGTGGTTAAGGTGTATGTATGGTTTTTGCGGATAAGTCAGTATTTATGCTGGCTTGTTGATGAAAATCTAATATTTAATTAGAGGTTCAGCACATAACCCGCAAATATTAGTTTGGTTATATATATTTTTTAACGTGATCACATGTATGAATTATGAAATGGTTCACTGAAGATTGCACTATTGCACATTAAGTTTCTGCACTTTATAGGGGTGAGGGTATTTTGTACCACCAATAGGGGTATAATTGAAGTCAAAACTGGTCCTAGGTACAAGGAATTATACATAAACCCCCCCTACCACACTACCCCATTATCCCAAAGGGAGCGCCATACCCCAGTATATAAGTTAAACATTTTGCGGAGTCTCCTTAGGGAAGCTCTTTTAGGGGGGCTGCATACCTTACACCCGGTCCTAAGCGCAGCGGCCTCATATATACTTAATATCCCTGCACCCAATCCAGGCCATTACAGGGATTTCCTTCATGGGCTTATTTACCTTGAAAGAGGGGAGCATGCAAAGTGAGGTGGCAATGGTGCAGAGGCTCTGTGAGCCTACAGATTGATATTGGTATATGCAGGGTGCAATGGCGACTTGTGAATAAATATTTTTTAGCTAAACAAAGGGCACAGGCACATTATACCAATTATTAGAAAGGGTATGTATGTATTTATTTATTTTTTGAGTTTAGTGACACTTTAAAATCACTTTTAGTTACATGTAATGACTGCTCCCAATCAATACGTACTGAAACTGCACAGAAGTTGTGTTACATGTGAAGCTCACCTGGGAGTTTTGTCTGTTTCATTATTTTTTATATACTATAGACTTAAACTACAAATAAAGCTTTGATTCCACACATTCTTAAGCACTTCTCATCTTCTCTATTGCCATAATTTATTTTATTCTCATAAAAAACGCTTTTCAGCACACATGATCACCTGCAAGGATTAGTCTTGAACAGTGAGACATTGTTCTCCACAAAGTTACATTAGTTGAAGATATCTGAAGCTGGTTTAAAGGTTGGCTAGATTTCACAGGCTTTATTTTAATGGAAAATTAACTTTGCGTAAAATAAAGGGCTCAGCATGGTGAACAAAATTTACTGGAGTGCACAAATTCATTTTCCATACATATCATATTAGCATGCTACACAATTTATTTATCCAGTTCTTTCAATAACTTAAATTACTAAAGAGCATCAAATACTTTGAAAAAGCAGATCTTTTATTCCAGCTTTTATTTTGACAACAGATTTGAATGATATTCCACTGACAACCCAGGAATCCCATAGAACTATTAATATTTTTTTTGTATTTGGAAAACAACAAGTGGACTACATGGCACTAATTATATAGTGATATAATTATATCAATTAATTATTTTATTTTATTTTTCTATTGTTTTGTGGCAACTGATCAAATTAGGTTTATGACATTTGTGTAAGAATTTGGCCTGTTTGGCCAGCTTTCTCATATACTCTAGCAGTCGGATCAGAGTCTTCATGCTACTCTTCATGTAGAACTAGTATTGTCTGCTATATAATGTCTCTTCCAATATAAATGTACAAGGATAAGAGGAAGATTTAGATATGTTCTTGAAGACAAGAGGCGTGGTAAGACATTTTTCTATAATACCTTAAGCCTGTTAAACACGTTGAGATTATCGAATGAATGATCATCCATTTTTTTTTATTTTGCATGCTAGTCTCCATATCTAAAATGAAGTGGCTATTAAAGTTATGAAAAGTTATGAAAAATCTTGTAAGGCAGAGTAAGAATTCAGAAGCAATGTAATATATTGTATTTTATTTGTATTGTATTTCTGTATTTTCTGATGACAACTGTACAAATTAAATGAAAATTGTACGATCTGGTATTGTACCAGAAACATTTTTGTGCTTGTCCCATCAGATAATTTTTCACAACCCGTCCTGATCGGCTCTCAAAGGCTGTGTACTAACGATCAGATTATTGTATGATTTCTTTAAAGTGGTATTTTTCATACTATTTTCTGATTGTGTGTACTAGGCTTTAGTTAGAGATCTAAAACATGCCTCCAACTCATAATTTTCCAACTACCCTCAACAAACCCTATCCTTTTTGTAGTGTTCATCAAAATCACCAAAAACACATTCACTAAACTAGAATTTTCTTGTTATCTACTAACAGTTGAGACCCTTACTAGCAGGGATGAGCCAAACACCCCCCCGATTCGGTTTGCATCCAGAACACGCGAACAGACCGAAAGTTTGCGCAAACTTTCGAACACCGTTAAAGTCTATGGGACGCGAATGTGAGAAATCAAAAGTGCAAATTTTAAAGGCTAATATGCAAGTTATTGTCCTAAAAAGGGTGGGGACCTGGGTCCCGCCCCAGGGGACATGTATCAATGCAAAAAAAGTTTTAAAAATGGACGTTTTTCCGGGAGCAGTGAGTTTATGCTTAAAGTGAAAAAATCAAAGTGAAATATTCCTTTAAATATCGTACCTGGGGAGTGTCTATAGTATGTCTGTAAAGTGGCGCGTGTTTCCCGTGTTTAGAAAAGTCCCTGCACAAAATGACATTTCTAAAGGAATAAAAGTCATTTGAAACTGCTTGCGGCTGTAATGTAATGTAAAAATGTCATGGGTAACCCCCAGCCCATTACCAGGCCCTTTGGGTCTTGTATGGATATTAAGGGGAACCCTGCACCCAAATTAAAAAAAGAAAAGGCGTGGGGCCCCCAGGCCCTATATACTCTAAACACCAGTATACAGGCGGTCCCAAGAAAGACAGGGACTGTAGGTTTGTTCTTAAGTTGAATCTGTTTGTAATTTGGAACAGGTACATTTTGTAAGTGTAAGTGTAGCTCCAGCCAAAAATTTATTTTTAAGCTTTTTGGAAAACATAGGGAAAGGTTATCACCCCTGTAACAATTGTTTTGCTGTCTGTGCCCCTATTCAGAAGATTTCACCTCACTTTCTGTCCCAATGACAATTGGATTTTGAAAATTTGGGGTTTTTAGGGAAACAAGGATTGGTGATAAAGCATCAGTGGAGGAGACACCTTTTTCCCATATTAACTCTTACAGGAGAGAATTTCCCTACCTAGTGGTAGATTTCCTTTCTAGTTGTCTCCCTCTGTTTGTAAGTAGGAGACGTTTGTAAGTCAGATGTTTGAAAGTAGGGGCCTGACCTATATACTCTGCAGAAATTTGGGCCTTAGGTGTTGGTGGTACTAGAACACTGTAAGCCCTCACAGTTACTCTTGGTGGGCACTGGAATGGGCCCTGCTGTGAAATATGATATCAAGAATTGTAATTACATGCCCCTGTTGAACAGGGTCAGAAAAATTGGGCCTTTGGTGGTGGTGTGGTGGTGTTGCCACAACACTGTAAGCCCTCACAGTTACTGTTGGTGGGAGCAGGAATGGGCCCTGCTGTGAAATCTTAGATCAAAAATTGTAATTACACGCTGCTGTTGAACAGGGGCAGAAAAATGGGGCCTTAGGCACTGGTGGTGGTGTCACAACACTGCAACCTCTCACAGATACTCTAGTTGAGCGCAGGAAAAAGCCCTGCTGCAAAATATTACAGCAAAAATTGTAATTACACACCCCTGTTGAACAGGGGCAGAAAAATTGGGCCTTAGGCACTGGTGATGGTGCCACAACACTGCAACCCCTCACAGATACTCTAGTTGAGCGCAAGGACAAGCCCTGCTGCAAAATATTACAGCAAAAATTGTAATTACACGCCCCTGAACAGTGGCAGAAAAATTGGGCCTTAGCCAATGGTGGTGGTGCCCAGAACCAAAAATATTCTTACAAGCTATCAACATGAACATTGAGGAGGAATAGGATAGTCACTCAGCATAAGAGGATAGTCATTTAGCATCAGCATAGGCAGTCTTCAAGGGATCTCACATTCATAAAAAAATTAGTCAGTTACATCAGCATCAGGTGCTTGGTAGCTGGTGATCCAAGACTGATTCATTTTTATGAAGGTGAGCCGATCAACCGAGCTGGTGGATCACTCTGTTTTGAGTTACAAAGCCTCCAGCAGCACTGAATGTGCGTTCCGAAAGAACACTGGATGCATGACAGGCGGTTAGCTCAATTGCATACTGTGCAAGCTCTAGCCAGTGATCCATCCTCAAGACCCAGTAACCCAGAGGATTTTCAGGAAAGGTCTCCAAGTCTGATCTTGCCCCTAGGTATTCCCGCACCATGTAAATCAGACGCTGGCAATGGTTGCTGGAACCAATCAGACCTTGGGGCTGTGGACTAAAACATTGTCTGAACGCATCTGTCAGACGGCCACCTTCTCCACCGCTCCTTCTGTGACTGATCGAAGCCTCAGCAACACATTGTCCAGGACCAGGAATTTGTAACCTCCCAGGCTCTGGAAACGCGTTGCACAAACCTTTCTGCAAGGCCTCCCGAAGATGTTTCATCCTCTGCTCCCTCTGCGACTGCTGGATAAGTTCCACAACCTTACCCTTGTAACGTGGATCAAGGAGGGTTGCCAGCCAGCCACGTACAAGTCCACTGGTTTCTGGGGACTGTAAGCAATCCCTTGAAGACTTCTGCTGATGCTAAGTACTAGGCTCCACCTCCATGCTGACACAATCCTCCTCCTCCTCCTCTTCCTGTGTGATCGGCAGGCCCGCAGGAACACTGTCTGGATAAAGAGGGCCTTGAGAGGTAAGGAAGTCCTCCTCTTCCTCCCTCTGTTCTGTCTCAAGTGCCCTGTCCATTATTCCACGCAGCGTGTGCTCCAACAGGTAGACAAGAGGGACAGTATCACTGATGCATGCACTGTCACTGCTCACCATCCTCGTGGCCTCCTCAAATGGTGACAGGACAGTGCATGCATCCTTGATCATGAGCCACTGGCGTGGCAAAAAAAAGCCAAGCTCCCCTGACCCTGTCCTGGTGCCATAATCACACAGGTACTCATTGATGGTCCTCTGCTGCGTGTGCAGCCACTGCAGCATGGCCAACGTTGAGTTCCATGTGGTAGGCATGTCACAGATTAGGCGGTTCTTGGGCAGGTTGTATTCCTTTTGGAGGTCAGCCAGCTAAGCACTGGCATTATATGACCGGCAGAAATGCACACAGACTTTCCTGGCCTGCCTCAGGAAATCCTGTAAGCCCGGGTACCTGCACAAGAACCACTGCACCACCAAATTAAAGACGTGAGCCAAACAGGGAACATGGGTGAAGTGTCCCTGTGGGAGGGTGGAGAGGAGGTTGGTGCCATTGTTGCAAACCACCATTCCTGCCTGAAGCTGGTGTGGCATCAACCACCTCTGAGCCTGCCCCTTCAGAGCTGACAGAATCTCTGCCCCAGTGTGGCTCCTGTCCCCTAAGCACATCAGCTCAAGCACCGCATGGCATCTTTTTGCCTGAGTGCTTGCGTAGCCCCTTGAACCCCTATGGAGCACCGCTGGTTCTGAGGACAAATCTATAGAGGAAGAGGCCATGGAGGAAGAAGAGGAGGGGTGGAGGAGAGAGGTGTGTCAGAATTACCACTAGTAGCATTTTGGAGGCGTGGTGGTGGAACAAGCTGCAACAATACTGCACCTGTCCTGCATCCTTCTCAGCTGCCAGCAGGGTCACCCAATGCGCCATGAAAGATAGGTAACGTCCCTGTCCATGCCTGCTGGATCATGAGTCAGCGGTAATACGCACCTTACCACTGAATGCTCTGTCCAGGTAGACCAAGACATTGCCTTCCACATGCCAGTAGGAATCGCCTTCCGTGAAAAAAAGTGACGTTTGGGAACCTGCCACTGAGGTACCGCACATTCCACAAATTCACGAAAGGGGGCAGAGTCTACCAGCTGAAAATGCAGCAGTTGGAGTGCTAGCCATTTAGCCAAGCTAGCATTCAGCTGCTGGGCATGTGGATGGCTGGGACTGAATTTCTTTCTCCGGTTTAGCAACTGGGGTAGGGAAATTTGCCTGCTACAATCAGACGTTGGTGTAGCGATAGCAGATTGCCCGCAAGTACTTGGCACACCTAATTCTACACCTTCATTCCTCTCAGTGCAGGTTTCTGAAATAACTGAAGGTATAGTGGGGTTGGAGATCCCAGCTGATGAGGAGCAAAGAGAGGTCCACCTTGTTCTTTGGTGTGGGTCTTTTAAGTACGCTTGCCAATGGACTGCATGGGGGTTCGACATATGTCTGTTCAAGCATGTGGTGCCCAAGCGCCTGCTGTTTTGGCCGTGCTTGATACGCTTCAGACATATGTTGCAAACAGCAACGGTGCAATCTGCTGCACATGTCTCAAAAAAGGCCCACACCAAAGAACTTTTGGAAAAATGCGTGGTGTCAGCAGCGCCCTGCACATGCGGAGCTCTGTGGTGTGATGCAGTCGGTTGGCTGCCCTTAAGCTGGCCCCTGGAGGGCATCCTGCCTAGTTGGAGATGTGATCAGTGATCTCATCATCCCCTCCCTCCTCATCACTGGAGCAAACCTGGCAGTATGCTGCAGCTGAGGGAACATGACTGCCAGTTTGTTGTCCTTCTTGGGCAACCCCTCTCTCTGGGCTCATGTTACTGCCTTCCTCAATCTGGGTACCATCATCAGAGCCTTCAAAATGCTACGCATCCTTCTGCAGCATGTACCCAACACTGTGGTCGAACAGTTCGGGGGACTCCTCAGGGCATGATGATGGGGCTAGGGAGGGAGTGACTGATGACATTGAGCCAATGGAAGAAGCCGCTTTGGCAGCTGCATTGGCAGCCAAAGCACTCTGAGCCTGGGTGACAGAGGATGAGGAGGATGAGGACGGCTTGGTCATCCACTCTACCAACTCTTCTGCATGTTGTGGCTCAACATGGCCAGCTGCCAAAATAAAGGACAAGCGTGCCTCACGGCCACGTGCTGAGGATGCACTGTGCCCACGACCAGCAATGTTGGCTGTAGACACAGAGCCTGCTTACCCTCTTTTAGCTGCCTATGAGCATCTGCCTCTCCTTGTTGGCCTTCCACACATACTGTATTTGATGTATTTGTAATGTATTTGAATAGGTACACCAGGAATGGCCTGCAGTGAGATGTAGCTGCACAAAGCTGGGATGTATATATATACTGAATATACTGCAGTTAACTGAATCAACTGCCTGCCCGTAGTATATTAGGAAGAGAACAACAGGAACGGTCTGCAGTGAGATCTAGCTGCACAGGATACAGTACTGAATATACTGCAGCTAACTGAATGAACTGCCTGCCTGTAGTATATTAGGAAGAGAACAACAGGAAAGATCTGCAGCAAGATCTAGCTGCACAGGATACAGTACTGAATACATTGCAGCTAACTGAATGAACTTGCCTGCCTGTAGTATTATTTTAGGAAGAGAACAACAGGAAAGGTCTGCAGCGAGATCTAGCTAAACTGGATACAGTACTGAATATACTGCAGCTAACTGAATGAACTGCCTGCCTGTAGTATATTAGGAAGAGAACAACAGGAATGGTCTGCAGCAAGATCTAGCTTCACAGGATACAGTACTGAATATACTGCAGCTAACTGAATGAACTGCCTGCCTGTAGTATATTAGGAAGAGAACAACAGGAAAGATCTGCAGCGAGATCTAGCTGCACAGGATACAGTACTGAATGCATTGCAGCTAACTGAATGAACTTGCCTGCCTGTAGTATTATTTTAGGAAGAGAACAACAAGAACGGTCTGCAGTGAGATCTAGCTGCACAGGATACAGTACTGAATATACTGCAGCTAATTGAATGAACTTGCCTGCCTGTAGTATATTAGGAAGAGAACAACAGAAAAGGTCTGCAGCGAGATCTAGCTGCACAGGATACAGTACTGAATATACTGCAGCTAACTGAATGAACTTGCCTGCCTGTAATATATTAGGAAGAGAACAACAGGAAAGGTCTGCAGCGAGATCTAGCTAAACTGGATACAGTACTGAATAGGGATGAGCAGAACACCCCCCGGGTCGGTTCGCACCAGAACCTGCGAACGGACCGAAAATTCGCAGAAACGTTAGAACCCTATTGACGTCTATGGGACTCGAAAGTTCGTAATCAAAAGTGCTCATTTTAAAGACTAATTTTCATGGTATTGTCCTAAAAAGGGTTTGGGGACCTGGGTCCTGCCCCAGGGGACATGTATCAATGCAAAAAACTTTTAAAAACGGCCGTTTTTTTTGGGAGCAGTGATTTTAATGATGCTTAAAGTAAAAAAAAAAGTGAAATATTCCCTTAAATGTCGAACCTGGGGGGTGTCTATAGTATGCCAGTAAAGTGGCACGTGTTTCCCATGCTTAGAACAGTCCCTGCACAAAATGACATTTTTAAAGGAAAAAAAGTCATTTAAAACTGCTTGCGGCTTTAATTCAATGTCGGCTCCTGGCAATATGGATGAAAATCAGTGAGACAAACGGCATGGGTACCCTCCAGTCCATTACCAGGCCCTTTGGGTCCTGTATGGATATTAAGGGGAACTCCGCACCCAAATTAAAAAAAGGAAAGGCATGGGGCCCCCAGGCCCTATATACTCTGAACAGCAATATACAGGCAGTGCAAACAAGACAGGGACAGTAGGTTTGTTGTTAAGTAGAATCTGTTTGTAATTCTGAACTGGTACATTTTTAAAGTGTAGCTCCAGCCAAAAAATCTGTTTTTAAGCTTTTTGGAAAACATAGGGAAGGGTTATCACCCTTGTGACATTTGTTTTGCTGTCTGTGCTCCTCTTCAGAAGATTTCACCTTACTTTTTGTCCCAATGACAAATGTTTGTTGAAAATTTGGGGTTTTTAGAGAAACAAGGATTGGTGATAAAGCATCAGTGGAAAGGAGAAAAGTTTTTTCCATATTAATTCTTACAGCAGAGAATTTCCCTTTGTATGGGGTAGATTTCATCTCACTTCCTGTTTACTCCTCTCGTTTGCAAGTAGGAGTCGTTTGTAAGTTGGATGTTTGAAAGTAGGGGCCTGCCCTATATACTCAGCAGAAATTTGGGCCTTAGGTGTTGTTGTGGCCTCAACACCGTAAGCCCTCACAGTGCCCTGCTGTGAAATATTAGATCAAGAATTGTAATTACATGCCCCTGTTGAACAGGGCCAGAAAAAGTGGGCCTTTGGTGATGGTGGTGGTGGTGCCACAACACTGTAAGTCCTCACAGTTACTCTTGGTGGACGCTGGAACGGGCCCTGCTGTGAAATATTAGATCAAGAATTGTAATTACATGCCCCTGTTGAACAGGGGCTGAAAAATTGGGCCTTTGGTGGTGGTGGTGCTGGTGCCACAGTTAATCTTGGTGGGCGCAGAAACAGGCCCTGCTGTGAAATATTAGATCAAGAATTCTAATTACATGTCCCTGTTGAACAGGGGCTGAAAAATTGGGCCTTAGGCACTGGTGCTGGTGCCACAACACTGCAACCCCTCACAGATACTCTAGTTGGAACGCAGGAACGAGCCCTGCTGCAAAAGAATTGCATCAAAAATTGTAATTACACGCCCATGTTAAACAGGGGTGAAAAATTGGGCCTTAGGCACTGGTGCTGGTGCCACAACACTGCAACCTCTCACAGATACTCTAGTTGGAGCGCAGGAACTAGCCCTGCTGCAAAGAATTGCATCAAAAATTGTAATTTCATGCCCCTGTTAAACAGGGGCTTAAAAATTGGGCCTTAGGCACTGGTGGCGGTGCCCAGAACCAAAAATGTTATTACAAGCTATCAGCATGATCATTGAGGAGGAAGAGGATAATTACTCAGCATAACAGGATAGTCACTCAGCATCAGCATAGGCAGTCTTTGAAGGGATCAGACATTTCAAAAAAAATTATTTGGTTACATCAGCATCAGGTGCTTGGTAGCTGGTGGTGATCCAAGACTGATTCATTTTTATGAAGGTCAGTCGGTGGACAGACGCACCCTGTGATCGGTTACAAAGCCTCCAGTAGTGCTGGATACAGGACAGGCCAGTAGCTCAATTGCATACTGTGCAAGCTCTGGCCAGTGATCCATCCTCAAGACCCAGTAACCCAGAGGATTTTTGGTGGGAAAGGTGTCCAAGTCAGATCTTGCCCCTAGGTATTCCTGCACCATGTAAAACAGACGCTGGCGATGGTTGCTGGAACCGATCATACCTTGGGGCTGCGGACTAAAAAATTGTCTGAACGCATCGGTCAGACGGTCACCTTCTCCACCGCTCCTTCTTTGACTGACCGAAGCCTCAGCAACACGTTGTCCAGAAACAGGAGTTTGTAACCTCCCAGTCTCTGGGAACGCGTCGCACAGACCTTTCTGCAAGGCCTTCCGAAGAGATTTCATCCTCTGCTCCCTCTGCGATGGCAAGAAAAGGTCCGCAACCTTACCCTTGTAACGTGGCTCAAGGAGGGTTGCCAGCCAGGATTGGTCCTTCTCCTTGATACCACGAATACGAGGAAACTTACGCAGTCTTTGCAGGATCAGGAAGGCCATGCAGCATAGGTTTGCTGAGACATTCGGTCCGGAGTCCTCTGGGTCACTAAGGACGACATGGTCTGCAGCCACCTTCTCCCAGCCACGTACAAGTCCATGTGTTTCTTGGGACTGATCCCTTAAAGACTGCTGCTGATGCTGAGTGCCAGGCTCCACCTCCATACTGACACAATCCTCCTCCTCCTCCTCTTCCTGTGTGATCGGCGGGCCCGCAGGAACACTGTCTGGATAAAGGGGGCCTTGAGAGCTAAGGAAGTCCTCCTCTTCCTGCCTCTGTTCTGCCTCAAGTGCCCTGTCCATTATTCCACGCAGCGTGTGCTCCAACAGGTAGACAAGGGGGACAGTGTCACTGATGCATGCACTGTCACTGCTCACCATCCTCGTGGCCTCCTCAAATGGTGACAGGACAGTGCATGCATCCCTGATCATGGCCCACTGGCGTGGGGAAAAAAAAACAAGCTCCCCTGACCTTGTCCTGGTGCCATAGTTGCACAGGTACTCATTGATGGCCCTCTGCTGCTTGTGCAGCCGCTGCAGCATGGCCAACATTGAGTTCCACCTGGTGGGCATGTCACAGATTAGGCGGTTCTTGGGCAGGTTAAACTCCTTTTGGAGGTCTGCCAGCCGAGCACTGGCATTATATGACCGTCGGAAATGCACACAGACTTTCCTGGCCTGCCTCAGGACATCCTGTAAGCCCGGGTACCTGCCCAAGAACCGCTGCACCACCAAGTTAAGGATGTGAGCCAAACAGGGCACATGGGTCATTTGTCCCTGTCGGGGGGCGGAGAGGAGGTTGATGCCATTGTCACAAACCACCATTCCTGCCTTAAGTTGGCGTGGCGTCAACCACCTCTGAACCTGCCCCTGCAGAGCTGACAGAACCTCTACCCCAGTGTGGCTCCTGTCCCCCAAGCACACCAGCTCAAGCACCACATGGCATCTTTTGGCCTGCGTACTTGCGTAGCCCCTTGAATGCCTATGGAGCACCACTGGTTCCGAGGACAAAGCACAGGAATAGGCCATGGAGGAAGAAGAAGAGGAGGGGGTGGAGGAGAGAGGTGTGTCACAATCATTAGTAGTGGAATTTTGGAGGCGTGGTGACGGAACAACCTCCAACACTACTGCACCTTGTCCTGCATCCTTCCCAGCTGCCAGCAGAGTGACCCAATGCACCGTGAAACTTAGGTAACGTCCCTGTCCATGCCTACTGGACTATGAGTCAGTGGTAATATGCACCTTACCGCTGCCCGCCCTGTCCAGCGAGGCCAAGACATTGCCTTCCACATGCTGGTAGAGAGCCGGAATTGCCTTCCGTGAGAAAAAGTGGCGTTTGGGTACCTGCCACTGAGGAACCGCACATTCCACAAACTCACGGAAGGGGGTTGAGTCTACCAACTGAAAAGGTAGCAGTTGAAGTGCTAGCAATTTTGTCAAGCTAGCATTCAACCGCTGGGCATGTGGATGGCTGGAAGCGAACTTCTTTCGGCGGTGCAGCAGCTGGGGCAGGGAAATTCGCCTGGTACAATCTGACGTTGGTGTACCGAAAGCAGATTGCCCACAAGTACTTGGCTGTGACACACCTAATTCTACACCTTCATTCCTCTCAGTGCAGGTCTCAGAGAGGACTGAAGGTATAGTGGGGTTGGAGATCTCAGCTGATGAGGAGCAAGGAGAGGTCCTCTTTGTTCTTTGGTGTGGGTCTTTTAGATACGCTTGCCAACAAACTGCATGGCAGGTCAACATATGTCTGGTCAAGCATGTGGTGCCCAAGTGGGAGATGCTTTGGCCACGCGAGCTACGCTTGAGACATATGTTGCAAATAGCAGCGGTGCGATCTGATGCACTGGTCTCAAAAAAAGCCCACACCAAGGAACTTTTAGAATAATGCGCAGAGACAGCAGCGCCCTGCATATGCGGAGCTTTGCGGTGTAATGCAGTCAGTGTGCTGCCCTTAGGCTGGCCCCTGGAGGGCATCCTGCCTTGTTGGTGATGCGCCTCTTCCTTCTCTCTCCTATCAGGCACCCACGTTGAGTCAGTGACCTCATCATCCCCTCCCTCCTCATCACTGGAGCAAACCTGGCAGTATGCTGCAGCAGGGGGAGCATGACTGCAAGATTGCTGTCCTTCTTGGGCACCCCCTCTGTCCGTACTCACGTTACTGCCTTCATCTAGCTCAGTATCATCATCAGAGCCTTCTAAATGCTGGGCATCCTCCTGGAGCATGTACCCAACACTGTGGTCAAACAGTTCGAGGGACTCCTCAGGAGGACATGGTGGGGCTAGGGAAGGAGTCACTGATGCCATTGAGCCAAGGGAAGAGGCCGCGTTGGCAGCTGCTTTGCCAGACAAAGTACCCTGAGCACTTGTAAGAGAGGATGAGTAGGATGAGGACAGCTTCGTCATCCACTCGACCAAGTCTTCCTCATGTTGCGGCTCAACACGGCCAGCTGCCGAAAAAAAGGCCAAGCGTGTCCCACAGCCACGTGCTGATGAGGATGCACCATCTCTACGACCAGCACTGTTGCCTCTAGACACAGAGCCTTCTTGCCCTCTTTTATTGGCTTGTGACTGTCTGCCTCTCCTTGTTGGCCTTCCAGACATACTAATGGCCTGTAGCTGCACTAAGCTGGGATATATATATATATACTGATACTGCAGCTAGCAAAATCAACTGCCTGCCTGTAGTATGAGAACACCACCAACCTTCTACAGGTAGCTTTAGCTGAACACTGTGCAGAGGTCGCACTACACTAACATGTAAATAATTTAGCTGCCTGCGGTAGTGATAGGATCAGGAAAACACCACCAACCTTCTACAGGTAGCTTTAGCTGAACACTGTGCAGAGGTCGCAAAAAACTATCTTGTAGCTTATTTAGCTGCCTACAGTAGTGATAGGATCAGGAAAACACCACCAACCTTCTACAGGTAGCTTTAGCTGAACACTGTGCAGAGCTCGCAAAAAACTAACTTGTAGATTATTTAGCTGCAAGCGGGAGTGATAGGATCAGGAAAACACCACAAACCTTCTACAGGTAGCTTTAGCTGAACACTGTGCAGAGCTCGCAAAAAACGAACTTGTAGCTTATTTAGCTGCCTGCGGTAGTGATAGGATCAGGAAAACACCGCCAACCTTCTACAGGTAGCTTTAGCTAAACACTGTGCAGAGGTCGCACTACACTAACTCATAGTCTTAGCTGAACACTGTGAGGAGGACGCACTACACTAACTTGTAGCTTTAGCTGAACACTGTTCAGAGGACGCACTCCACTAACTTGTAGCTTTAGCTGAACACTGTGCACTACACTAACTTGTAGCTTTAGCTGAACACTGTGAGGAGGACGCACTACACTAACTTGTAGCTTTAGCTGAACACTGTGCAGAGGTCGCACTACACTAACTTGTAGTTTTAGCTGAACACTGTGAGGAGGACACACTACACTAACTTGTAGCTTATTTAGCTGAACACTGTGCAGAGGTCGCACTACACTAACTTGTAATTTTAGCTGAACACTGTGAGGAGGACGCACTACACTAACTTGTAGCTTTAGCTGAACACTGTGAGGAGGACGCACTACCCTAACTTGTAGCTTTAGCTGAAAACTGTGCACTACACTAACTTGTAGCTTTAGCTGAACACTGTTCAGAGGACGCACTACACTAAATTGTAGCTTTAGCTGAACACTGTGCAGAGGTCTCACTAAACTAACAAGCCTGCCTGTCAACAGCAAGATAACAGGAACGGATCTAGCTAAACTGAATACAGTGTATATATACACACAATACACTGTAAGTGCAGCTAACTCACTGACTGTCCTGCCTAATCTATCTAACTTAAATCAAATGACACTGTCTCTCTGTCTACGCCGCAACACACACTACACAGGGTCGCCGTGCAGGCAGCTTTATATAGTGTGGGGCGTGTACTAAATCCGCTGAGCCATACTTGGCCAAAGCCTCCTTGGCTTTGGCCAATTACAGCTCTCTGTTCAGACGGCGCTGTGATTGGCCAAGCATGCAGGTCATAGTGCATGCTTGGCCAATTATCAGCCAGTAATGCACTGCGATGCCACAGTGAATTATGGGCCGTGACGCACCACACTAATTTGGCGCGATCGGCCAATATCGTTCGCAATTCGGCGAATAGGCGAACAGACCATGTTCGGGTCGTGGGTTTAACTTGAACACGAAGTTCATCCCTTTGTACTGAATATACTGCAGCTAACTGAATGAACTTGCCTGCCTGTAGGTATATTAGGAAGAGAACAAAAGGACCGGTCTGCAGCGAGGATACAGTACTGAATATACTGCAGCTGACTGAATGAACTTGCCTGCCTGTAGTTTATTAGGAAGAGAACAACAGAAAAGGTCTGTAGCGATGTAACGAGCCCCTTTGCTCGCTCGGTTCCACTCTCCCGACACTCCTCTGCAGCTATTGAATCAGATTGCAGATCGCACCATCTGATTGCTCGGTCATCCAATGCTCCGGGATTAGAATTACAGCTATGTGCCGTTCTAACCCAGTTGTGATAGCTCAGAACAAACACCCAGCAGGCTGTATGTAAGTTCAACCAGGAATCTCTCTTTATTGACCAAATACAGGCTTTTATACACTCAACATGGAGGTGCAGACCTCCTGCTCATATTACTCTAACAATACAGCTGTAACCTAATAAACCTAATTAACATGAGCTAATTAACTAATCCCTTTAGACAGCCTAGATGACTCAGACATGACCATTAGGCCAGACTGGCCGTCTTGTAGTTCAGAAAATCCAATCAACATTATCACAATCAACATAGACTCTTCTTCACACAATAGCAGAGTTAATTAACACAAATAACAATGGGGATCTAATGACTCTTAGATCCCATAGTAGACTTATTTTCAATACACATTTTAGCAGACAATAGACAGACAGGTGTTGGAATTTACATCAGCATCTCCTAACAGTATCTGTCCCAGCATTATGAATCAGCCACTATTCCAATATGGCAAATCCAGGGTCCCCAGACATACAGCTCACAAAGAGCACCGTTCCCCCAAATGCAAGGGCCCCCGATCGATCGGCAAGAGGCTAGCATACAGTCCCCTCCAAAAGTCTCTTTCCCGGCTAGGTCTGTCACATTTCTCCCCTTTTGACAGGAGACTAACACAGGAGGAGACCCCAGACGGGTTGACTCCGAAGTTAGTCAGTAGTTCCAGTCCTCTAATGCCTGTACCCACACAGTACCCCAAACAAATTGTTCCAAACAAAGTATTACTCACCCAGCCAACCTCTGCCTCTCTCAGAGAACATATCTGCCGCTGGGGAGAGGCCTGGACTGGCCCTTCTCCCTGGAGTCCTTTCTGCCGCTGAAGAGAAGACAGGGTGTCTGGGCTCACTCCGTCATGCTGTTGTGGATCTGGGCCGACTGCCCAGCATCCTTGGGGTATACAAGTGGAGGCTGAAGTCCCATCCACCTTCACAGGACATCCATCCTCTGTTAGTTGATGGCAGAGTCCAGCAGTACTCGGCCCTGTTGCCAGCCCTTCTGCTGGAAACCCCACACCATCTGCTCCGGCTAACTGTTGGGGAGGGACGACGAACACCTCCTCTCCCTTCTCCCCCTGTATCCTGATCTGCTGCTGGGAAGTGACCACCTCCTTCTCACCCCGAGCCCCCAGAACCGCCGCAGGTGTAGGGCAGAGATCTTGGACCCTCTGTCCGGTTGCCAGCGCTTCAGCTGGGGAAGTTCCTTGTAACTTCACAGATACTTCTTTTGGTGCTGGGCAGAGCATAGTGAAGTTTGGCCCTAATAACATCTCTTCTGCTGGAGGCTCACCAGGTTGTTTTTCCTCAGCAGAAAAGTCTATCAAATCCCCTGTCTCTGCAACTGGTGTCTGGGGATAAAGGTTCACCATCTCCTGTCCCTGGAACCCAGAAGTTGCTATCAGTGCTGGGCACAGCACAGTGAAGTTTGGCCCTAATAACAGCTCTTCTTCTGCTGGAGGCTCACCAGGTTGTTCTTCCTCAGTAGAAAAGTCTATCAAATCCCCTGTCTCTGCAACTGGTGTCTGGGGATAAAGGTTCACCATCTCCTCTCCGTGGAACCCAGAAGATGCTATCAGTGCTGGGCAGAGGTTAGCAGAGCTCTGCCCTGTTGTCAGCACTTCAGGTTTGGGGACGGCAATCTTCAGATTTTCCACTGCCGATTCTCTGGCATTCTGCTGGACAGGCACATTCCTCCATCCAAGATCATCCAATGCAGAAACAGGTTCATCAAGGTCAGTCAGCACTTGCTGCATCCGCCATAAGACCTCCGCCTCCATAGCTGCGGGGGCAGGTTGGCAAAGTACACCGTTACTCTGCCACATTGTCAACTCTTCAGCCAGGATTTCAGAGTTGTCAACTGGCATTTCATGATAGTCCCAGGCAAAGGGAGCACCACCCTGCTGCTGAGCAGAGTCTAACAGCTGTTTGTAGGCGATCTCCAACTCCCATTCCTGAATGGCCAGAAACTCCAAATCTTCCAGTGCCCAGTGCACTTCTGAGACATTCAGTCTCCTCTCTCTGTGCTTCATTATTTCCTCTAAACCCCACTCCCGATCACTTCCAAAGTCAGGGTCCCTGGACAGCCTCCAGTATAACAATCCCAGGCCATCATAGTCAAAGCCTTCCGTGGGGCTGTCATCCGCTGTCCATGGGCACACTTGGGCTACATACCACTGGAGGGCTCTGTAGCTCTCGTCCAACCGCATTTCTGCCTGGATCAGCCTGCTTAACTCGGCTGTCCACTCCTGGTTCGGCTGTTACCCCAAAAACAGCATTCGCACTTCATACTGCGACCAGTACCTCACATGGACGGAGGGGAGAACTTTTCCCTGATGTCGCTGCTCACGGGCTAGCGCTTCCTTCCAGAGCTCACAGCGGACAGAATCAAACCATCCTAGCAGGACCTGCTCTGATACTGGTCCTCTGTGCTGTATCTCCTCTCGCAACCTCCTTCTGAATTCCTCATCCATGGTGGCTGGTATTTCTCTTCTCCTGCTATCCTGCTACCTTGGATCCAGGTGATGGTTTGGATGTGTTCACGGCAAGGAAGCACAATCCCACCATTCCCTCCACGGCTCTCAAGTAAGTCTTTCAGCGTGGCTCTCCAGCAGGCTGGTTTGGAGTGTCCCAGTAACTGGAGAGCAAATCCCATAGCTGCCAACCAATGTAACGAGCCCCTTTGCTCGCTCGGTTCCACTCTCCCGACACTCCTCTGCAGCTATTGAATCAGATTGCAGATCGCACCATCTGATTGCTCGGTCATCCAATGCTCCGGGATTAGAATTACAGCTATGTGCCGTTCTAACCCAGTTGTGATAGCTCAGAACAAACACCCGGCAGGCTGTATGTAAGTTCAACCAGGAATCTCTCTTTATTGACCAAATACAGGCTTTCATACACTCAATGTGGAGGTGCAGACCTCCTGCTCATATTACTCTAACAATACAGCTGTAACCTAATTAACCTAATTAACATGAGCTAATTAACTAATCCCTTCAGACAGCCTAGATGACTCAGACATGACCATTAGGCCAGACTGGCCGTCTTGTAGTTCAGAAAATCCAATCAACATTATCACAATCAACATAGACTCTTCTTCACACAATAGCAGAGTTAATTAACACAAATAACAATGGGGATCTAATGACTCTTAGATCCCATAGTAGACTTATTTACAATACACATTTTAGCAGACAATAGACAGACAGGTGTTGGAATTTACATCAGCATCTCCTAACAGTATCTGTCCCAGCATTATGAATCAGCCACTATTCCAATATGGCAAATCCAGGGTCCCCAGACATACAGCTCACAAAGAGCACCGTTCCCCCAAATGCAAGGGCCCCCGATCGATCGGCAACAGTCCCCTCCAAAAGTCTCTTTCCCGACTAGGTCTGTCACAAGCGAGATCTAGCTGTACAGGATACAGTACTGAATATACTGCAGCTAACTGAATGTACTTGCCTGCCTGTAGTATGTTAGGAAGAGAACAACAGGAACGGTCGGTATATATATATATATATATATATATATATATATATATATATACAAAGCCTGGAATGTATATATATATATATATATACTAAATATACTGGAGCTAACTGAATCAACTGTCTGCTCTATCTAAATTAAATTAAATGACACTCTCTCTCTCTCTCTCTCTCTCAGAACGCCGGAACACACTACACACGGCCGACGTGCAGGTGGCCTTATATAGTGTGGGGCATATACTTAATCCCCTGAGCCATAATTGGCCAAAAGCACCCTGCCTTTGGCCAATTATGGCTCTGTTTGCTTATGGTACTGTGATTGGCCAAAGCATATGGGTCATAGTGCATGCTTGGCCAATTAGCCAGCAAATCACTGCGATGACTCAGTGCATTATGGGCCGTGACACGCTGCTCGAATTTGGCTCAAATGGCCCATAATGTTTGATCTTCGTTGAACAATCGGACGGCTGATGTTTGACTCAAACTCGAAGCACATCCCTACTTACTAGGCTTAATTAACATGTTTTTCGTCTTAGACTTAAATGTTTATTTAAAGTTCAAGTAACAATCTTGCTATGAATAATAATAATTTCTCAAGCTTCTCCAGACTCCCTCCAAAGTTGGCCAGATATTTTAATACCTTTTGTTAACATGTTGTTTACTGAAGAGGAGAATCAACTAATCTGAACTTTGCCCCATTTTAACATCTTTTGACCACCTTTTGTTTGAGCCCAGGATAACCATTTCTCTATGAGAGATTTCAGCTCTTCTACCCATTCCTGACATATACTGTATTATCTGCAGCAGTATTGCTAACTGTGGGTCTGCTTCCAGTACAGGTAGCAAGTTAGGGTTTAAATTTTCACAAAACCGGGCAGCACAGGGTTGTAGAAATACATAGGGATTCATTGCAAATCTCTTTCTGAAAATGCTAGTTGACTGGCTTTCCTTGGTTTTAATATTTTGACCTGGAACAAACAAGCAATAAGCGGAACTCTTCATTCATGTAGATGTTTTGATAAATGATAATTTAAGCATTGAAGCCAAAATGGTCCACATGACTGCAAGGAAACTCATATTTTCCAAATAAATTTGATGATGGCAGCCCCATATTAATGTAATGGTGGGTTTTCTATAACTGTATGAATGGTTTATTATAAGTCTGCAGGGCAGGTATGTGATCCACAGGTTTTACCTTGGGCTATGGCAATAAGAACTGTAATAGGAACCGAGCCATTAACTGATGGTTGATTTTTACTGGAAATAGTGTATTTAATTAGGTTATCAGATCATCTGTATATGTAGACTGCACATTTAAAAGCCTGAAAAATATTCTTCAAATGTGCTAATTTTGGTGACAGCTAACACCTTTGCATTTTCTCTTTTAATGGTCTGAATTATCCTAAAGGGTTCTTGTGGTCCTAAAGTGCTTTCAGAAATATATACAGTATTACATAAGCCAGTCAAATGTGGTTGATGTGGCATTGAACGGATGCAGTAAGGTAATCTAGAGACTTGAAGAGTGATATGTATTTCATGCATAATATAACACTATAAATCACTGCTACAATGATAAAGTGATGGATTTTACTGAAATATAGTGTAGTACATTATAGTTTTTTATCCATTAGGGACTCTTATAAATAAATATTATTTTCTTTTTGGATTGATGGAATGCGTAGTGAATGAATTGCCATAAAAATTAAAGCAAATCCATATCCAAGCATTGAATACTCTTTTTGGCTCAAAAGTTTAATGTTTCCACAAGGGCTACAAATATGGTAAATGCAGCAAAAATAGCCAGCTTGTTGGTTTGCTTAATTATTCTAGAAAGATAGTAGCAAAATACAGAGTATGGCATGCAAAGTTTGAAATAGTGTAATTTTGTCCTAAAGAAAGACTGTCAAACATGCTTTGGCATGCATCAACAAATTAGATAGAACACCGGGGGGTTGATTTACTAAACCTGGAGAGTGCAAAATCTGGTGCAGCTGTGCACGGTAGCAAATCGTCTCCTGACTTCAGATTGTTTGATTAAACTTTGGCAATAAAACCTGGAAGCCTCTCCAGGTTTAATAAATCAACCCCAGAGGGTCTGATGTACAGACTGGCGGATTAAAGCTGCTTTGAAAAACTGCAGTAGTGCAAGCAGTAGTGCAATGTCAAAAACAACTCAATGATAAATTAGAAAGTGTTCGAACTATATGTGGAGGCTAACATTATTGCACTTGTGGTGTGATGTTATGCACCAAATCTCTTATCTTGGTAGATGTATGTCTTTATTGTCTGTGTTTGCTGCAAAGAATTTTGGCTAGTTTCCTGCATACCTTGCTCTGTGTTGTGTTTTTAAAGTAACTGTTTTTGACATGCACTTTTACAACTTCTCTCTCACTGGCAGAGTAAAACATTTTTCATGCTTGGTGAAGAGTAGGGATGGGCAAACGGTTCGGCCCAAGCATAAGTTCGGGCAGAACTTTCTTTGTTTGGTTGTTCAGTGAACAGCAGAACAAACAGGTCATTCATTCGTTTGTTCGCCCCCCGAACTGACCACAATTGCATTGCGGCGCTGAACAGTGCATTGCAAGCCCTGATTGGCTAAAGCAGTGAAAGCTTCAGCCAATCAGGGCACAGAGCACTTTCAGAGTCATGATTGGACACTGTCATCATGACTTTATCCAATCATGGCTCATTCCCGCCCCTCCAAAGTATAAAAGTATTCTTTCAATGGCAGCCATTTTCAGTGTGATTTCAGTGTGGAGAGAGATAGAACAGGGCTCTGTTCAGGGCTATCAGTTAGTTAGTGTGCTATACTGTGCTATTTTGGTTCAATTGTCAGTGTAGAATATTAGTTTAGTGTCAGTCTAGGGATAGTGTGAGTGTAGTGAGGAGGACCATCTTTCAGCTTTGCATAGTGTGCAGGTAGAGTAGGGAAAGCTCAGATAGTTTCAGTGTAGTGTAGTGAGACTGTGTCATTCATACATATATTAGTGTGGAGTAGGGACAGCTCATATAGTTTCAGTGTAGTGTAGTGAGACTGTGTCAGTAATCTTGACATTAATGTATAGCTAGAGTAGGGACAGTCCAGATAGCGTCAGTGTAGTGATGGTTGAACATCATCTATTTGATTGCGTTACTGCCAGTTTAACGCCATTTAATTCTGTGTGCGTTACTGCCAGTTTAATGCATATCATTTTGCGTGCGTTACTGACAGTTTAACGCCATATCGTTTTGTGCGTTACTGCCAGTTTAACGCCATATAGTTTTGTGTGTTACTGCCAGTTTAACGCCATATAGTTCTGTGTGTATTACTGCCAGTTTAACGCCATATCATTTTGTGTGCGTTATTGCCTGTTTAATGCCATATTGTTTTGCGTGCATTACTGCCAATTTAACGCCATACAGTTCTGTGTGCGTTACTGTCAGTTTAACGCCGTATAGTTCTGTGCATCACTATATGTTTGGCGCATTATATTGCAGTATATTATAGTGTATCCGTGGAGTGTGTCTGTGTAGGGTGAGTACTCATATTAAAGTGCACCAAACACCTCTTTACATTGATTAAAGAGCATCTATGACAGATTTTAACGTCTTCTTTACAATTGCTTATAAGCACTGCCCCCTCCCTCCCAATAATGTCTGAGAAGACAACAAGGAGAGACAGATGTTCCCTTGGCACTGTAAGGGGGCCAGCAACAAATTTGTCCACAGGCAAAGGTGAACATGGTGGTCAGTCCTTAGGCAGGGCATCATTTCCTCTGTTTAGTGAGTTTGCCCGTGCTATCCAGCCACAGTATGCAGAGGAGGTGGTGGACTGGCTTACTAAACCTTCCTCATCCTCCTCATCCTCTGTCACGCAAGCAGAGACAAGTGTGCAGTCCCCTGCAGTTGCCAGAGTGGAAAACCTGCCTCCTTATCCACATCTATTCCTGCCATAGCCCCAACATCAGCCACTGAGGAGTCAGCTGAGTTATTTGACCACAGCATCAGCCACTTTCTCCTTGATGATGCCCGGCCATTACTGGATTCAGATGTTGGTTCTGAGGTTGAGGATGACAGAAACATAAGCCTAGAGAGAGGGATGAACACTGGTAGAAAAATTGGCATTCATGTTCCCCAAGCCGCAGCGTATTGCAATGTTGTCATGGTTGTTATGGAGGAGAAGGAGATGATGATGATGAGGTCACTCATGCGACTTGGGTGCCAGATATAGCAGAGGAGGAAACTGAAGGTGAGGTGGCACAACCCCATGGAGGCCGACATCAAGAAAGAGTAGAGAGCAGCCACCCTATTCCATCACATTCTGCAGCTGTTATCTCCCGGCCCACTCCCCAACTATTTGGGTACCACGTGCCTAACAAGGCATTTAACGTCCAACCACTCAGCCTGTTGGCAAGAGCACCTAAAAGCCACACAAAAGGGGCACAAATCTGTCCCTCCTCCTCCTTATCCACTTCAGTCTGCCCCTGCAATACCGAGTCATTACCTTTCAGCAGCCTTCACTGATAGGGATGATAGTATAGTGCAGGGTGTCCCAGGTCCTAGCAGCACATCTGCCAGCAGCACACCACCAGCTGTAGAGTGTAGCTGGCAAATTTCTCTGCCCCATCTGCTGCAGTAGAAAAAAAAAACAGTCCCTGCCACCCACATGTCCAGCATCTGAATGCAAGCTTGTGAAAGCTGTTGGCTCTCCAACTTCTGCCTTTCAGCCTTGTGCATTCTGCCCCTTCTTTGAATTTGCACAATGTGCTGTACCATAATGGCAGGTTCCCAGTCGCTACTACTTTTCACGTAAGGCCATTCCATCTCTCTACCATCACATGGAAGGGAATGTTTTGGCATCGTTGGGCAAGGCAGTCAGCTGTAAAATCCACCTTACTGCTGACACGTGGTCCAGCAAGCATGGGCAGGGATGATATATATTTTGTTCACAGCACACTGGGTAACGTTGCTTGCAACGCGAAAGGATGCATAACAGGGCTCTGTGCTGCAGCTTGTTGTGCCCCCACGTCTCCATACAGCTGGGGGTGATGATGCCAGACCTGTGAGCTCTACCCCCTCCTCCTCCTCCTCCTCCGCCACCTCCATGCCCTCCTCTGCAGAATTGTCCTATGAACATCAGGTACCCCCTAAATGTTCAAATGGCTATTCCCAGGGCCAGGCTAAAAGGTGCCATGCAGTGCTTCAGCTGGTGTGTTTAGGGGACAGGAACCACACCAGAGCAGAGATTCTTGCAGCTCTGCAGGGACAGGCCCAGAGGTGGTTCACACCACGCCAGCTGGAGCCAGGAATGGTGGTGTCCAATAATGGCTCAAACCTCCTGTCAGCCCTTAGACAGGGGAAGTTGACACATGTGCCATGCCTGGCACATGTCTTCAATTTGGTGGTGCAGCGTTTCCTAAGTATATACCCAGGGTTGCAAGATCTACTAAAACAGGCCAGAAGAGTCTGTAGCCATTTCAGGCGGTCATACACAGCCAGTGCTCGGTTGGCTGAAATTCAGTGGGAATTCCACCTGCCCATAAGCTGCCTGATTTGTGACATGTCCAACAGGTGGAACTCAACTTTGGGAATGCTGCAGTGGCTATACATGCAGCAGAGGGCTGTCAATGAGTATCTGTGCCAGTACGGCACGACTACAGGCTCAGGCCACCTTGGCTTTTTTTCCCACACCAATGGCTTATCATTAAGGATACAAGCACTGTATTGTCACCATTTGAGGAGGCCACAAGGATGGTGAGCAGTGACAGTGCATGCATCAGTAACACAATCCCTGTTGTGTTCCTGCTGGAGCAGACTCCGAGTGGCATTATGGACAGGGCACTGGAGGCAGAGCAGCAGGAGGAAGAGGAGGACTTCCTTTCCTCTCAAGGCCCACTTTATCATGACACCATCATTCCTATGTCACAGAACACACACAGGAGGAGAGAGGGGAGGAGGATGAGGAGGAAGATTCTGGCACTTTCATAGGCTTCGAAGAAGAAGAAGACATGCATCAATCTGTAAGTGATGGCTTTCCAATCCCAGGACCCTTGGGAGTAAGTACATGGCTGGGAGGAATAAGTTGCAGATGCTGTCATCCTGAGTCATCCCCGAGGAGTCTGCTTCTCAAGCCTCGGCAAATTTGAGGCGCATGGGTAACCTCATGCTTCAAAGCCTGCAAAAGGACCCAAGAATACGTGGCATAAAGGAGAAGGATGATTACTGGTTGGCAACCCTCCTTGACCACCGTTATATAGGGAAGGTCTCAGAACTCATCCCATCCCCACAGAGAGTGCAGAAAATAAAATCTCTTGAGGACACGTTTAAGAGGATTTTATTGAATGTTTTTCCTGACTACAGTAGGTTACAGTGTGCTGGAAAACGTCATGTTGAGTCTTCTGTTGGTCAAGAGAGGAGCGTTGGAGAAGGCGTCTGCCTAAGTGAGGCATTTCAGAATTTTTTTAGTCCTCGCTGCTCAGGGCTGTCAGCTTCCACATCCCATTGGCAGCGTCTGCATCACATGGTGGACGATTACCTCAGGGCCAAAACAGAGATAGAGAGCTTTCCGGCTGACAATCCACTGACTTACTGGGTCATTAGAATAGACCACTGGCCAGAACTTGCCCAGTATGCTATTGAGTTATTGGGTTGCCCTGAATCCAGCGTGCTTTCAGAACGGCATTCAGTGCTGCAGGAGGTTTCGTTACTGATCATTGAATGCGTCTGTCCACAGACTCTGTGAACCGCTTGACTTTTATAAAAATGAATCAATCCTGGATTACCAGCTATGAAGCCCCTGATGCCAATATCACTGATTAAGTCTTTTTGGGATGTGGAATCTCTGCAGGACTTCAAGGCTGCCTAGCTTTGAGGGTGTTCAATCATTTCATCTGTTTTTGATATAGGTTTCATGGGCACAATTAATACCCAAAGACCAATTTTTCAACACCTGTTTGACAGGTGCATATCATTGCAATTTTTTTACAGCAAGGCCAATTCTTGATTTCATCAAGAGTACCTCTATAGGGTTATGGTGGGAAGGCACCACTGACACCCAAAGACCAATTTTTCTGCACCTGTTTGGCAGGTGCATATCATTGCAATTTTTTACAGCAAGGCCAATTCTTGCTTTCATCAAGAGTACCTCTATAGGGTTATGGTGGGAAGGCACCACCGACACCCAAAGACTAATTTTTCTGCACCTGTTTGGCAGGTGCATATCATTGCAATTTTTTACAGCAAGGCCAATTCTTGCTTTCATCAAGAGTACCTCTATAGGGTTATGGTGGGAAGACACCCCCAACACCCAAAGAGTAAATTTTCTGCACCTGTTTGACAAGTGCATATAATTGCAATTTTTTACAGCAAGGCCAATTCTTGCTTTCATCAAGAGTACCTCTATAGGGTTATGGTGGGGAGGCACCACCGACACCCAAAGACCAATTTTCCTACACCTGTTTGGCAGGTGAATACCATTGCAATTTTTTACAGCAAGGCCAATTCTTGCTTTCATTAAGAGTACCTCTATAGGGTTACGGTGGGAAGGCACCACCTTCACCCAATGACCAATTTTTATGCACCTGTTACTTCTAGCCAAAGTAAAAGTGATGCAAGAATGCATTCAAAAAAGATCTAATCTTGTTCCCAGTGCACTACATTGTGGCCTCATCATACACACTGGCTCCCTAGCTGTTGCTGAGCAAAAAAGGCAGCTTGAGGGGAAAATTGAATTTTTCTTTGGTTTTATAAATGCAATTATTGATGCAGCAGATTCTAGACATGGTACAGATCTACCACTTTGCAGGTAGACTAAAAGCCCCCCCCCCCCCCCCCCAGGCACTATATTGGAAGGAATTTTTCATTTTAATGCTTTCACTTTAAAAATCAAAAAATCATTGCTCATTTAAAAATGACACTTTTCACAAACTTTTTTTTTATTGATATTGATGTCCCCCAGGGCAGGACATGGACCTCTATAACCATTGTATGCCCAATTACTTTCATATAAGCCTTAAAAATTGACACTTTTGATTTTTGACATTTGGGGTCCCATTGACTTTAAAGGGGTTCGTTAGTTCTGGTGTGAACCGAATAGGGGTCCGCTCGGCCCATCCCTCATATTACTGGTCTTCCATGTGAAGAGCAACTCTATCTGGTGCATCTATGTTCACATTAGCCTTTATTTAACCCAATTAACAGAACATTATCCCTATTAGAGTCTACAAATAATTCTCATCACTGTGAATGCTCCACACCACATTTATAATTCTGCTCTGCCAATTTTTAGTCATTTATCAGGAGTGATGTTTTAGATGCAGCACAGTGTCACAAATGGAGTGACTTTCATCACTGGATACCGTCCCTAGATTATAACAAGGGACATTATTATTTTTCTTAAATTAAAGGACTTTTTGAAGGTTTCTGTGTTTCTTTACAAGGAACACCTTCCTGAAATGAGTAATAAAGGGTAATTTTGTACCCTGTACTTATTTCTCTAGATGTGTGGAGTTTTTTTTTGTTTAATGTCTTTTTATTGAACATAGAATATACAGAAACAAGAAAAATACAGTAACAAAAGAAGTCATTATTCCAACAGTCAAAGAGATCGAATACGAGGGCTCCTTTATACCCATAGTTTAGCAAACAGAGGAAATACAATCTAGGACCCACAGCGACAAAAAAAAATATTAAACAGGCTGGAGTACAGTACCTGGTCTTTGAACAGATATGGGTCAAGGCGAGCCCCTGGGTTGACATAAATCTAAAGAATAAATGACTTGGTAACAGTTGCAATGAGAAGGAGTTACAATTTAGAAGTGAGGAGAGGGGGATAAGAAGGAGAAGAGAGATAAGTGGGGAGAGATTGAAAAGGACAGAGAAGGTGGAAGGAGGGAGTTGGGTGGGGGGCTGGCAAACATGGCAATATTTGTATAAATGGTTCAAATACAGATACAAATAAACTTCTGAAAGTTCAAGGGGGTGAACCCTACACCATAGGTAGCAGTGGAATGTTGGGCTAGATGACGGAACATTTTAGGTTGTTTAGGTATCCTGGGAGGTCGAGGAGATGATGTCCTTGTAGCAAGGGGTGGTGAGGAATGAGGTCCAAGGAGCCCAGATTAAAGTGTGATGTTTGGTAGTTCCCCTTGCAATATGGGTGAGTTCTTCCATGAGGCTTACCTCAGATACCTTTTGCAGCCAAGTCTTCATGGATGGGATTGTAGGTTGGCTCCAAAGAGTGGGAATGAGGGCCTTAGCTGTATTTAGCAGGTGGGGAATGAGCGAGCGTTTATACCTGCCAATGGGCGTTGGGGTGGCGTGGAAGAGTATAGTCCAGGGGTCCTGGGGAAGGTTAACATCAGTAATCTGATGAATCAGATCTATCACCTTAGACCAGCTTAGACCACCTTAGACCAGAATGGACGTATGAGGGGGCAGAACCACCAGATGTGCGTGGGTAGCATTATCTCCGCAGCTCCTCCAGCATAACAAGGAGTTGGGGAGGAACATTCGATGGAGTTTAGCTGGTGTGTGGTGCCATCTGATGAGAAGCTTGTAATTGGATTCTGCCATAGTCGAAGCAAGTGAAGAGACATGTGCAAGTTGGAGAACTTTGTCCTTTTTCTTGTTTGTAATAGTGGAGCCAAGGTCGGATTCCCATTTGGACAAAGAGGCAGAGTACGGAGGGCTCTGTAATTCAATAAGAGCCCTGTAGAACTGTGAAATACAGTGTAGTGGGGGGTCCACGTGATTGAACAGGGATTCAATTCCATTGAGGTCTTGGATACTCCGCAGAAGCTGGGGAAGGGCTAAAAGGAAGCGTTGCAGTTGATTGTACCTCCATTTGTCCATGAACCTGACTGGTTTGGATCCCAAAATCTCAGGTAGTGGCTTAAGGGTGTTTGAACGGAGAATGTGGTGTAATAGGAGAGGGCCCTCTGGTGATTCTGGGTCCAAGGAGCCAGGCATAAAATGTTTATGATGTGGGAATGGCATCAGAGGAGAGTCATATGACCAGGAGAGTTTCTTATGTAGTCCGTCCCAGACATCTAGAGAGGATGTGGTGAGGGGTGAGGTAGGTTTCTATAGGAACGGGGTATCCAGGGAGTGGTGGAAAGATCCGAACCGCATAAAGAGTGTTCCAACTGTACCCATAATTTAGAGTCAATGGCATATTTCCAGTCTGCAATACGTGATAATATTACAGTATGATAATAAGCTTTGAAGTTAGGGAGAGCCAACCCCTCCGAGCATTTGGAGCGAAATAGAACTGCTCTGGAGACTCTGGGGTGGCTGTCTCTCCAAATAAAGCAGATGATCATGGTCTGGAGTAGAGTAAAGAATCCTATGGGACCCCCTAAGGGGATCATTTGAAAGATAAAAAGAATGCAAGGTAGGATGTTCATCTTAATTATATTAACTTTGCCTAGCCAGGAATGTGAGAGGGAAGACCATTTCCTAAGGTCTGTTCTAATACTGTTCAAGAGGGGGACATAATTGTGCTGAAGTTTGAAGTTTGATTGTGTTTGAAGAGGGAGTGGATGTTGGGGGTAAGATATATACCGAGATATTTCACATGTTTGGTTTCCCAGCTGAAGGGGAAAAGGGGCTTCAGCTGGTCAGCAACTCTTTGGGGGACGGTTATATTTAATATCTCGGACTTTGATAGGTTAATTTTGAAGTTAGATATGGTTTGGAAATCAGAGAATGCTGACATTAGGTTTGGGAGTGAGATACGTGGTTGTTGGATGAAAAATAAAATGTCATCAGCATAGGCTGCATATTTATGGATTTCCTATTTGAATGCCATGGATATTCCTATTGTGTCTAATTGTGGCCAGAAAAGGTTCGAGGGAGATGGCAAAAAGGAGGGGGGATAGGGGGCAGCCTTGTCTGGTACCATTGTGTAATGTAAAGGGGTCGATTAAGGAACCATTATCCCTGGCCTCCCTATTGGGTATAAAACCTGTTTGGTCAGCTGTAATCCACCGGGGGAGAAGGGGGAGCAGTCTATTCACCATAACTTTGGCATAAAGTTTAGTGTCTATATTTAAGAGAGAAATGGGCCTGTAGTTCCAGCAAAGGGTAGGGTCCTTGCCAGGTTTAGGGATTACAGTGATGTGGGCAGAAAGGGAGTCTAGGCGTAGGCCAGAGTTATGGGAGATGGAGTTGGCATATGCTGTGAGGCGGGGAGCATAATATCGCTAAATGTTTTATAATATAATATGGTGAAGCCATCGGGTCCAGGGGCTTTGCCTGTGGGGGAGGATTTTAATGCATTTTGGAATTCTTCAATGGAAAAGTCAGCTTCCATATTTTTAAGGGCCAATCGTGAGAGTTTGAGGAGATTAGCAGCTTTCAAGTAGGTGAGTATACGTTTACGTTTTTCTAGTTGTGGCAGAGTTTCTAAGCCACCCTCAACATTGTATAATTCAGCGTAAAACTCTCTAAATGCTTTGGTGATTTGGGGATCTAGCCAGTTGTTTACCTGGTTTGTTTCCCCATTTCTAAACCTTTTGTGAAATGTAGTGAACTTTCCTTTTAGTGTCAAGGTCGAGAATACCTTTGAGTTCCTCTCTTTTAAGAGTGAGAGCTTCAAGGTGTGTACTGTAGCGAAAGTTTGTGTTTTTTATCAAGTTCAGCAATTTGGCCTAGGACCTGTTTGAGCTGTTGACCATGTTCTCTTTTTTTCCTCACACCCAGTTCAATGAGCCCTCCCCTGCAGAGCTGACAGAATCTCTGCCTCAGTGTGGCTCCTGTCCCCTAGGCTGACCAACTCAAGCACCGCATGGCATCTTTTAGCCTGACTGCTTGCGTAGCCCTTTGAACACTTACGGAGCACTGCTGGTTCAGAGGACAAATCTGCAGAAGAGGCCATAGAGGAAGAAGAAGAAGAGGGGGTGGAGTAGAGAGCTGTGGCAGAATAACCACTAGCATTTTTTGGAGGTGTGGTGGCAGAACAAGCACCAACAACACTGAACCCTATCCTGCATCCTTCCCAGCTGCCAGCAGAGTTACCCAGTGCACCGTGATGGAGAGGTCCCTGCCCATGCCTGCTGGACCATGAGTCAGCGGTAATATGGCCTTCCTTGAAAAGAAATGGCATTTTGGAACCTGCAACTGAGGTACAGCACATTCCACAAATTCACGAAAGGGGGCAGAGTCTACCAGCTGAAAAGGCAGCAGTTGCAGTGCTAGCAATTTGGCCAAGCTAGCATTTAGATGCTGAGCATGTGGATGACTGAGACCAAATTTCTTTTTATGGTTCAGCAACTGGGGTAGGGAAATTTGCATGCTAAAAACAATTGGTGGTGTACTCCTAGCAGATTGGCTGCAAGTACTTGGGACACCTATTGCTATACCTTCGTTCCTCTCAGTGCATGTTTTTGAGAGGACTGGAGTTATAGTAGTGTTGGAGATCCCAGATGAGGAGCAAGGAGAAATCTGCCTTTTTCTATGATGTGGGTCTTTCAAGTGCTGTTGCCAATGGACTGCATGGCAGGTTATCATATGTCTGGTCAAGCATTTGGTGCCCAAGCAGCTGCTGTTTTGCCCATGCTTGATCCGCTTCAGACATAGGTTGCAAACAGCAACGGTGCAATCTGCTGCACACGTGTTGAAAAAGGCCCACACCAAGGAGCATTTTTACAAGTCAGCGGGGAGTCAGCAGCACCCTGCACCTGCGGAGCTCTGTGGTGTGATGCAATAGGGAGGCTGCCCTTACGTAGCCCCCTAGAGGACATCCTGCCCCATTGGAGTTGTGCCTCCTCCTCTTCTTCCTCACCTCTTCTCTCAGGCACCCAAGTACAGTCAGTGACCTCATCATCCCCTCATTCCTCATCACTGGAGCAAACTTGGCAGTATGTTGCAGCTGTGGGAACATGCCAGTTTCCTGTTCTTCTGTGGCACCCCCTCTCTCTAGGCTCACGTTACTCCCTTCCTCAACCTGTGAACCAACATCATAGCCTTCAAATCGCTGCGCATCCTCCAGCAGCATATAACCAAGACTGTGGTCAAATAATTCTGAGGACTCCTCCGAGCATGATGGTGGGGCTATGGAAGGAGTGACTGTGGACAAGTAGAAGGTGGAATAGGCTGCTTTGGCAGCTGCGTTGGAAGGCAAACTACTCTGAGCCTGGGTGACAGAGGATGAGGAGGATGAGGAAGGCTTTGTTATCCACTCCACCAACTCTTCTGCATGTTGTGGCTGAATAACACGATCAGCAGAAGCAAAAAAGGACAAACGTACCCCACGGCCACCTGCAGAGGATGCACCATGTCCATGACTACCACTGTTGACTGTAGGCACAGAGGCTACTTGCCTTCTTTTAGAGGCCTGTGAGCGTCTGCCTCTCCTTGGTGTCCTTCTGGACATGATGTATTTTTTGTTTTGCAACACCATACTACATTGTATTATAGTGTATAGTGTATTAGAAAGTATATACCACCAAATGCTATATATATATATATATATATATATATATATATATATATATATATATATATATATATATATATATATATACAGTTGTGCTCATAAGTTTACATACCCTGGCAGAATTGATAAATTCTTGGGGCCATTTTTCAGAGAATATGAATGATAACACAAAATCATTTCTTTCACTCATGGTTAGTGTTTGGCTGAAATCATTTATTATCAATCAACTGTATTTACCCTTTTTAAATCATAATGACAACAGAAACTACCCAAATGACCCTGATCAAAAGTTTACATACCCTGGTGATTTTGGCCTGATAACATACACACAAGTTGACACAAAGGGGCTTGAATGGCTTTTAAAGGTAACCATCCTCACCTGTGATCTGTCTGCTTGTAATTAGTGTGTATGTATAAAACATCAATGAGCTTCTGGACTCCTGACAGACCTTTGCATCTTTCATCCGGTGCTGCACTGACGTTTCTGGATTCTGAGTCATGGGGAAAGCAAAAGAATTGTCAAAGAAACTGTGGGAAAGGGTAGTTGTACTGTGTAAAACAGGAAAGGGATATAAGAAGATATCCAAGGAATTGAGAATGACAATCAGCAGTGTTCAAAGTCTAATCAAGAATTGGAAAATGAGGGGTTCTGTTGAAACCAAACCACGGCCAGGTAGACCAACTAAAATGTCAGCCACAACTGCCAGGAAAATTGTTTGGGATGCAAAGAAAAACCCACAAATAACTTCAGGTAAAATACAGGACTCTCTGAAAACATGTGGTGTGGTTGTTTCAAGATGCACAATAAGGAGGCACTCGAAGAAAGATGGGCTGCATGGTTGAGTCTCCAGAAGAAAGCCATAACTACACAAATGCCACAAAGTATGCCACTTACAATACACCAAACAGCAGAGAGACAATCCTCAAACCTTCTGGCAGAAAGTCATTTGGAGTGATGAGACCACAATTTAAACGCTACATTTGGAGAAGAACCAACAAGGCCTATGATGAAAGGTACGGAGATGGATATCTGATGTTTTGGGGATGTGTGAGCTACAAAGGCACAGGAAATTTGGTCAAAATTGTTGGCAAGATGAATGCAGTAAGTTATCAAAAAATACTGGAGGAACATTTGCATTCATCAGCCAAAAATCTGCCCATGGGACATACTTGGACATTCCAACATGACATTGATCCAAAACACAAGGCCAAGTCGACCTGTCATTGGCTGCAGCAGAATAAAGTGAAGGTTCTGGAGTGGCCATCTCAGTCTCCTGACCTCAATATCATTGAGCCACTCTGGGGAGATCTCAAACTTGCAGTTAATGCAAGACAGCCCAAGGATCTACAGGAACTGGAGGCTTTTTGCCAAGAGGAATGGGCAGCTTTACCATCTGAGAAGATAAAGAGCCTCATCCACAAATACCACAAAAGACTTCAAGCTGTCATTGATGTTAAGGGGGGAAAACCCGGTATTAAGAACTGGGGTATGTAAACTTTTGATCAGGGTCATTTGGGTAGTTTCTGTTTTCATTATGATTTAAAATGAGTAAACACAGTTGATTGATAATAAATGGCTTCAGCCAAACTCTAACCATGAGTAAAAGAAAAGTTTTTGTGTTATCATTCATATTCTCTGAAAAATGGCCAAGAAATTAGATACTATGTACACCGCCTGAAGTGTATTAGAAACAGTACACCACTGAATATGCACTGTAGATATAGGCTACACTGAATGCAGAGTATATGTGTATATATATATATATATATATATATATATATATATGTGTGTGTATTGCCCTCTTTTACTGGCCTGTGAGCATCTGCCTCTCCTTGGTGGCCGTCTGGACATGATGTATTTTTTGTATATACTATATACTAGACTGACTATATATATATATATATCAAATACATTGCCACTAACTGAATAACCTGCCTGCTTAATCTAACTCAAGCTATCTCTCTGTTCACGCCAACAACACTACACACGGCTGCTATGTAAGCAGCCTTACATAGTGTGGGGCGTGGACTTAGTCCTCCTGAGCCATGATTGGCCAAAGACACCCTGCCTTTGGCCAATTATGGCTCTCTCAGCAGAGCACGTTGTGATTGGCCAAAGCATACAGATCAGGTGCATGCTTTGGCCAATCATCATACAGCAATGCACTGTGATCCCGCAGTGCATTATGGGGCATTCCGTGGTGCTCAAATTTCCCATGAACGCCCCATAATGTTCGCTGTTCGGCGAATGGGCGAACACCCGATGTTCGAGTCAAACTTATGTTCGACCCGAACATTGAGCTCATCCCTAGTTACTACACCTACACTGACTGAACTATCACTAGATTCACACTTAAGTGATATTCTACACTGACAATAGAATCACAATAGCACACTATAGCACACTTATGCCACGTACACATGATTGGAAATTCTGCCAGCTAAAGTCCAATGTGAGTTTTTGGTCGGTAATTCCGACCGTGTGTATGCTCCATCGGACTTTTTCTGGCGGAATTTCCGCCAGCAGAAGGTTGAAAGAAGGTTCTCTATTTTTCCATCAGAAAAAGTTCCTATCAGAAATTCTGTTCGTCTGTATGCAATTCCGACGTGCAAAAAACCATGCATACTCAGAATCAAGTATGAGATGGAAGCGCTCAGTCTGGATTAGCCCAAGGAGCCCAAAGAGTGGCACGCTTCGTATGGAACTTCCCTTTTCTAGTGCCGTCGTACGTGTTGTACATCACCGCGTTCATGACGGTCGTAAGTTCAAAGAACTTTTGTGTGATCGTGTGTATGCAAGTCGAGCTTGAGCAGAATTCCATTGGAAAAACCATCCAAGGTATTTCCAGTGAAAATTCCGATCATGTGTACGCGGCATTACTCTCTAGTAGCACTGAACAGAGCCCTGTTCTATCTCTCTCCACGCCGATATCACACTACAAATGGCCGCTATTGAAGGCATACTTTCATAGTGTGGGGCAGGATTAAGATCAATGAGCTATGATTGGATAGAGTCATCATTACTTTCTCCAATCATGACTCTGACAGTGCTCTGTGCCCTGACTGGGCAAAGCTTTCATTGCTTCAGCCATTGCTTCAGCCATTGCTTTCATTGCTGCAGCGATGCAGTGCATCGTGGTCATTCAGTGGGCCGAACAAACATCCGAATGCCCCAATAATTTGGGTGTTCATCGAATGGGCGAACAGCCAATGTCCGGCCCAAACCCATGCTCTGGCCTAACCATTCGCCCATCCCTACTCACCAGCTACCACACCTGCATACAGCTAACATCTCCTTCTTTGTTTAGCTTCACTCACATTTTTTTAATCCATACTTTTCAAATTCAAGGTGCATCTATGGTCAAAACTGATAATCATATCTTCACTTCTACATTGCATTTCCACTATCTCTAGCCTGCTTTTATTAATCTTAAAGATCATGAAGTTTAAAAACTTGCTTTTGAAGAATGTCAAACGTCCTTGAATTATGTAAAATGTATTCACTATGTCCTGTGAGTAGGCATTACTGTGTCACAGAATTCACAGATTCTGCCTTCTGAACTACTGAGGTGCTGAGAGGTGGATTTTCAGGAGACAGTCAGTCAATACATGCAAGGTACCATTGGATATGTAGTCCTTAGAAAAAGGATATGCTGCAAAGAATGCATGAAATCCAGGAAGTTGTGGAAAATGATGACCAGCAGACAGGAAGCACTTAAAACATAGAAGGAGATTTTTCAAGTAAGATTATATTGTCAAAAATAACTGCTGCCTGTATTGCTGTTACAATGTTGATGTTATAAAATGAAAATACTGTATATATTGTGACTATAGGTCCCCATTTAAGCCACCTCTTCAAAGCTGCCAGATCTTTGTAAGCCTCAGGCACACTTCAAGATGCTGTTTTGCTATGTAGCGAGTCATTGGTTCATTTGCAATAGTCTTATGCTGCGTAGACACGAGCGGACTTTCCGGCAGAAAAGGTCCAACGGAACAAATCCGTCGGACATTCCGATCGTGTGAGGGCTTCATCTGACCTTTTCTGTCAAAAAATCTGACGGACCTTAGAAATAGAACATGTTTCAAATCTTTCCAACAGACTCGATTCCTATCGAAAAAAACGTATGTCTGTATGCTAGTCCGACAGACCAAAAACGAAGCAAGGGCAGCTATTGGCTACTAGCTATTTAACTTCCTTTTCTAGTCCAGTCGTACATCATCACGTTCGAAACGATCGGACTTTGGTGGGATCGTGTGTAGGCAAGTCCGTTTCGTCGGAACTCTGTTGGAACTCCGTTGAAAAGTCCTTCGGAGGTCAGTCCGATGAGAAGTCCACTCATGTGTACGCGGCATTAGTAAATTAGTCCTTAAATGTCTGCTAAGCCTGTTACTGCCCAAATTAATAATAAGGTGATGAGAATTTCAGTGTATATGGGCCAAAGAAAAAAGATCTGCTATTTTCAGGCACAGAACAGTTTTAATAATTTTAAAACCCATACAACCTTCTAATAAAGTGTTTGATAGATAAAGCAGACAGCATAACCACTGTCCAAAAATCAATGCTGAGTAATCAGAATTGTCAAAGTAAAAGTTTCTAGCATTTCAGATTCCAGTGTGGGACAGCAATCTTGTTTTACTCTTACGGAATCACTTCAAACTTGGCCTATGAGTAACTCTGCTAGTCCACACAAATATATTTCTGACGTTTCATAAAGCGTAATAAAAACCTCCAAATTTCATCAAGGAAAGGGCTATCCTGTGCATGATGCATTAAAAGGTATAAAAAAATACAAAAAATATGAGCAAGAATGCATGTTCCTATTAAATAAAGTGTGACTTGGCCCAAGGGAAATAATTTTCAATGTCATCAGGGTAGAACATGTTCATTTGCATAGGAATTTTCACTTAGTTTAGTGAATGTGGTGAACATTTACTTTTCAAAGAATACAAATCACATGCAAGATAAAATGTTGTTTTTTTTTTTGCAAACAGTTTTAAGATTGAAGTCAGAAGAACATTACCACATCCACTAGACTAAGCAAAATTCCATGGTAATGTAAAAATTCAATCTCTTGAAGTGAACAGCTTATATCCAAACCTCCTGAATCAACTCCACTGATTGTCTAAAGTCACTAATTTCACATTAGTTCACATATACATTAGGGCAAAGACTTTTATTATTATGTAGTTGTAAAGAACCTTTAAATGAAATATTTTCTAACTTCATTTTTAAAACAGCTTGGACATGTTAACTTCAGATATCTTTTTAAGTACATCAATCAAGGTGTTTTCGTTATTCAAGAGAAAGATGAGCTGAATAAGTCACTAAAAAGCAAAGTTTCCATCTCTAATTTCATCACAATTTCTACAGTTTTCTTTGCTTTTAAGAAAAACAACTTCTTAGGTATTATTTTTTAATTTATATACTATAAGTAAGCATTTGAAAGCTCAAAAAGGTTGATCTTTCTTTCCTGCAGCAATAAAAACAGTTTTCACTTTCAGTTTTCCTTATATTATTCATGATTCTCTGTCTCTATTATTAGGTTGTTTGCACTTTTGACACTTAGTTTAACCTCCCTGGCGGTATGATTATGTCAGATTTTTGATGCTCAAAACGGTACAATGTAACATAATAACTAATAATAATAATAACTTTTTGGTTGCTATGGACAATCTCAAGTTTCCAGGCAGAAAGAACAGTATTTATAATATAAAACTGCATGCAGGGCACTGGACAAACCACTAGGGACAAAAGAGATGTGAAATAATTTGATAGTTATGTAATCTGTAAGATTACAGTGTACTGTATGTATTGTGCCTTTTTCACTTTTTGAATTCAGCGTCGTGCTCCGTCCCCGCTTGCAGGGAATGGAGCTCGGCACTGTGATGAATCGAGTGGAGACACAGCTCGCACACACAGCGGGGAGACATCACAGGATCCTGGGGACAAGGTAAGTAACTTTGCCTGGATCCTGCAATACGATCCCGAGTGTGGCTCGGGGTTACCTCTATTGGTACTGAGCCACACTTGGGAACACCGCTAAGGAGGTTAATGTGTTCACTTACTTGTTTATTTATCTAAACGGGCTTATTACCCAAGGAAACACAATCAAAAAGCACTCATCTATAAAGTTTTAAAGACTTTATTTTATCCCTATTTGTACACCAGAAAAATAACGGATTTGCAGGTAGCAAATTCAGACCATCAGGCTGCAAAGCATTTTTTGCTTCTGAGATCACAGTATGCTCCGTGCACAAAATCTCAAGAGGTAGTGTTGTGCATTATTTGCAGAGCCATATGCATTTTAGGTTCTGTAAAAATGCCCAGACACAGCAGCAGTTGCTGCTTCAAGAAGTGGTTATAATTTATCTAATACAGATGTTGCTGTTGACCTGACAACACTTAACAATCAGTACTCATATCTGCTGGCTTATTAAATAGTACAGGAGCTCTTTGCTGCTTGAACGATTGCATAAAACAGAATACTAAGTACAGGCCTGTACATTCCTGATTTCATACCTATGATCCCAGTAGGCTTGTATGGAAATTGTTCACTTTGCTGCTCATGAGGAAAGCATTACATGAATAAATCAGTTTAAAACAAAGCTTGAAGATGAACACAAAAAAGGAATAATCATCATAATATTTTGAAACAATTACCATGAGTCACTAAATAATACATGCATTCATTCATTTTTTTTAGCCTAGAGGTGAAAATTGGGAACAGTATTATGCATGTGTATTATATACATATCATCAGAAACTGAAAGTGGATGGGTATAACCAATCAGTGTAAATGTCACAGCCAGATATCAGTGTCATGCAATTGTTTCATATCCATACAAGTCCTCAATAACAAGGTTTGCCCTGTCATTACTAAAACCTTTACACCACTCTTTAAAAAAAAATATTACATTATCCAGGGCATTACATAGTTTTACTATGAGCTGTTTCACCAACTAAAAAAATATTTACAGTTAGGTACAAAATGAATACAAACAAACCATTTGTATTACCAGCCTTCCCTTCATCACACTTGTCACTTTGAAGGGGTACATATATGCTAGCTTTTTTTAACCAGATTTCTGCACTTGAACTTACTGCAAATGTATTTTCACATGATAACCCAGTGGGGTAAATGTAGTTGTCAGAGCCATAGGTGTGCGCACAGGGTGTGCCAGGTGTGCCTGGGCACATCCTAATCACCTTGTGTGGTCCATATTCCCCCCTGTAGACCACTGATATTTCATCCAAAAAAAATGTTACAAAATAAAATAATTTTAAAAGAATAAAAATACAACTACTGACACTGTCCACTGCCCTACTGACACCATCAGTACATATACACATGCAAATGTATTTGAGCTTTGGGGTGCACACCCTAATGCAATAGGCTGCGCACACCTATGGTCAGAGCCCATTATAATTTTGCAAAAACGGAAACCAATTACAGTATGCACTAAACTTATCTACATACCATGCTTGTAAAATTTTAGTGGGTATTGACAACTGGTTTAGCCATTGTAACAGTATACATTACATAAACAAAAAGGAGACAATACGCCCTACTCCAATCCTCCTATCTCAGCGCTAAAGGATATTTGGTATATACAGATGGAAGATAATAATGGTAATAAACCGCAGTGATTTAACCTGATGTCACCATATTCTGAGTGAGATATCTCTCAGCAGCCACTTAATAAAAAAATTGAAATATAAATACGGATGAATGACTATACTATATGAAACAGCAATTAACCCATCAAAGCAGCGCTATTTTCAGTCCTCAATGCTGACTGATAAAACAAAGTCTTTGTAAATGCAAGCAAAACACATGCAGGCAGGTAAATTCCAACAAAGACACAGCGGTTGGAGCTCGGTCTGGATTCCCTTATATGAATAGTAGATCTGATGAGTGCACCTTTCACCATCTATTGGGACACCTTGTGCTGCACACACCCCATAGGGGTTCAAACTCACCGGAGCCAGGAGGTTAACAAGCCTTGGATCAAATCCTCTCTCTGTTTACTCCCGAAGTAGTCCAGGGTTGATGATCAGATAACAGCAACAATGTCCACATGTAAAAAACAGACCCCGAATAGTCCAATACCGTTTTGATAATTTATTGTAAGTCACAAATAAGAGAATAAAAAACTAATAAAGTAAATACACTGTAAAAATCAGTGGGTGCAGTTCCTTACAAAGGATAGCCTTCTAGCTTTCAGTTGGTTGGTAATAGTGGATAACTCAAACTGCTTCTCTCAAAGCACAAGGGTACTGGTTGCAGACTGGATGGATGTTACACACTCACAGCTGATCAGTCCTTCATTCCACTAATATACAACTACAAGCATGGAGTGCACTGCGTGTCAACCAGGCACAGCTGATCCGCACTTCCTCCCTCTCGTGTCTGAAGCTTCAGGCTAAAAGCACACTGCGTCCTCACGTGATAACGGTTGCCGTGGTATCGTGCTCTGACTAGTTTTGTTCAACAAGCCGTGCAGTCATGCTCTTTGAAAAAGTCTTCCTGACGAAACTAGTCAGAGCACGATACCACGGCAACCGTTATCACGTGAGGACGCAGTGTGCTTTTAGCCTGAAGCTTCAGACACGAGAGGGAGGAAGTGCAGATCAGCTGTACCTGGTTGACACGCAGTGCACTCCATGCTTGTAGTTGTATATTAGTGGAATGAAGGACTGATCAGCTGTGAGTGTGTAACATCCATCCAGTCTGCAACCAGTACCCTTGTGCTTTGAGAGAAGTAGTTTGAGTTATCCACTATTACCAACCAACTGAAAGCTAGAAGGCTATCCTTTGTAAGGAACTGCGCCCACTGATTTTTATAGTGTATTTACTTTATTATTTTTTTATTCTCTTATTTGTGACTTACAATAAATTATCAAAACGGTACTGGACTATTCGGGGTCTGTTTTTTACATGTGGACATTGTTGCTGTTATCTGATCATCAACCCTGGAGGACTTCGGGAGTAAACAGAGAGAGGATTTGATCCAAGGCTTGTTAACCTCCTGGCTCCGGTGAGTTTGAACCCCTATGGGATGTGTGCAGCACAAGGTGTCCCAATAGATGGTGAAAGGTGCACTCATCAGATCTACTATTCATATAAGGGAATCCAGACCGAGCTCCAACCGCTGTGTCTTTGTTGGAATTTACCTGCCTGCATGTGTTTTGCTTGCATTTACAAAGACTTTGTTTTATCAGTCAGCATTGAGGACTGAAAATAGCGCTGCTTTGATGGGTTAATTGCTGTTTCATATAGTATATTCATTCATCCGTATTTATAGTATACATTACATGACATGTCTATGATTAAAATGTGCACACAAATACTACTATCAAATGCTAAGTTCCCATATATGATGGCTTGAAAAAAAGACCTTCATACATGCTGTCTGTTACCATATTAGTTAAGAATGAATAACATGAAGCCTAATTTACTAAAAGGAAAGGAGAGGAGAGAAAAAATGCAATGAAGATAATTAGCATGATTTTCTTGTAAGACATATAGACCATTGTACAACCCAACAAATGTTATTCTTTAACCGCTTCAGCCCCGGAAGATTTGGCTGCTCAATGACCAGGCAATTTTTTGTGATTCGGCACTGCACCGCTTTAACTGACAATTGCACGGTCGTGCAATGCTGTACTCAAACAGAATTGATGTCCTTTTTTTCCCACAAATAGAGCTTTCTTTTGGTGATATTTGATCACCTCTGCATTTTTTTTGCACTCTAAACAAAAAAAAAAAACGACAATTGTGCAAAAAACACAATGGGGGTTATTTACTAAAGGAAAATCCACTTTGCACTGCAAGTGCACTTGAAAGTGCACTGAAAGTGCACTTGGAAGTGCAGTCACTGTAGATCTGAGGGGGACATGCAAGGAAAATCAAAAACAGCATTCTAGCTTGCACATGATTGGATGGTGAAATCAGCAGAGCTTCCCCTCATTTCAGATCTACCTCTCAGATTTAGAGTGACTGCACTTTCAAGTGCACTTGCAGTGCAAAGTGGAGTTGCCTTTCGTAAATAACCCCCAATATCTTTTACTTTTTGCTATAATAAATATCCCACATTTTTTATCAAAAAACGTTTTTCCTCAGTTTAGCCGATATGTATTCTTCTACATATTTTTGGTTAAAAAATCGCAATAAGTGTATATTGATTGGTTTGCGCAAAAGTTATAGCGTCTACAAAATAGGGGATAGATTTATGGCATTTTTATTGTTATTTTTTTTTTTTACTAGTAATGGCGGTGATATGTGTTTTTTATCGGGACTGTAAGATTATGGCGGACACTTCGGACACTTTTGACACATTTTTAAAACCATTGACAATTACACAGCGATCAGTGCTATAAAAATGCACTGATTACTGTGTAAATGTCACTGGAAGGGGTTAACACTAGGGGGCAATCAAGGGGTTAACTGTGTTCCCTATGTGTGTTTCTAATTGTGGGGGGGTACTGTCTAGTAGGAGAGAGAGATCGTGTTCATGCTTAGTAGGGATGAGCCAAACACCCCCCTGTTTGGTTCGCACCAGAACATGCGAACAGGAAAAAAGTTTGTTCGAACACGCGAACACCGTTAAAGTCTATGGGACACGAACATGAATAATCAAAAGTGCTAATTTTAAAGGCTAATATGCAAGTTATTGTCATAAAAAGTGTTTGGGGACCTGGGTCCTGCCCCAGGGGACATGGATCAATGCAAAAAAAAGTTTTAAAAACGGCCGTTTTTTCAGGAGCAGTGATTTTAATAATGCTTAAAGTCAAACAATAAAAGTGTAATATCCCTTTAAATTTCGTACCTGGGGGGTGTCTATAGTATGCCTGTAAAGGGGCGCATGTTTCCTGTGTTTAGAACAGTCTGACAGCAAAATGACATTTTGAAGGAAAAAACTCATTTAAAACTACCCGCGGCTATTGCATTGCCGACAATACACATAGAAGTTCATTGATAAAAACGGCATGGGAATTCCCCAAAGGGGAACCCCGAACCAAAATTTAAAAAAAAAAATGACGTGGGAGTCCCCCTAAATTCCATACCAGGCCCTTCAGGTCTGGTATGGATATTAAGGGGAACCCCGGCCAAAATTTAAAAAAAAAATGACGTGGGGTTCCCCCTAAATTCCATACCAGACCCTTCAGGTCTGGTATGGATTTTAAGGGGAACCCCGCGCCAAAAAAAAAAAAAAAAACGGCGTGGGGTCCCCCCAAAAATCCATACCAGACCCTTATCCGAACACGCAACCTGGCAGGCCGCAGGAAAAGAGGGGGGGACGAGAGTGCGGCCCCCCCCTCCTGACCCGTACCAGGCCACATGCCCTCAACATTGGGAGGGTGCTTTGGGGTAGCCCCCCAAAACACCTTGTCCCCATGTTGATGAGGACAAGGGCCTCATCCCCACAACCCTGGCCGGTGGTTGTGGGGGTCTGCGGGCGGGGGGCTTATCGGAATCTGGAAGCCCCCTTTAACAAGGGGACCCCAGATCCCGGCCCCCCCCCGTGTGAAATGGTAAGGGGGTACTTACTCCTACCATTTCACTAAAAAACTGTCAAGAATGTTAAAAATGACAAGAGACAGTTTTTGACAATTCCTTTATTTAAATACTTCTTCTTTCTTCTATCTTCCTTCATCTTCTGGTTCTTCTGGTTCTTCTGGCTCTTCTGGTTCTTCCTCCGGCGTTCTCGTCCAGCATCTCCTCTGCGGCGTCTTCTATCTTCTTCTCCTCGGGCCGCTCCGCACCCATGGCATGGGGGGAGGCTCCCGCTCTTCTCTTCATCTTCTTCATCTTCTTCTCTTCTTCTTTTCTTCTCTTCTTCTCTTCTTCTCTTCTTCATTTTCTTCTCCGGGCCGCTCCGCACCCATGCTGGCATGGAGGGAGGCTCCCGCTGTGTGACGGCGCTCCTCGTCTGACAGTTCTTAAATAATGGGGGCGGGGCCACCCGGTGACCCCGCCCCCTCTGACACACGGGACATGACGGGACTTCCCTGTGGCATTCCCCGTGACGTCACAGGGAAGTCCCGTCAAGTCACCGTGCGTCAGAGGGGGGCGGGGTCACCGGGTGGCCCCGCCCCCTTATTTAAGAACTGTCAGACGAGGAGCGCCGTCACACAGCGGGAGCCTCCCTCCATGCCAGCATGGGTGCGGAGCGGCCCGGAGAAGAAAATGAAGAAGAGAAGAAGAGAAGAAGAGAAGAAAAGAAGAAGAGAAGAAGATGAAGAAGATGAAGAGAAGAGCGGGAGCCTCCCCCCCATGCCATGGGTGCGGAGCGGCCCGAGGAGAAGAAGATAGAAGACGCCGCGGAGGAGATGCTGGATGAGAACGCCGGAGGAAGAACCAGAAGAGCCAGAAGAACCAGAAGAACCAGAAGATGAAGGAAGATTGAAGAAAGAAGAAGTATTTAAATAAAGGAATTGTCAAAAACTGTCTCTTGTCATTTTTAACATTCTTGACAGTTTTTTAGTGAAATGGTAGGGGTAAGTACCCCCTTACCATTTCACACAGGGGGGGGGGCCGGGATCTGGGGGTCCCCTTGTTAAAGGGGGCTTCCAGATTCCGATAAGCCCCCCGCCCGCAGACCCCCACAACCACCGGCCAGGGTTGTGGGGATGAGGCCCTTGTCCTCATCAACATGGGGACAAGGTGTTTTGGGGGGCTACCCCAAAGCACCCTCCCAATGTTGAGGGCATGTGGCCTGGTATGGTTCAGGAGGGGGGGGCCGCACTCTCGTCCCCCCCTCTTTTCCTGCGGCCTGCCAGGTTGCATGCTCGGATAAGGGTCTGGTATGGATTTTTGGTGGGACCCCACGCCGTTTTTTTTTTTTTTTGGCGCGGGGTTCCCCTTAAAATCCATACCAGACCTGAAGGGTCTGGTATGGAATTTAGGGGGAACCCCACGTCATTTTTTTTTTTTAATTTTGGCCGGAGTTCCCCTTAATATCCATATCAGACCTGAAGGGCCTGGTATGGAATTTAGGGGGACTCCCACGTCATTTTTTTAAAAAATTTTGGTTCGGGGTTCCCCTTTGGGGAATTCCCATGCCGTTTTTATCAATGAACTTCTATGTGTATTGTCGGCAATGCAATAGCCGCGGGTAGTTTTAAATGAGTTTTTTCCTTCAAAATGTCATTTTGCTGTCACACTGTTCTAAACACAGGAAACATGCGCCCCTTTACAGGCATACTATAGACACCCCCCAGGTACGAAATTTAAAGGGATATTACACTTTTATTGTTTGACTTTAAGCATTATTAAAATCACTGCTCCTGAAAAAACGGCCGTTTTTAAAACTTTTTTTGCATTGATCCATGGCCCCTGGGGCAGGACCCAGGTCCCCAAACACTTTTTATGACAATAACTTGCATATTAGCCTTTAAAATTAGCACTTTTGATTTCTCCCATAGACTTTTAAAGGGTGTTCCTCGGCATTCGAATTTGCCGCGAACACCCCAAATTGTTCGCTGTTCGGCGAACTTGCGAACAGCCAACTCGAAGCTCATCCCTAATGCTTAGTATGAACACACGATCTGTCTCCTCACCCCTGAAAGAACCGGGATCTGTGTGTATGCATATCCATATACATACATAAATATACAGTATGTACCAAACTTTGTAAAGTTGTATCAAACTGAAATAAATTATTGCTTTACATGAATGGTGAACTGTGGTCAGGTGGCAGAGTGTGGCCTAAAAAATGTAGTTTGGAAAATATTCCTTCCTTTCCCTATGTATGTCACCTTTCCCATCAGACTTTTGCCAGTGTGTTTTAAAGTTGTACTAGTGAGGATCAGCTGACAGTGGTTTCAGGGAGAGCTTTAACCACTTCAATACAGGCACTTTTACATACTATGTGAAAACATAAAAAAGTGTATTGAACTGAAATTAATTATTGCATTACATGAATGGTGAACTGTGGTCAGGTGGCAGAGTGTGGCCTAAAAAAATGTGGTTTTGAAAATGTGTGTGTTGAAGTTGTAGTAGTGAGGATCAGCTGACAGGGAGAGCTTTAACCACTTCAATAATGGGCACTTTTACGCCTTCCTGCTACACTGTACCCAAACAAAATTTTTGGCATTTTTTTCACACAAATAGAGCTTTCTTTTGGTGGTATTTAATCACTGCTGGGTTTTGTATTTTTTGCGATATAAATTAAAAAAGTGCGAACATTTCTAAAAAAACATTTTTTTTCGTTTCTATTATAAAATTTTGTAAATTAATAATTTTTCTTTAGAAATTTGGGCCAAAATTTATACTGCTACATATCTTTGGTATAAATAACCAAAACTTGTGTATATTATTTAGTCTGTGTGAAAGTTATAAAGTCTTCAAACTATGCTACGTGTCATTAAAAATTGATCAATTCTGGGGGCGTGGCCTGGACAGAGACCAAGATGGCAGCATAGGCTGAGAGCTCCTGCGACCCGGGGACCGAATCCTGCATAAAGGGGAGCCTACACTTCACCATTAGCATGAACAGAAGCTCCCGGAGCTCCTCTGCATCCCGTGCTGCCATGGACCCAGGTACACAATTGGGCAAAAACATCCCGGAGATCTTCCGCTCCCAAAAGCTGTCTGCGAACGCGGCAGCACAGGCCCAGACCCCGATCTCACCTAATGTAATGTCCGACATGCAGACATCGGGCAGCTCTATCCCCTGTCTTGGACCAGTGCAACCACCCAGCCTATTCGATCTTGAAAAAGTGGCCTCAGACATTAAAAACACAGTAACAGCTGCGATCGCCGACTTGAAATCAGATCTCCAGGCAGTTGCCCACCACATTGACACTGTGGAACAAACCACCCAGACGCATGCGGCCGCCATACGCCAGGTGTAATCCACCTATGATTCTCAGCTCTCCCAACTGTTTGACCTCCATAGACATGTGGAAGACCTCGATAATCGAGGTCGGAGGCACAACACTAGGGTACAGGAGGTCTCTGAAAGCGTTGAACTGAACTCACTGCAGCAAGCTCTGTGTACAATATTCAATGGTTTGACCGATCGCCTGGCAGACTCTCCCATTGCCATGGAAAGGGCCCATCATGCTTTACGCCCCCAACCCCGGGAGAACGAGCCACCCAGAGACATTATATGCTGTTTGGTTAACTTTCCCCTCAAGGAGGAAATCCTTCGCAAGGCGAGGGAAAGGGGCAGGATTCTTTTTAATGGCGCTGAAGTGAAGCTGTTTCAGGACTTATCCCAGATAACACTCCAAAATAGAAGAGCTCTGCGCTCCCTGTTGGATGCTCTCCATGCCAGGAATATCCAATATCGATGGAAGTTCCCCTTCACTCTATCTGCGTCCGCTAGGGGCCGCTCTGCTTTAATAAGCACACCAGAGGACTTGAAAGGCTTCTGTGACCAACTTGCTCTCCCTCGGGTGGAGCTTCCGGACTGGTATGACACTATTTTCCATCTGAACCATGGCTCCCAGTCTCTCTCAACCCATCGCCGAAGGCCCCATGCCAGAGATCGCGTAGACACAAAGTGGACCCGGCATCTCCGAAAGCCCACTCATCACGTCGCAATCTTTATCAACGTATACCAGATCGCTCGCCCTCGCTGCCCATGAGACAGGACCGCTTGGAGGCTTGACCTACTTTGCTCCAGCTATCTACTGGTACTCGTGAGTAAACTCTCATACAAACGACTCCTTCCTCTTCTTCCCGCAGTATGTTATAATCCTTACTATGCACTAACATCACTGACTGGCCCTCCTACCAGACTTCTATCTTGCGTTCCCTATCCTTCATCCCTCAACAACAGAAGCTTTGCTTTATCTCCTAGATGGTGGCTAGAGGGACTCTTTTTTGCTTCATATGCATCGCCCGGGTGCTGAACTAAGCTACCTTATGAACACAGATCGCATTCGGCTCTGCATCCGTAGATCCTATTTTACATAAGGACATGCTACCCCTGTCTTGCATATGCTGAAGCTGCTTAACCCACAAGTTTCTGATCTTGTTGGATTTACCCGATTTTTTTTTTTTTTGCAGACCAGTTCCCTGTGTCTTTACTAGGGGACTTCCACCTCACATCACAACCTGGATATGTTGGCATGGTGCCTTACGGAATTACTCTTTTTTGTTTTTTTTTCAGTGCTTCTATAGGAGAAATAATTTCTAATTTCTAACGTTATTTTGTTTTATTTTAAACGAATTTTGGTTGCGTACACAGGAATGGTCTTGAGAATTACCATCCTGAACACCAGGGATGTCCCATTAGGGTATTTTCAAACTGCTTATTTACCCCCGTCTAATGATTGCTGTTTTGGCATATCACGTCTGGAGGATAACCTTACATGATATCTAGTGGTTGGTGTTTCTTTCTAGCACTTTGGTTTGACATCCCTGGTCTTCAGATATCTAAGCAAATTCATTAGAGATAATTATGCACTATTTTGTGGGTTTACTTTGTTACTTTAGCATAGTTAACGCGCTCAGTCTCCAGAAGGTATTCTGAACTATATGTTCCTATGTAGGGCCCCTTTTATTCCTTCTCTCCCTATCCCTCCCTCCCCTCTCTTTCCCCCCTCCTTCCTCCCTTTTCCCCTCCTTCCCCCTATCCCTGCCTTCCCTTACTTGAACCTTGACCCCCCCAGCCTCTGAGAAACGATCTTCTTTACCCCAGCCTGCAGTTGGGTTCGACACATTAGAGGTAGTTAAAGGCATGACCTTCTCCACCTGCTCATTGTTTTGCTCTAAGTGATGAAAGGAACATCATAACGAGATATGGCTGGACTGTTAGAAATGTTAATTTTATGGTTTTTAGTGTTTCTACTTCTCCTGTTTTGGTTAATATGGTAATAGGTTTACACAGTTTGTAGGCTCCCCACTCATCTTCAATTGCCTTACTTTTCGTGTGTGTTTTCACCACGATTCCATTTTCGATCCCCGGTTCGCAAACACCCTGAGGTTTCCGCCCTTTCTTTCACCCCCACACAGCAGTCCCTTTGGGACATTGGCTGACACCCCAGGTTTTTTCTTTCCTTCAGGTGGTATAGAACAACTACTTCCACCTCTGGTTTAATCTCTTCCCTCTCCCCTCCTCTTTTTCTCTATCTCTCTTTTCTCTCTCTCTTTCTTTCCTTTGATTTTCCTTTCCCCTTTACTTCTCTTTCCTCCTCCTATTCCCCCCTTTCTTATCTTCGGGTCGTCCCCAATTACTCACTTTTCTCTCCCTTCCTCTAACTCCCTAGATCCCCTCTTTCCCAGCCCTTTCCCTTTTCAATTTAGTCCGACACCCTTCTCTGGGCTGGGGCCACACCCGACCGCCCCGCTCGAACACTTGTGATACCCGACCTTCATTAGTACATTTCGTTCCTGTTTACAGCTACCGCAAATGAACACTCTAGTTTCATTATGAACACCAAACTACCAACCGACTCATTCCTGAAGTTGAAATGCATATCCCTTAACGTGAAAGGCCTTAATTTACCGGAAAAACTATCCCAAGTCCTGTCATCCCTTGCCAAACAAAGAGCTCATTTCATTTTTCTGCAAGAGACGCACTTTCATTCAGATGCCATACCCAAACTCTCCAACCACATATATCGAAAAGCCTTCCATGCTACCAACCCCGAAGCTAAGACGAAAGGGGTCTCTATCTTAATCTCCAAACACGCAAACTTTCATCTGACAGACTCCTATGTTCCTATGCATCTAAACCAATAACCTTAGCAAACATATATTGCCCCAATGACCATCAGGTCACTTTCTATAGAAGCATCTGCGACCGCCTGGCTTCCTTTCAGGAAGGCTTAGTCCTCCTGGGCGGGGACTTCTATGTCCCCCTGAACCCATTGTTGGACTCTTCTATAGGAACATCCTCATTAACATACAAAGCGTTGCACCAGATCAAAATTCAACTGCAAAATTTGCCCCTTCATGACACATGGCGCACCCTATTTCCTTCAGTTAAAGATTACACATTTTATTCGGCCCCACACCAAAAATATTCTAGAATCGATTATTTTTTTCTCTCTCAATCAGACTTACCCTTCCTACAACAGTCCACCGTATAGCCAATGTTCTTGTCCGATCACCACCCTATAATGGTCACACTATCTTGCCCTGAAACCTGCTCGAGAACGAAGATCTGGAGCCTAAATGCATCCCTACTTAAAGACTCAGTTTCACTTGACCACATATGCACAAGCCTACACCATTATTTTACTGAAAACTCGAGTCCAGACGTCTCCCAAATATCCCTATGGGAAGCGCATAAATGCGTGATCAGGGGTGAATTGATATCCCTAGCTGCTAAGGCCAAGAGACTGAACCAGGAAACTATTAATGCCCTTCTTGATTCGATTAAATCCCTTAAAATAGCTCACAAACGAACACAGGCGTTCAACACCTTACAGGGCCTGATTCATACCCGCTTCCTCCTTTAGGACAAACTAGACAAACATACCAAAAGGCGATACATTCTTGGCCAGCGGATATTCTATGAACAGGGTAACAAATGTGGCCGCCTACTGGCACACACGGTCCAATCTTCTAAAACATCCTCTATAATTCATCATATCCGCAACCCTAGGGGAGGTCTTCTGGTCAAAAATGAGGATATTGCTAAAGCATTTGAAGAGTTTTACTCAAACCTTTATAACCTCCACCCTGACCATATGATCCAAACTACCCTTGAAACGCGATCTGAACTTATTAAAGATTTTCTTACCCAGAATAGCCCGAAGCCAATATCTCCCCAACAAACACTTGAACTTGAAAAACACATTTCTGCAGCAGAATTAGAGGTGGCCATCAAACAAATGAAACTGGGCAAAAGTCCGGGCCCTGATGGTTTCACCCTCCAGTACTATAAAACTTTTGCTGAGATCCTTTCCCCTAAACTCTTAATTACCTTCAATGCATTATCAGACTCCCAGACCTGTCCTTCCAGAATGTTAGCGGCCCACATTTCCGTAAAACCCAAAGAGGGTAAAGACCCCTCGTTGGTAGCAAACTACAGACCAATATCCCTCCTGAATGTGGATATTAAATTATAAGCAAAGATACTAGCTAATAGATTACTTCCTTTGCTGCCGGGTCTCATTTCTCTAGATCAAGTAGGTTTTGTCCCTGGAAGAGAAGCCAGGAACAATACCATTTGTACATTAAATTTGCACCATTGGCTAACATCTTCCAAAACACAAGGATTCCTCCTCTCACTGGATGCTGAGAAGGCGTTCGACAGGGTGGCCTTTGATTATATGCGTGAGGCTCTCCTGTCTATTGGACTTGGGAGCCGCATGCTTTCCTTCATAATGGCCCTATACTCTAAGCCCTCGTCCGCTGTTAGAGTTAACGGCCACCTGTCGAACACCTTTTCCATTAGTAACGGCAGGGCTGCCCGCTCTCACCCTTGATCTACATTCTTACCCTAGAACCATTTCTTAATAAGCTGCAGCACAACCCTGATATCCAAGGAATTACTGTGAAGGGGAGAGAATTTAAGGTTGCAGCTTTTGCTGACAAAATTTTTTCTCTGCAATCACCCCGTGTTTCTCTTCCAAACCTCCTTCAAGATATTAACCTATTTGGTAAAATATCCAATTTAAAAATTAATCATGCAAAGTCTCAGGCCTTGAATTTCTCTCTTCCTCCCCAGGAAATGACTCATTGCCAAGAATCCTTCCCTTTTCTCTGGAATAGGAACGCTATTACTTACCTTGGCATTCAGATCCCAACTTGTCTGTCAGACCTGTATACAATGAACCTCCATATAGCCCTATCTAACATCCAAAAACTTCTCAAAGAATGGAAAGCCCTAAACATATTGTGGTTTGGGCGTGCGGCCCTGATCAAGATGCTCCTACCATGTTTACTATACTTGATAGAAGCAATCCCAATAGCCTTTTGCTGTAATAAATAGCTCCAATTTTTTTTTAAAAAAGTTAATTTTTTTCCTCAGTTTAGGCCGATATGTATTCTTCTACATATTTTTGGAAATAAAAATCACAAAAAGCGTATATTGATTGATTTGCGCAAAAATTATAGCGTCTACAAATTAGGGGATAGATTTATGGCATTTTTATTATTATTATTTGTTTAACTAGTAATGGCGGTGATCTGCGATTTTTTATCGAGGCTGCGACATTATGGCAGACACATCAGACACTTTTGACTAGGGATGAGCCGAACACCCCCCTGTTCGGTTCGCACCAGAACATGCGAACAGACAAAAAATTTGTTCGAACACGCGAACACCGTTAAAGTCTATGGGACATGAACTTGAATAGTCAAAAGTGCTAATTTTAAAGGCTTTTATGCACGTTATTGTCATAAAAGTGTTTGGGGACCCGGGTCCTGCCCCAGGGGACATGGATCAATGCAAAAAAAAGTTTAAAAATGGCCGTTTTTTCGGGAGCAGTGATTTTAATAATGGTTAAAGTGAAACAATAAAAGTGTAATATTCCTTTAAATTTCGTACCTGGGGGGGGGGGGTGTCTATAGTATGCCTGTAAAGGGGCGCATGTTTCCCATGTTTAGAAAAGTCTGACAGCAAAATGACATTTCAAAGGAAAAAAGTCATTTAAAACTACTCGCGGCTATTAATGAATTGCCGGTCCGATAATACACATAAAAGTTCATTGATAAAAATGGCATGGGAATTCCCCACAGGAGAACCCCAAACCAAAATTTAAAAAAAAATGACGTGGGGGGTCCCCCCTAAATTCCATACCAGGCCCTTCAGGTCTGGTATGGATATTAAGGGAAACCCCGGCCAAAATTAAAAAAAAAAAATGGTGTGGGGTCCCCCTCAAAATCTATACCAGACCCTTCAGACCCAAAACAAACTCTCACCAACAGCAGCTTGGTCAAACACACTCTCTAAACTCAGAGAATCCCTGCGGGAGCTTCTCACACAAACATATGATAAACATCTTAGAAGACTACAACTAAACTCGTACGCTAATGCAAATAGGGTGGGGAAATACCTAGCTAGCAGAATTAAGGCAGCCCACACAAAGACCAGAATAGCCTATCTAACACACGGCACCATGCATCACAAAATCACTAACCCACAGGAAATAGCGAACCAATTTAAAGATTATTACAGTGCACTTTATAACTTAAAAGATGACGAATCCACACCACAACCAAACATAGACAACATACAACACTTCCTACAGAAAATAAATCTTCCATCGCTGACAAAAAATCAGCTCGAACAGCTGAACTCTCCCTTATCAGCCCAAGAAATAGAAAAAATTACAACTACTCTACCAAACGGTAAATCACCTGGTCCAGATGGCTTCGTAAATGAATACTACAAAACATTCAAAGAAATCTTAGCCCCACACATGCAAATGAATTTTAACAAAGCAGATGAATCTTCCTCATTCCCTCAGGAGATGCTGAGAGCCCACATTATCACCTTGCCCAAACTAGGGAAAGATCTCACTACTCCAGCCAATTTCAGGCCAATATCCCTTCTCAACTTAGACATCAAAAACTACGCGAAACTGATAGCCAAGAGACTGACGGATATCATTCCTTCTCTCATTAAGCACAACCAGATGGGATTCGTGAGGGGGAGACAAACCTCGGATGCTACAAGACGCATTGTTAATATTATACACCATGCTGTTAAAACAAGAATGCCTTCTCTGCTGCTATCTATAGACGCAGAGAAGGTGTTCGATAGAGTTCATTGGATCTATATGGAAATGGTACTAACTAAATTTGGATTCGAAGGTCCAATCCTGGCAACTATACTGGCCCTGTACTCTTGCCCATCAGCACAAGTACATACCTCGGGGTTCCTATCAAAGACATTTAGTATTTCTAATGGTAACCGACAGGGCTGCCCTCTCTCCCCCACAATATTCAATCTTATGATAGAACCTCTAGCTGAAACCATCAGATCAGACTCTAATATCAAAGGCTTTACCTTTGGTTCTAGTAAACATGTAATAAACCTATTTGCCGATAATGTGATACTACTAATAACGCAGCCTCAAACCTTCCTCCCACAGGCCCATAAAATACTAACTGACTTTGAAGACTTATCCTATTATAAAGTCAACTTCACCAAATCCATGATACTAGATGTAGGAGTCCCCCTATCCACAAAAAGGTTGTTACAAGACTCCCCACCATACTTGTGGAGCACAAAGGGATTTTCATATTTAGGTATAACATTAACCAACACAACTTCAACCTTAATAGAAGCCAACCTAAAATCGCTCATAGCTAAAATAGAACAACTAACTAACATCTCCAAAACAGAATTATCATGGTTAGGCAAGATAGCGGCATTTAAAATGTCTGTCCTTCCACAGATTCTATACATGTTCCGATCCCTACCACTTCTATACCATCTACTTACCTCCGCACTATGTCCAAAATAACATGGAATTTTAAATGGGGAGGCAAAAAAGCTAGTTGCTCACATCAAAACCTTATTCCACACAAGAGCGTAGGGGTGCGGGACTTGTAGACCTTCGAGATTATCTCTGGGCCATACGACTAGACCAGCTTAAACATTGGTTCCACGACACTAGTCACCCACTATGGGTGGAGATAGAACGTGCATCTCTCCCAATAACCAACCCTATCACATTCCTAATAGGTAACCTATGGGATCCATGGGAGACGGGGGGGGACTACCACCAACCATTCAGGTCTCTTTACAGTCTTGGAGATTTCTCAAAAAAATAGGTGACAGCGACACTCATGAATTGGCATATGACCTACCAATAGCCCTCCTAGGAGCTAAAGTACCTATGCTCTCAACCACAAACCTTCTAACATGGGATATAAAACACTTAAAAGACCTCTATACGGGTAAGACACCCAAAACTGCAGAACAAATAATGACCGAATACCAACTACCCAATAACTTACTATTTTCCTGCGTACGCATTTCTCACTTCCTAAGCGGGCGTCCTATACCTAAGCATGGCGTTTTTACATGAAGTCGTCTCAGCCTGTTAAAGGTATATCATTATTCTATAATCTCATTCAAAATAAATGCTTTTTTAGCAAGACAGCTACCATTAGGAAGTGGGAAAAAGAGCTGGGAATTACATTCCCTGATGAAAAATGGACACATGCTTTCAAGGTAATACAAAAAAACCTCACACTGTGTGAGTCAGTGGGAAATGACCCTTAAAATCAGTAATAGATGGCATTATACGCCTTACAGACTGGCCACCTTCTTCCCAGACACATCTCCAATGTGTTGGAGAAACTGTGGACAAATAGGCAATCTGCTACACACACTATGGGAATGCCCAAGCATAACCAGTCTCTGGAACAAAATCTTTAAACTAATTTCATCAACCACAGGGATCTTGGTACTACCAAACCCTGCCTTAGCAATCCTTAACATTGGGATAGAGAGATTCCCACCGGAACACAGAGCGGTCACCACACACATATTACTAGAAACCCGTATGCTTATCCTCCGCAATTGGAAAAACACCCTAGCCATCAATACCTCCAAAGTGATTACACTGGTTAACAGGAATCATACTTTTGAACGTCTACTGGCTATTAACTCTCTGACATGCAAAACATTTGACAAGCAATGGAAAGCATGGACTGAAAAACATAAAATCACCTAACACTATGCTTCCTTTTTGATTACTCGGCCTAACCAGCACTCTACTTGGCATATATTGGAGACAGATTTACATATATTGAAGTTAAATATATGACTATATAATATGGTAACGCAATAGAACTCTTACTCAGGTACTGTGTGTACTAATAATAAATGTATGTTGATATACTACATGTTTGTCAAACTTTAAAATTCAATAAAAAACATTGATTAGAAAAGTTAACGAACCTAAAAGTTAAAAACCCAGGAATTCAGCACAGCACAGGGATGGTGGTAACCCCTCAAAATGATAAATTCATCATAACGAAAATTCGTAATTGTTACGAAAAGTTAACAAACCTAAAAGTTAAAAACCAGGAAGTCAGCACAGCACAGGGATGGTGGGAACCCCTCATAATGATAAATTCATCATAACGAAAATTCGTAATTGTTACGAAAAGTTAATGAACCTAAAAGTTAAAACCCGAGGAAGTCAGCACAGCACAGGGATGGTGGGAATCCCTCATAATGATAAATTCATCATAACGAAAATTTGTAATTGTTACGAAAAGTTAACGAACCTAAAAGTTAAAAACCCAGGATGTCAGCACAGCACAGGGATGGTGGGAACCCCTCATAATGATAAATTCATCATAACGAAAATTTGTAATTGTTACGAAAAGTTAACGAACCTAAAAGTTAAAACCCGAGGAAGTCAGCACAGCACAGGGATGGTGGGAATCCCTCATAATGGGCACAGCGGGTGTATACTCAGACCCAGGAACTCAGCACAGGGATGGTGGGAACCCCTCATAATGGACACAACAGGTGTACAGACCTGGGAACTCAGCACAGGGATGGTGGGAACCCTATGGGAATTTCTATGCTTACAAATTTTATACGAAATCCGAAATTTCGTTAACAAATTTCGGAATTTCGGATCCAAATTCCGTTACAACAGAAACGTGAGGAAGTCAGCACAGCACAGGGATGGTGGGAACCCCTCATTATGATTAGTTCATCATAACAAACACTTGTTATTTTTATGAAAAGTTAACAAACCTAAAGGTTAAAAACCCAGGAAGTCAGCACAGGGATGGTGGGAGCCCCTCATAATGATAAATTCATCATAACAAACTTTCGTTATTTTGCAAAAAGTTTACGAAACTAACGAAAATTTGTATTTTGTACGAATCTGAATTGAATTTCGGACACGAATTACGAAATACGAATTAATTTTCGTACGAAACGGAATGAAACGAAACAAATTTATTGATGGCGCACATGTCTACAGGGCAGTATTCCAACATAATAATGACCCCAAACACACCTCCAAGATGACCTGCCTTGTTAAAGAAGCTGAGGGTAAAGGTGATGGACTGGCCAAGCATGTCTCCAGGCCTAGACCCTATTGAGTATCTGTGGGGCATCCTCAAATGGAAGGTGGAGGACATCCACCAGCTCAGTGATGTAGTCATGGAGGAGTGGAAGAGGACTCCAGTGGTAACCTGTGAAGCTCTGGTGAATTCCATGCCCAAGAGGGTTAAGGCAGTGCTAGAAAATAATGGTGGCCACAGAAAATATTGACACTTTGGGCCCAATTTGGACATTTTTACTTAGGGGTGTACTCACTTTTGTTGCCAGCGGTTTAGACATTAACGGCTGTGTGTTGAGTTATTTTGAGGGGACAGCAAATTTACACTGTTATACAAGCTGTACACTCACTACTTTACATTGTAGCAAAGTGTAATTTCTTCAGTGTTGTCACATGAAAAGATATAATAAAATATTTACAAAAATTTTAGGGGTGTACTCACTTTTGTGAGATACTGTAAGATGCTTTCTGGATAGTACCTGGTGCCTGACTGCCTCTCAAAAATGTACCAGGGGGCTTTCTCTCCGTTTTCGGGGATGTGGTCAACCTGGTACAATGTTTCACATAAGGTGGACCTGTGCCAAGTTTCACCAGGTTTGTATTAGAGTTCATACCCTGATCTATTCTGTGACCAAACCCTAAGGTGACTCTTCTTAACAAGCCTGTTGTTGATATTTTCAAACACATTCAAACTTTAGTCCACTTTATGCTTCTCGCTGCGAAAATCGCTATAGCGAACTCTTGGAAGAAACCAATAGTAGATTTAGCTGTTATGAAAAATAAACTGATATGGATCATGCTTAACGTAAAAGCTGGTCAGTATTTTACAGGATAAAAATGTTAAGTTTGACTGTGTCTGGAATTCTGCGATTAATTATCTCCAATTCCTAGCTGATTGAGGAGTGTGGGCAGTGGAGGCGGGCTTTCAAACAGTCTTTATCCTTTTGCTTTGACTAATTTTTCTTCCCTTCCTTCCCTTCTTTCGTTCCTTTTCTTTTTTTGTCTTTCTTCCTTTTATTGCCTATTCTCCCCCCTTTTCTTTCTTGGATTTGCACTTCCCCTCTTTATCTAGTTGTGTTACTACCAATTGTGGTTGCGCAGTTTGTTCACTCATGGCCCATTCCGGCATGCCGGTGGGTGGTGGCAAAGTTTGGGTTCTAATGTTTTTCCTTGGGGGGAGGTTTTTCGAGTAGGATGGCTGTTTGCACCCCAAGACCCTTTTCTTTATGTTGAATTCCTACATTATCTGGCATCCTCTTGGGTCGGGAGTAGCTGGTGGTATAATATTTGATTCCCCTTTGATTCCCCTTTTTATACCTGTTCTTAATGTTTTGATATGCACCACCTGCATTGTGGCTCCTATTCTTGAAAATTTTTCAATAAAAATATTGAAACAGAAAATATCTTTTGGATATGGCAGCTGATGTGAAGCTGCGGTGGGTACACTGCTGATGGGCGACAGTGATGTTGGCTCTGTGATGAGTGACACTGATTAGGATGCACTAATGGGCTGTGCTGACAGATCCACTGATGGACTGCGTTGACAGATCCACTGATTGCGGCACTAATGGGCTGTGATGACAGATCCACTGATGGCTGTTGACCCTGATCAGGGATGGGCTGTGTCCAGGGGACATGCCTCATCCCCGATTGCCATGCTGCTTGTCCCCGGGGGCGCGCACTAGCGGCGCATCCTGAACAGTGGCGTCTCCAGCTTTCATATTTAGGGGGGCACATGGGCGGGACAGGCACAAAAGTAGGGGGGCCAACTATAAATATATATATATATATAGTGGCCCTTTACTTTTGTTGTGGGGCCCTTAATTAGAATTCCGCAAAGAGACCCATTCTCATGTTTTGCAATGAGCTTCCTTCCTACTGTATTGGGGCCCCCCAGGGTGGCAGAAAACAAGAGGTATGTCACCAGCACACCAGAAAAATATAAGGGTCCAAAGCAGTGGGAGAACTACCAGGGGTCCAAAGCAGTGGGAGAACTACCAAAGGTTGCACTTGTGACCGGGCCTTGGTGTTCTGCCACTGTGGGGTTCCTCAGCCTCCTCTTGCTGTCCTGCCCCTGCTATTGACAGTGCTGGTCTGGTGTCTGTCTCCTTGGCAGCGGTGGAAGTCTATTAGGACCTAGTGCTGGTGGCATTATGGGTGCATGCAGGGAAAGGCTGGCACTATTGGTTGTAGAGAGCTGAGCCCCCAGCTGGTCACCTAGCAGCAGTAATGCTGTATAATCTTCCCTGTTGTTCTCTGTTGCCTCTGTTGCTGATCGGGATCAAGGGGATGCTCCCAGTCAGATCTAATGAACACAGTATATTTATTAGAATCAACAGTACATATATATATATATATATATATATATATATATATATATATATATATATATATATATATATAAGCAGCCATATGTTCAGCTGCCATGTGGGCTCCATGCCCACATTTCCCGATCTCTGTAGCTGCGGACCGGGAAATGTCTCACTGCCTGTGATTAGCCATGGGCAGTGTTGGCTTCCTGGCAGGATTGGGCATGTGGGGTTTCAAACACACCTGAGCCCATCTCTAACAACCAATTGTGCTGACCCTCCTGTGCATGAGCCCATCAGCCCCATAAGTAGCCAGCACTGGGTCCTAATGTGCTGCTGCCATGTAGACAGCGCTGTCAATAGCCAGGACAGGACAGCTACCCTGATATTTCTGCCACTGGTCCACAGTGGGAGGATTCCCTCATCCACCTTGAATGTGTAGATGGGGGAATTGAAACATTCTTTTTTTTTTTCATTCAACCTACTAGTTCAATGAAAAAAGCGATCAATGTATGGTCTGCCTAAGAGCTAAGACCAGCCATAAACAGTTTAAATCTCGGCCAGTTCAGCAGGAACTGGCTGAGATTTAAACCATTAATGGGCAGGCTGAATGTACCAAGTTGATTGATCAAATTGGGTACAACCAGCCCTGCCGGATTCTCTTATGAATATCGCTAGCGGTTGCTATATCTGCTAGTAATAATCACTGGAGAATACAATTGTTCAATGGGACAGATTCCCCACTGTCTGTGTTGATGGGGGAATCATACACATTTCTTTCCTGCAATCTGTGGTTGCAGGAAAGAAATGTGTACCATCTATTACCAGCCTAACTGAAACTGAAAGTTAGTGAATGTCTTGAAAGGCCAAGGGGGAAGGGAGACAGATGGGGGAGAGAAGGGTGGGGGATGGAGATAGGGACAATTCAGTGATCATGGTGTACTGCAGCGTGCACTCACCCACAGGTCCAGGCTGGAAGATCAGGCATCTTTGGCACACAGAGGAATCTGCAGCTGCTGTATTTCATATTTCCCGCCCATACATCCCTTCTCTCCAGGTACAGCTGAATGCCAGGGATAGTGTGGGCGGGGCAGGAAGACAGAGGAGGAGCAGAGGAGGAGAGCTCTATTCCTCTCTGATCTCCATCAGTGAGGGGGGTGAGTTTGTTCTCTGGGCTGTGTAAGAGTGTCACAGACACTCTTACAGAGCTGTAGCCACTAGTCTGATAATTTACAGGCTGATTCTCCTGTCCTACGGATGGGAAAAAAACAGTCTGTTTTTCACTGTCACTTAGATAATGGGAGGCTTGCCCGCCCCCCCTGCTGGTGAAATCCTTACTGAAGTCACTCTCCTCCCTGCCAATGAGGATGCAGGGGGAGGAAGCAGATCGGGCGGCCCTGGCTATGCGAGCGGCTCTCGTATAATGCTTTGCACAATGTCAGCGAGCAGAGGGAGGGGGAGAAATCCCCCACAGGATCTGTCAGGATGCTCTGCCTCTCAGGAGAGCCTGTGTCCACTCAGCGGCAACCCGAGCAAGGGCACCCTCTACATATAGAAACAAAAATGTGTTTTAATTGGGGAGGGCACATGGTGGGGCACGGCATCATTTTGGGGGGGGTCAGAGCCCCCTCTGGCCCCCCTTAGTGATGCCATTGTTCCTGAATTGATCCTGAAGGACGTCATATGATGCCCGATCAGGATAACTAATCCACTGATTGCCAATAGCAAAATGACAGCCGGATGGGAACTGGTTAAAGTTCTATATACAGTGCAGTCATTACAGTAAATTGCAGTGTGGTGGGCTACAGAGAGTAACCACACCCCTGTATTCATTGTGCTGTTCAGTTCTCCATCGTTGTAAATTATGAATAGACCCAACAGTCCATTTTTAGAACTACCTTTTTGGTTGCATCAGCAAAAAACTTCTGCTGCTGCTGTTTAGCTTCTACTGGTTTCTCTTCTATTCTATTTTTAATTATTTTATCTATGTTGAATTGTTATCAGGGCTTAGATGCACAACAACAATATACTGCAGGATTTTGAAGTTCTACATAAACAAATAGAACAAATACTAAAAGAACTTTGATTTTTATACAACTTAACCACTTACGGACTGCCCGCCGCAGTTTTACGTCGGCTGTTTGAAGCTAGCCGCTAAAACCCCGGTATCCTCTTCATCAGAGGGCGGTCCACTACAAGATAAAAGTGGTCTCTGCAGCAGATTCAAGTGAGTAGCGCCCGCATATGAAAAAACTGTTCAAACTACACATGCGAGGTATTGCCACAATCGGTAGAGCAAAAGCAATAATTCTAGCCCTAGACCTCCTTTGTAACTCAAAACATGCATCCTGTAGAATTTTTTAAACGTCGCCTATGAAGATTTTTATGGGTACAAGTTTGTCGCCATTCCACGAACGGGCGCAGTTTTGAAGTGTGACATGTTGGGTATCAATTTACTCGGCGTAACATTATCTTTCACAATATAAAAAAATTGGGCTAACTTTACTGTTGTCTTTTTTTTTATTCAAAAAAGTGTATTTTTTCAAAAAAAAGTGCGCTTGTAAGACCGCTGCGCCAAAACAGTTTGACAGAAAGTATTGCAACGACCGTCATTTTATTCTGTAGGATGTTAGAAAAAAATGTATAATGTTTGGGGGTTCTAAGTGATTTTCTAGCAAAAAAAACTGTTTTTATCTTGTAAACAACAAATCTCAGAAAGAGGCTCGGTCCTTAAGTGGTTAAAACTTCATATAAAAATTTTATTCATAGCCTTCATATATCCATACATGTACCCTAAATTCCCATCTGTTCAGCAAGGTAACATTTAACAAAATTTATAAAATGAATAATCAATTTAATGCTGTAACAGCTGTTTTACACAGTGGGACAGTGCCGCTCTCAATACAGTATGTTTCTCAGATTTCAGTCTGATTACTCAGATATGGAAGACAAATCTACAATATTATACCAAGATTCATATTATTGTTTGTAATTATTAATCCACAAAATTCACCTCATTCAGAAAAAAACATTGAAAATTTACATGAATAAAGTATGCATCAACTCATGTAGTATGCTTATAGCTAAAAGTCCTTACTACAGTAATTGAGAGTGATATTTTCCATTGTTATTAAGATAGATGCGATTATATGTCACTGAAATTAGCACTTAGTTTCACCCACATAAAAGGCACTACACTGGCATTGCACTGGATAAATAATTCTATTCAAGAAGAAAATACAAAAAAGGCTGTGCCCTCTCAACCCAAGCTGATGTATAAATATCTGAATGATATTTAAAAATGTTATATACAACATACAGTGCTACTCAAAAATACATACATGTATACAAAATGAATAATTCTGACAAAAATGCATACAACAAAAAGGAGTATTATCACTACATCAATGCATTATTTAGTGCACTCCTTTTGATTGTATGTATTATTGTCTGAATTATTAGTCTTTTTTTATACGTTTAATTTTGAGTAGCGCTACTTTTGAATTGCATATAAAGTTATTTTATTCATCTGACATGACATAAAATGTTGGGGTTTGAAGGAGAAGCCTTTCAAAACAATATTTTGGTTCTCATTCATCTATAAACATTGACTCACATACTTATTGGCCATATTATCAGCAGCAAACAATATTTAGAATGGTTTGAATGTGATGATGATCACTAGTATAACAAGTGATAGTACGGGTAGATTGACCATCTTTGCATATTTTTAGACTAAAGATAAGTATCTATCTTATTTTTGCCTGAGCCTTTTAATAGGCTTTCTTGAGAAGATGTTTGCTATATGCTATGTTTAACAACTTTTTCATGAACTAATTACATTGGACCTCAAAATCCCTGTCAAAATCAAGGCAAACTTTGGAATTAAATAAATTGACTCAATGAAACAAGTTACCAGACAAATCTGTATTAGACAATGATGAAAAGTGTTTAATACAAAATTATTGGAATGGGGCAACTTAAAATGTAAATAGTGGCAACAAGTTACTGGATATAATTTACCTGTAATAAATATAGCTCACTTGCTCATGGGATATTAGTGAAAATTAGTGTTCCAGTTTTAAGATGGCCATACACTGTAAGATTTCTTTCACTCTATTGATTTCAATATCCACTCTAAATAATGGGCACTTTTGGTTATTTTATTGGTTCTATGTCTATCATTTTATGCATGTAATAATTATTTTCAGTTCAGATCCCTTTTTTTGTTTTTTACATTTTTTTTATTTAACCACTTGCCGCCCGCCATATAGCAAAATGATGGTGGCAAAGTGGTTGCGATATCCTGACCAGACATCGGCAGGATATGACATCACCAGGACATCAAGCCGCTGAGTGCCCTCGGGGAGCATCAAGGCGATCGTTGTTGCGGTGTGTCAGTTTGACACACCGCAACACTGATCTAGGTAAAGAGTGTCTGACAGAGAGACTCTTTACCACCTGATCAGCCGTGTCCAATCACGGCTGATCACGATGTAAATAGGAAGATCCTTTGATCGGCTTTTCCTCACTCGTGTCTGTCAGACGCGAGTAGAGGAGAGCCGATCGGCTGCTCCTCTGACAGGGTGGGTCTGTGCTGATTGATTATCAGTGCAGCCCCCCGAGGATGCCCACACTGGATCACCAGGGACGCCACCAGGACCACCAGGGATGCCCACTGTAACATAATGTCCCACACTCCGCTTGAGTGCTTTCGTCATATACCACTTCCTCCCAGTCTGAATATAGATATCAGATATTCCAACCGCTCACAAGCACAAAACAAGACAATACTTGTTTAGTTGCTGAACATGGACTGTTTATTAGAGCCAGAATACAAGTCTTATATACAGTTATATGCTCATATTACTCTCAATATACTTGTAACCAGTAACATAAATTAACATAAGCTAATCAACTAATCCCTTAAATCAGCCGATGTGACTCCCTAACTACAATACACATTATCATACATATCAACACAGAACTCCTTCATACAATTGCAGGGTTAATTAGCACAAACAACAATGGGTGAAAGACTCTTAGAAGTTATAGTAGACTAATTTGCATTATAGCAGACAGACAGACAGGTGGCTGGAGTTGATGACATCAGCATCTTTTAACAGTACGTGTCCCAACATTATGAATCAGTCACTATTCCTAATATGGCATATACAGGGTTCCCAGAGTCTGTGTGTCTTGGGGGGGACATGGACTTGAATCCAAAGTAACACCACCTCAAGGGTCCCCAGGCATACAGCTCACAAAGAGCACTGTTCCCCCAAATGCCAGGGCCCATGATCGGTAGGCAAGAGGCTAGCATTCAGTCCCCTCCAAAAGTCTCTGTCCTGGCTAGGTCTGTCACACCCACCACTAGTCACCACCAGGTATGCCACCCATGGCCACCAGGGATAACAATCAGTGCCCACAATGGATGCCAATCAGTGCCCACAATGCCTGCCAATCAGTGCCCACAATGGATGCCTACCAATCAGTGATGCCCATCTGTATCATCCATTAGTGTACATCAGTGCCACCTATCAGTGCCCATCCATGCCCATCCGTGCCGCCTATCAGTGCCCATCTGTGCCGCCTATCAGTGCCCATCCATGCTGCCTATCAGTGCCCATCAATGCTGCCTTTCAGTGCCCATCAGTGCCACCTTTAAATGCCCATAAGTGCTGCCTTTCAGTGTCCATCAGTGCTGCCTATGTGTACCCATCAGTGCTGCATATCAGTGCCACCTATCAGTGCCGGCTATCAGTGCCCCATCAGTGCCGCATATTAGTGCTTATCAGAAACAAAAAGTTTCCTTTACAAAATTTTCGGTCTTTTTTTATTTGTTTAGCAGAAAATAAAAATCCCAGAGGTGATCAAATACCTCCAAAAGAAAGCTCTATATGTGGGAACAAAATGATAAAAATTTAGTTTAGGTACAGTGTTGCATGACCACACAATTGTCATTCAAAGTGCAACAGCGCTGAAAGATGAAAATTGGTCTGGGTAGGAAGGTGTATAAGTGTCCAGTATTGAAGTGGTTAAAGACTTTTATCACAATTTTTTATGTTTATGTATTTTTTAAATACCTATTGATAATACCTAATATTTGTGTATATTTTTTAGACTATATGTATATAGAGATACCTTGCCCATGAAATGCATAGGCTGTTTTATGCGATCATATCATGAATCACTAAAGTGATTTGGACTTTTATACCAATTGGTTTGGTGCTACTTTTGTGTTTTGAGACACCTTCTGGTTATTTTCCATGGTGGAGCCTTGTGCAACCTCACCAGTGGCAGTGAGCAAGTTGAAAAAATGACAGAGGGGTTCTCCCCCAGCTTTATACCAGGCCATAAAATGTATACCAGAACCCCACATAAGGTCAGGTGAAAAAATGTGAGGTGCATTGAAAAATATACACAATACCCTTATCCTAGCCTGGAGCATAGCAGGACAGGAAAGAGGGACGAGCATGTGGCCCCCCTCCCGAACCATACTAGGTCACATTCTCAACATGGGGGGTCCCCTTTGCAAAGCACCCTGTACTCATAGCTCTGGCCCAGTAATAGTGGGGTCTGCTTCTGGGACCCCCATTAACATAAAGGGGACCCCCTGCCCCCCTTGGATGAATAAGTGGCACATAGTACCCCTACTAATGCACAATTAAATATAAAGTGTATATAAAAAACACAAACACAGTTTTTAACACTTCATTTAAAAGAAAGTCCCATTATGTACATCCACCATCAATCACGCTGTCCAATGGTGTAGATTCACATCAATCATTATGTCCATCAATAGAGGAAAAAACACAGACTGCTGATACACATTTGGTCCTTTCTCTTTACACCTGTTAAACGACTAGCAGATGACAGCTGATACAGTATGTACAAAGGGGCAAGGTCTCCTGGGTGATGTTATTGACCATATATGGACATGACTATGTATGGTCAACGCCATCAAAATGTTTATATTTGCACCTTCCCTTTTGTTTAGTGAATGAGTAAAGGCAATACTTACCTCTTACTCGTTCACATGGGGGCAGTATATAGGAGTTCCCCTATAGTTAAAGGGGCTTCCATATTCTGATAAGCACCCACCCACAGACCCCCACAACCACCAAGCCAAGGTTTCAGGAAAGAGGCCCTCATCCTCATCAACATGGGGTTACCTGCCATTTGGCCTGATATGGTTGGGGGGGAGGGTGGTACATTACCTCTTCTTCCCAAATTAAATATATGTTTGTCTTTGCAAATGTCAGGTTAATTATAGTGGGTTGTATATGTGGCACAAATGCATCATTTCACAGACAGGGTCAGGGCATCTCTCAAGTATACATTTTTTGAGACATTTTTCATTTTAATGTTTTAATTGAAGCATTAGTAAAAAATGTTTCACTTTTCTTTACATTTGTTTTAGTGCCCAGCATTCCATGCCCTTTGTTTTACAATCCCTTTCTTATTAGGCTGGAAATGGCCGCTACTGTTTTTTTTTTTTTTTTTTTTACGTTTAGCTACAATTAACCTCAATGAGGTCCAGATTCAGCACCCAATCTTTAATAATGCTCCCTGAATCAATCCAGGACCAAACCCAGATATGTTTGACTTTTTACTACTGCCTAGATTTAAAAAGAGAATGCCTCTAAGCACGTTGGCTAAAGGAGTTTTCCATTGGTAGTGCTTTCCTCACCACACATTTCTGATCTGCTTGGCTCCTTCATACTCTGAAGCTGTCACCATATTTCACTAGCTGGATTTCTCTTCCTGTGAGCCTTAGTTCTGCCTACATGGATCATTTAGTTCATACAGATACCCTACTAGCAGGGTAAGCACAGATTCTTGTGATGTACTCTGAATGCCAGTAAATTTATTGATTATCGTACTATAGAATTTTAAACATTTAATGAGGCATATAAAAAAATGCTGAAAATGTGAGGTTTGATCTGCATCACCAAGGAAATAGATAAGAGCAAAAATATGCAGGATATAACATTTTTTCAAAACAGGAAGGAACAGCAAATGCTATATGACCAAGTGATCCTTATGAATAAAAAAAATATCATGTATATTTAGGCAACCCATAGATGATTCAATTTTCTTTCTTTCAAACATGGGTGGAAGGAAAAGGAAAAAAAAAAAATCACTTGACTGTGTTAATGGGAGAATGCATCCCACACAACACCATTGTGTTCTGCCTGCAGAGGGTGAGGGTAGCCCTCTTGGCCATCAAAACACAATGATTACTGCTAGTTGCTATAGCCATTGCATGTAAAAAAAATCAGACAGGCTGGTTGTACCAAAGTTGATCGATGGATCGACTTGGGAACAAATATCCTGCCCATACATTGATCGAATCTTGACAGGTTCCTGCTGAACCGCCTGAATTTAAATCCGTGTACGTCTGGCTTAAAGTGATTGTAAAGACTTGTTTTTTTTCCTACAAAAATAACAAACATGTTATACTTACCTGACCTGTTGCAGGGGATTCGCATGGAGCAGCCCGGATCTTCTTCTTCTCTGGTCCCTCTTCGGTCATCCTGGCCCCTCCCTCCTGTTCAATGCCCCCACAGCAAGCAGCTTGCTATGGGCACCCAAGCCGAGTCACAGCTCCCTGTGTTCATTCAGACACAGAGCCTTGATGTGGCCCCACCCCCTCTCTCCCCTGGTTGGCTAGCTGACTTTGATTGATTGCAGCAGCAGCCAATGGTCCCGCTGATGTGTCTCAGCCTATCAGGAGGGAAAATCTTGGATGGCTGAGACACTCGTGGATATTGCTGGAGAGAGAGGGACCTTGGGTAAGTGTTAAGGGGGCTGCTGCACACAGAAGACTTTTTATCTTAATCCATAAAATGAATTAAGATTAAAAAAACCTTCTGGCTTTACAACTCCTTTAACCACTTGAATGTAAGTGATTTTAAATATAGGAGATACATCCTAAAACAACGTTAAGAATTATATTAGGCTCTTCTCCTGCTCGTATTATTTGTCATTACCTGCTTTCAAAGGGACAAACATTGATTGCTGTGTTTTACACAGCAGAAACGGTGGTCAAAATGTAGCTGCTTCTGTATAAAATGGTACTTGCAGATAGTCCACAACTGTCATTGAGTAAATACAATACATCAATGTATTGTTTCATTGTATTTACTATTTCATTCACATGCAAATGAACGGTGTGATATGTAATTTGCATATGGTATTCCTTTAAAGAACTTTACAAGTTTAATAATATGTATTCCAAGTAAACCTCTTTTTAAATCTTAGTTAACCCTAATCTTACATTATTAAAAATAAACTGCGCTAAATGTCCTTTAGTGGATATTGACATAAATATGGAGTATAAATGGTATAGTCCAAATATCGCTTAGAGTGAGAGAAAACTCCCCAGATCCTGCAAGTGGTACAACATGCGTGGGAATAATTAATAATCCAAAAAGATCACGACCATAAATTGCCCTTACCAGAGCGCAAAGTATATTGAGCAGATGGCTTAAACCCAGCCAGGGCCTTTAGGGACAAGGACCGATCAGATCTGTCAGAGTTCAGGCGTAGTTCCCTCAGTTCATCACCGAAAGAGAAACAAAAATGCTTGCCATAGTATAATATTGTTTGCAATCAAGTTAAGCATGCACCTGAAACCAACACCCTATTGTGCATATGGGATAAAGGTGATAACCCACCTAATCTTACATTACCCTCTAAATCCTTCTTTCTCTTCTATCTTTAGCTTACTGCTAATTTTTCTTATTTCTCTTTTTCACCATGTTTTGTTTTGACTTGTTTTGTTTTGTTACTTTTTTCATTGTGGAGTAACTAGAACATTTGCACAATTGACAAAAAAAAAACTGTAATTTTCTTTAATAATGCATTTAATTCATCAAGTCATTTGATTCATTTTCCATGATTTGTACCAGAAACATTATTTTAATGTCATTTGGGACAATGATAGAAAATCTATAATTTTTAGTTATAGTAAATTACTTTTTTTAAACCAGAACTACTACCAAAACAAAGCCTAAAAAACATATATCACTTTGCTATCGTAAGTAACTTTACAACTGGGCCGGCGGTCATGATCCACTTACAAAACACAAGAAACCTACACTAACTGACACATACTACACCGAAAACATACCCAACATACTACCCGGCAGAAACACTAATGCCCCGTACACACGGTCGGACATTGATCGGATATTCCGACAACAAAATCCTAGGATTTTTTCTGACGGATGTTGGCTCAAACTTGTCTTGCACACACACGGTCACAAAGTTGTCGGAAAAAACGATTGTTCTGAATGCGGTGACGTAAACCGCGTACGTCGGGACTATAAATGGGGCAGTGGCCAATAGCTTTCATCTCTTTATTTATTCTGAGCAAGCGTGGCACTTTGTCCGTCGGATTTTTGTACACACGATCAGAATTTCCGACAACAGATTTTGTTGTCGGAAAATTTTATATCCTGCTCTCAAACTTTGTGTGTCGGAAAATCCAATGGAAAATGTGTGATGGAGCCTACACACGGTCGGAATTTCCGACAACAAGGTCCTATCACACATTTTCCGTCGGAAAATCCGACCGTGTGTATGGGGCATAAGGGTCATTACAACTTATAATTAAGAAACTGCCCCAGATCACAATACAATAGCATCCAATAGGAACCCATCCCCTCAGAAATCAGACAAACTCTGATTTCAGAGAAACAAAAATCTCACCCTAATTCCAACAGATCCCACTATCCAACATACCCAAATAATCACTGCTACATACCATTATGCCTCTACAGTTGGTATACATGTTTTCTCTTGGTGATTGATACAAAATTATTTTATATCCTTAGACCATTGGGTCCATGTAACTACTGTTATACATGTTCGACCATTTCTAAAAAAAAAAATGTTTTTTTACTTCAACAGAGTACTTCGGAAAAAAAATCATACAAATAATTATCGATAATAAATCATTCTCATTAATAAAGGTATTCTTTCAAACGTATACATAAGTTTAATACTTACATTAAAAAAATCTCATTTGGGTATTTTTTATTTGATTTCTTGATTGCTTAAAAATACAATTTATCCAAAAATTGTAAATAACATAATATATTAAAGTGATTATGGAATTTGTCCCAAAAGCTCTTCTTGCAAAAGAAGAGATTAAATGCCTTTCTCGTTGCATCCACCACTGAACACTGCTCTTTTGATTAAATCATCTTCTCAACTCTGCTGAGATACTAGCACTTCCAGTATTGTAACTCTCCATTGATTTCCAGAGAGTCCTCAGTGGATCTTGCAACTGATCTCAATGTCACTACTGTGTTCTGTAGTGACATGGAGGTACAGTAGGTGGGAGGAACCACTGAGTGCTGTGTCAATTTCTCAGTAGAATTCAAAAGAAGATTTTTATTCAATGAAACGTCATTTAGTAAAAAGGGTAGTGGGAGATTATCTAGGTTGTTTATCTTGTTCTACTTCATTATTTAACCACTTCAGCCCCGGAAGGATTTACCCCCTTCCCGACGAGAGCATTTTTTGCGATACGGCACTGCGTCACTTTAAATGACAATTTTACAGTCGTACGACATTGCACCCAAACAAAATTAATGTGCTTTTTTTTCCCACAAATAGAGCTTTCTTTTGATGGTATTTGATAACCTCTGCTGTTTTTATTTTTTGCGCTATAAACAAAAAAAGTGCAACAATTTTGATAAAAAAGCATTTTTTTTTACTTTTTGCTATAATAAATATCACAAAAATATATATAAAAAACTCATTTCTTCTTCAGTTTCTTCTTCAGTTTAGGCCGATATGTATTCTTCTACATATTTTCGGTATATGGTTTTTGTATTAGTAATGGCGGTGATCTGCAATTTTTAACATGACTGCGACATTGAGGCGGACAGATTGGACACTTTTGACACTATTTTGGGACCATTGATATTTATACATCGATCAGTGCTATAAAAATGCACTGATTACGGTGTAAATGTCACTGGCAGGGAAGGGATTAAACACTAGGGGGCGATTAAGGGGTTAAATGTGTTCCCTCAGTGTGTTCTAACTGTAGGGGGGATGGGCTCACTAGAACATGACAGAGATCACTGCTCCTGATCACTGGGAGCAGTAGATCCCTGTCATGTTTCTAGGCAGAACAGGGAAATGCCTTGTTTACATGAAAACGAGGGTTGTTGACCGGCTATTTATCTGCAGGTTGTGCCACATCCTATATTTAAGAATTTGAGCAAGAACAGTTCCCCTAGTGGACTTTAAAGGCACATATGGAAGGACGTATAGAAAAGTGTAAAGTATATAAATAATAATTTATTCATAACAAAAATATCATAAAAACATCAATAACGTTATAACAAATAATAGAGGGAATGCGATTCATACAATTGTACAACTACAACTATTGATACCAATATGCTTGCACCCGACGCGTTTCGGAATTGTTTTAGCCTCCTTCTTCAGGGGTGGTTGTAAGCTTTAGCACAGGTTTCTAGATTAGAAATGTTGTATTTAACAAAGAGATAGTGAGTATGTGTACATAACAGACCATAAGGACATGAATTTAAGTTAACTTTGTTGCATTTACACTTACATTGGCATATATGTAGACTAGTTTTACATTCCACAGAAATTTAAAAACAAAGGCGCTGATACTGTCTGCCCATCCAGCGTGTTTCCCAATCGTGGTATAACAGGGTCACTTGGTATCCCCAGAGTATTAATAATCCGTATGTAGCAGGTGGAAGTAGCTAAATATAGATGTATATAAGTAGTTTACTTCCTCGTAGTGGGAAGAAAGGCCCATATACGTAGGGCGTAGAGGGATTTTAGATCTGGAGTTCCACTGAGGCCAAATGCGGGTCCTGTAAAATGTGAAGGTATATAGATATATAGTAGCCAGCCAAATGGGTCCACTTGATAATAGAAAGAAATTTTTTTTTTTTTATAAGTGGTGCAAGTGCATCATACCTGGTTGAACTAATGTACAGGATTCAAAGGGAAATAGCGAAGATGGTTGGTGTAAACTGAATGTAACTCGGATAACTGGAAATAACAACATAAAGGGGAAAGGGGAATATGGGGGTCTCGTATAAGTAGTTGTGTAATTTATCCGAATGAATATCTTAACGATTTAAGATATACTTATAAATGTCTACTTAGAGATTCTATAGGTATTAATATGGGTAAAGAGAGGAAAAGAGGGGGAGAAAAAAGAAGGTGGGAAAAAAAGAGAGGGGGGGGAAGGAGGGGGAAAGAGAGAAACGAAAACAGGGATCAGCAATAGAAAGAGAGGGAGGAAAAAGAAAGAATGAAGAGAGAGGGAAAAGGAGAAAAAAGAAGAAAAGGGGAAAATAAAAAATGTTTACATAAGCATCTCCCCTTTCTGTCTCTCTGTGTCACGGTTGTGGGCCACCGGCAGACATCGAGTCTGCGAAACCCACGAGCAGGCTCCCGTGGTGCCCCACCCAACCCCTACCCTGCCTGCCCTAAACATGCCCTCATAAATGATCTCATGAAATGACACTGTTAAATGTTTTATGCAGAATTAAGTTACAAAAATAAATATTAACAACATCGCTATCAGTGCCCATCAGTGCAGACTATAGTGTCCATCAGTGCAGCCTATCAGTACCCATCAGTGCAGCATATCAATGCAGCTTATCAGTGCCCATTAGTGCCGTCCTATCAGTGCCACCTCATCAGTGCCCATGAGTGCAGCCTATCAGTGCCCATCAATGCAGCCTCATCAACGCAGCCTCACCAGTGCCCACCAATGCAG